>NW_027466115.1:0-25000 GCF_046127955.1 Nelusetta ayraudi
AAGACAGTAAAAGAGTTGGTGAAAGATCGAAGATCTGCGACTGAAAGGTTCCCCTGCAGTAGAATGGAATGGAATGCATTAATTTATACCATAATGGGGAAATATGCATAATTACAGCAGCATATGCAGTGCAAAGACAAGAAAAAAAAATGAATTAAAAAAGAGGTTGATACATTGACATCTGGTGCCAAACCCAGGTGCATCACTGACACCTGGCCCTGCCCCCTCCAATCCCTCTCCCACCTCCCCCATCTTCACTTCCATCCATCTGTGTAGCAACCCGTCGAGGAAAGGAAGCCATCATCACACCTCACAACACCATGTGACTTCACCGCATGGTGTCATGGCACCCGCTGGCCGCTCCTCCAGCTTTGAGAAGGAACAAAGCCGACGTGGAAGCAGCAGCGTTTCAACACGGCCCGTTTAACCCCGAGGCCCAGCTCCACAGAACCAGCACACAAAGAGGTCGGAATACCTGAGTGCTCGAGCAAGTGTGTTGCATCAGGCAGGGGGCGCTGGAGAAGAAACAGAACCTCCGGCCTGCAAGTCAATGTTTGAAAGAGCCTCAAAAAACAACAGCGAGAGCAAGAATCCTCACAGTGCCGCCTGTGTTAACCCGCCACACAAAGGCACGCAAACACACACACTGCTGCAGGAAAACACACACACACACACACACACACACACACACACACACACACACACAAGAAAAGTGGAGCGACAAAAAGAGCAGCAGAAGGAAGACGACAGCAGGAGGGACGGAAGGTCAGCGTTCAGAAACACGTCTGTCCAGAGTCTGAAGGAGGAAGTGACTTACGTGTGTGTGTTTGTGTGTGTGTGTGTGTGTGTGTGTGTGTGGGGGGGGGGTTTCGAGCGTTTAACCACCAAAATAACCCTAGCAGCTCGACTCGCTATGGTCGGCACGCTCGACAACCACGCCGCGTTTATTTCCTCCCTCGCCGCTGCCACTTTTGAAAAGCGTCACCTGGCAGCAGGTTTGAGTCAAACTGCTGCAAGCAGGATTTCCTGTCAACAGGCCGAAAACCACCCGCCGCCCCTCCCCCTCCCCCTCCTCGTCGCAACCGACCTATCGAGAGCGAGCGAGGCGAACGGCGTTCGGCGGCGGGCCGGTGCTGCTCGGAAGCACAGAGAGGTGGCAATTTGGAGGTAAACAAGTGAGTCAGACACAATTAGAGCCACTTTGGCTCCAGAGGGAAGGCTGGCGGGACGCTAGCAGGTCGCTAGCAGGAGCAGCGCTGCCATTTCACGGCTCTGCGATGGAACGCCGATCGAGTCGTTCAGCTCCAGTTTGAGCCACGAGCGACAACCGTCTGCTGCCGTCCTTTACCTCCACCATCTTCTTCTTCTGACTGCACATCTCCTGAGCAGACATGCAGCAGCTCACACGCACTGTCCGTCCCGCTGCTGCTGCTGCTGCTGCTGCTGCTGCTGCTGCTGGGGAGGAGGAGGCAGCGGAGCCGCACCCTGAGGCCCACTGCTGCATCCTGACCAGGGTGAGGATAGGCTGCCCGAAGAAGAAGAAGAAGAAGAAGAAGAAGAAGAAGAAGAGTGCAGGACTCACCCGGAAAACTTGACTTGACTTTCCGTCTCTTTTCGGCTCAGTCGGCCCGCTAAAGGTTTTCACAGGACGCGTTCAGTTGGCAGCTACTGCTAATATTTATCTCTGCGAGTCAGAACTGGGCATCTTAGAGCCGTCGAGGAAGACCTGACAATGGTTTGAGCTTTGCCTCGGGGGCAAGAGAGTGGCTGTAGGCTGAACGGAGAGAGAGAGCGAGAGAGAGAGAGAGAGAGAAGAAGGAAGTAGGCGTTTTTTTTCTCTTTCTCTTAGAGAAAAGAGGAAACAGGTCTGGCAGAGAGAGAGAGAGAGAGAGAGAGAGAGAGAGAGAGAGAGAGCAGCAACATTCAAGATAAGATGAGAGCAAAGGAGCCGGGAGGGATTCCTTCCTGTCTGAAGGTGGAACAAAAGGAACAAAAAAAACCTCTGCATCGACATGTAACTAAAAACACACTAACCTGAGATGATTGGATAGAATTAGAGGGTAATTATATCTCATAAATATCTCATTAGCTCAGTCCTGCTGTGCGACTGTGTGACGCTCAGCGGTTGCAGGTTGTTGTAATTAAACAGGTGGAAACAGCCAGTAGCCCTCAAAAACTGAAGCTAATATATGTGTTTGAAAAAATGCTGAAGTACCAAAAATAAAGCAGTGAATTGCAGCGGTTGGAAGGTTGACTTCTGCTCCACACTGTGATAATATTCCATCCTGGAAGTAAATCTTTTTTTTTAAAGAAAAGGCTCAAAATAAGTTTATCGGAAACCTTTACTTGCTACCGGCTTTGTGCTTTATTAGCTGCTGTAGCCTAGCCACAGAAGACAAATCCCTGGAGTGCAAGGTGGAAAGTCACATATTAAAAAGAAATTTAGTAAATGAGGCCCAGTGGAGCTAGAATAGAGCCATCAACCGCTGAAAGACATTTCAATAGCACAAAAGCCTCCTGGTTGGCTGCAGGAGCGACGTTAGCAGTGCTAGCAGAGGGCTAGCAGAGGGCTAGCCGACCGCGACAGGAGATGGCTAACTGAGGGGAAGTCCTGCCAAAGTCGAAGCAGAGTGAAGCAAAAACAACCCTGAGAGCCAAACATCCAGCTCTGTAGCCACGGCCAAGCTAATCTCGTTAGCCGCTAGCCTAGCTTTCAACTGTTAGCAGCTTTCCAAGCCTTCTTGCTAGCTCTTCTTCTTCTTTGGTACACTTCTGGACTATCATACCTCGCCGCCTCTTTATCCATAAAGGAAGCTAATTGTTTGCAGAAACCATTAGAGAAAGGACCAATTAAAAATCTTTCAGAGGTTTAGTAGATGTTAACTAGCGCGAGGTCACCGGAGCCACGAGTTAACAACACAGGCGGTACTGCAGACTTTACCTCCTACTTCTACAGCTGATTTCCCACATAAAGAAATACAGAGAGCGGTGGACGAATATGAGCCCAGAGGGCCGGACGCTCCAATAAAAGTTTTACTGTCGTGAGTTCATGGCGGCGACATTCTCATTTCAGACGTTGCAGCAGGTGTCGCCCAGAATGACGGATGTTCAACTCCACCCGCAGTGAGGTCACCTTTTATTGTGCATGAGCGCCATCGCAGGAAAACATCCAGCACTTTTATTTATGTTTCTTTCCCCTCTCTTTTTTCCTTCTCTTCTCCAGGCAACGACACTCTTCTTGGCCTTTGAGAGGCTACCGTCACACAGCAGGGGAGAAAAACATTTCAAAACATCGTTACGGAAGGCAAAGAGTCGAGTCAAGGGGCCAAAAGTGAGACGTCACAGCAGCTTCCGGTCAAGTCGAAACTGGACGATTGGGGGGGGGGAGGAGAAGGAGGAGGAGGAAGCGAAAATTGCAACTTCTGCCACGATCGCAGTGTCGGGAGAGTCGAGTCTGTCGGGAAGTTCTCATCTGTCCAGATGCTGGACAGGAAACTGGTTTATTTAGTGGCAGCAACAACCGCCCAACCAAAATACAAGACATACTTTTTGACATTGCACGGCCCAGAGAGAGAGAGAGACGAGTGAAAACACTTTCATTTTTCTGGCTGCGGGAGGATTAAAACCATTCCAGCGTCTGCAGAGGGAGAGATTAGCGGAAGAAGCCCGGCGCTAACACCGCTAGCAGAGAGAGGGAGAGAGATTCATCTCCTAGAAAGTGGCAGTGAGTAAGAGATGAATAATTAGCTGCTCAAACCCCCCGCCCCCCCACGGTTAGAAAATAAGCAATTTGGCTGCTGCGCTCATTAAAATAAAAACAAAAAAATCCCTGGAATGATCCTGGGATTTCGCTCCGTGCTCCCAGTGTTGGATTCTTGCGCTCAGTCTCAGACAGATGCTTTGACTTTGATGGTGGTGTATAATTTCTTTTTTTCTCCCCTCTTTCATTTTGAAGTAAGATGTGAAAGCACAGACCCACCATGTGCTCGCACAGTTGAGGTCGTTGGGGGGGGAGGGGGGGAGGGGGGGAGGGGGGGGGGATATAAAAAAAACAACTAAATCCGCGGCACCACCAGGGGGATTATCCATTATTCAAAAAGTGCATCCGGCTGCTTTGCTCCACTCGAGGGGGGGGGTGACACGCACTTCCCCGTGTTTGTCAGCCTCCGCTGGTTTCATCACGGCGGCTCGACGGAATGCGACTGTTCGGCCGGCCACCCGGCCGGGCAGGAGCTCTGTCCTCCGCTTCGTTTCTCGCAACTGCTACAGTGAACCGCGCTCCATATCCCCCCCCCCCCCCCCCCCCCGAGAAGGAGATGCACAGGAAGTGACCACGAGCCTAGCTGACGCTAAAGTAGTTAGCATGGGTGTGCAGCGCTGAAGGTTTTTTTTCATGGTGGAAAAACACGTTTGGGCAGAATTTAGATGAACACTGCAGGATTTCACAGCTCACAGTCGCTAATCATTAGCCTTGGGCTTTAGTGGCCCAAAACAACAACAACAACAACAACATCTGATTTGTCTGCGAGCGACCAAAGTCTGACCAGTCACCGTGCATCCTAGTTTCCCCTTCCCTTTGCAAACAACCTCCGCTGGGCTCTTTATCAGATGGATGCAGAGATAAAGCCAAAGGATGACGTGGCTTTTTTTTAAACCAGCACCTCCAGGCTATATAAAGATAAACAAACAACCGACTGAACTGCACATCACCTCCGCAAAAACAAAACAACTTGCTTCACGTCGAAAGGTGAACCATTGCACAGTGTTCCTGATTACCTGGTATGGGGCACCAAACGTCTCCAAACAACTTGCTTCACGTCGAAAGGTGAACCATCGCACAGTGTTCCTGATTACCTGGTACGGGGCACCAAACGTCTCCTTATTCCCAGAAGAACCAGCAGCAGCAGCAGCAGCAGGACACGCGGGGGGAGTCAGACTGGCGGCGCTGTGGAGGAGCAGCCAGGCTCAACTGGATGAACTCAGATTAGAGGATGACCCGCAATGTTATTATCACCGGGCAGACGTGGCCTCAGTTATGATTGCAGAGTGGACTGTGGATCACCGTTATCATCATCGTAATCATCATCATCATCGTCATCATCATCAGTGCAGACCTGTGATAATTCACACCGTTTGGAAACCATCAAAACAGCAAGGCACCAGTTTGCGAGGTGAGGAAGCGTAGAGTTTTGCCGACACCGCAGCGCTAGCATGACATACGCACAAGTCCACTTTCTTTCACGTGGACAAAATAGGGTAAAGAAAACAAAACAACCTTGCAGGTCGTTCCAACGGCATGATGTCATCCAAATAGCATCATTTAAATGAAATGGAGCCTCAACGGACGACCACGACGGGGGGGGGTTACACAGACCTCATTTATCCTCCACCGCTGCAGGAAAAAGAGATTTGCATGTTTTAAAGTGTGGGGAATGAATGAACGACTTAAATCAACAAACAAATAAATGAATAATTGCGTCTGAGCCCAAACACTTTCACGTGCCCTTCACGCCGAGATGAAAGGAACAACCGTTCAAGGTCGCGGCTCAGCGTAATTAGCAGAGAAGAAGACGAGGAAGAAGAGTTGTAATTCATGCAGGCGACAAACATCGGAGGCTCAACTCCAGTTCAACTCCAGTTCAACTCCAGTTCAGCTTCACGAGCAACACACGCAAACAGCGTCAAAGTGCACTTCAAATTACAAAACAACATCGGGGTGTTCCTAGAAGGACCACCATCAGTGACGGACCGGGCGCTGACCCACAACCCCGCTAACAGGTTTTGTTTGGTTTCATTTATGCAAAGTCCATTAAGTTCAAATAAAACAAAGAGCAGAATTCAGCGCCGGCCGGCCGGCCGGCCGGTCCGTCACTGATATCGGTCCCCGCGGAAACGTCTATGAACTTGCGGTTATATTTACGGGCCGGAAATGCGAAATAAAACCCGCCAACTCTGATGTGTTGCAGTGTGTTACACAACAACCGTCTGACAAAGTGAAATGCCACAATTGACGTAACGATCGGAAGCCAGAAAAATAAACAAAATTGAGCCATTTACGATTTTTCTTTCCTTTTTTGTGAGTTTTGTTTAAATGGACAGGGCGGCGTTAATGGCATCTGGGTGGCAGCAGCAGCAGCAGCAACAACAGAAAACACAACACAGGGACGCAAATTAGAGCCACGGCTGCCCCTCGATCCGTGTCCACCCGCGTTTATTTCTGGATGTGCTTATGAAAGATCACCTGTAGCGGCCAAAATACTGCTGGGTTTATTTTTAATCCCAGCACTTAAAGCTCTCTCTCTCTCCCTCTCTCTCTCTCCCTCTCTCTCCCTCTCTCTCTCTCTCTCTCTCTGAGGGGAGTTATGTAAGGCGGCTGCGATCAGATTTTTCTGTTTCCTCGCTAACTGAAACACAATAGGGCCGCGCTCGCAAACAATCTCTTTTCTCTCTAGATTTAAAAATAACACCCACCTCCCCCTCCTCACCCTCTCCCCACCCCACCCCCGCCACCCCGGCAGTCCTCCTTACATAACTCCATATCAGTCAGCAGCATCAAGGTCGGCGGCAATGAGAGCTTTAAAAACCAAAAAAAAAAAAAAAAAACGGAAGAAGAAGAAGAAGAAGAAGAAGAAGAAGAAGAGCACAATTAGGTGTTTACCCTGGAAGCCTTTCTACCGCCAGAGTGACTGTGTGTGTGTGTGTGTGTGTGTGTGTGTGGACCAGCCTAGGGCCCTGGTGAGTCAGCGGCCCCCTGAACTCCTGCTCTCGGGCTCCTGGGGGGCTCCTGACCGGGGGTCCCAGGTCGAGCTGCCACCGACTTTGCCTCCAAAAGCCACAAATACACAAACATGACAGAAACAGCGGCGGCCAGCTGAGGATGCGACAGCGAGAGCCGGCGAAAAAAAGTCCTGCAGCAAAGTGGGAATTTTTTTGTACGGGGGGGGGGGAGATTTCTTTCTTTTTATCCCCAGGGTTCCAACTGCGGTGAGAGGGAAAAGCCAACATGCTATTATGTGAACATTATGTGAACATTATGTGAAGATTATGTGAAACTGCTTTCTGGAGGACATCTGTGGCTTTTCCTCTCCGTTGTCTGTTAATGTGAGCCAACACGACACAAAGCCCAGAATCTCAGCTCCTGGCCAATCAGGACGCACCGTCGTACAGTCCAGTGACGTGATGTCACTCACATTCCATGTTCTGATTCGTTGACCACAAAGGACTGAAGAAAAAATATTGTTCTGTATAATTATTATGGATTGGGATGTTTTTTTCAGATCCAAGCCCCCCCCCCACCACTCCGACCGCTTTAAATTCTTTTTTTCACATGAAGGTTCTGCTGCTGGAGACCAGGAAGAAAAAACAATGATCTCGGAATGGGCCGGATGTGGGAGTTTTGCTGGACTCATTAAAATCAATCAATCAATCAATCAACCGGGTTCATTATTTGTCAACTTTTTGACATCGTTTCATTTCCAGAAATCCGAGATGGAATTTCTTCCTGAACTAAAACGTTCTCATGCATTCTTTTTTCCTTTCTTAGTTTTTTTTTCCTCCAACAACAAAGCCGCATTCATTTCTTGGAAAAAAAAAAAAAAAAAAAAAAAAAAACAATTCAAAAGAAAAATGCCCACAATGGTGAACCAAACATCCTGGATGGATGTTTTCCTCAGCGTTTAAAGAAACAAACAAGCAAATGAAGGGCAACAGAAAAACCCCTGGCGGAGGTCAGGAGGTTTCTCCCGCGAATGGACCGTCGTTCTCTCCGGTCCTCCACACTGATCCTGGTCCTGGTCCTCGCTGCGAGTCCACGGGTCAGAGTGCAGGAGGCTGCGGGGGTGTCAGGGTGTTTCAGTGTAATGGACCCCCCCGCAGCGTCTGGAGGCCACCGGGGGGGGGGGGGGAACAGAGTCGCGTCTGTGCTGCTACGCTAACTACCACGACAGCGGCCAGACGTGAACCAGCGGTGCAAAGACAAATCTGAGCGCGTTTGTCTCCAATGAGTGAACGCGGTCGTGCACGTGCAGCCAAACAAAAGAAAAAGTGTTTGGTACATTTGCATTTTTTTTTTAATGCACATGCAAACAAAAAAGAAAACAAAGCCATTGTCATAAAGAAAGATGTGTGATGCTGCAGCAGCAGCAGCAGCAGCAGCAGCAGCAGCAGCAGCAGCAGCAGCTCAGAGGGGTCAGCGAGGACAACAACCAGTGGGAAACTCTGTTTTGTTTACACACACAGACAATAGTGGGCAGAGAGAAAGGGAAGGTGTGTGTGTGTGTGTGTGTGTGTGTGTGTGTGTGTGTGTGTGTGTGTGAGATGGGAGACAGAGACAGATTTAAGCCTAATCATGAGTGATGGCCGCAGACAAGACTTCAAGGAAGGAGCTGAAAAAGTTCAATACAGCCGTGTGTGTGTGTGTGTGTGTGTGTGTGCGTGTGTGCGTGTGTGTGTGCGTGTGTGCGTGCGGCAGCAGCAGCACAGCCCTCATTCGCAAAGAAGAGGGGGAAAAAAAACCAACTACTTTGTGCATCACACCACAGCCAGTTTGTGTCGTGCACTCAGCTTCTCTCCCCACCAGGAGAAGCAAACAGCAAACACATGAAAATACAGAACTGCATCCCGGCAGCGCTGAGGTCAGCGACTGGCGACACTGTCACTGATCGAACAGCCGCAGGGCCGATCAATAACTGTCCCAGGCCACACCGCGGACACACACACACACACACACACACACACACACACACACACACACACACACACACACACACACACACACACACACACACACACACACACACACACACACACACACACCAGTCGCCCTTGCTCAACAGAAAAAAGGAAAAAGCTGCGTCTGGCTGTCTGTGGCAGGAGTTCACCCAACACCGGCGTTGCCAGTAGGTACCAGCAGCGCCCAGTAAGAGCAGGCATGTGACCAGTAGGTACCAGCACCGCCCAGTAAATGGGTTGAAATTGTAATTTTGACTTTCGACTGGTCTGGACTGCACAGTTCTGTAACTTAATGATTTTTTGCTGCCCGCTAAACGCTGAAGTCTGCAGGCTCAGAATTCCTCACTTCCCTAAAAAGGCTAAAGTTGGAAACCAGAAGGAAGCAAAAACAAAAATAACAGCGGAAGAAGCGGACGCTGAGTACGGAAAAAAATGCTGCAGCAACGACAGGCGTTGATCGCCAAACGTGTGAAACCTGAGAGTCTGACAGACAAAACACTTCCATCCTGAAGCCGGATAACTGCAGCTGGTGAGGAAGCTCCGCCCCCTGGGGAATGGGGGGGTGGGGTGGGAGGGTAAGGGGTTTCCCCTTGAAACAGGCAGGTGCTGCCGGATGTTAGCGCCTTCTGAAAGAGTTTCTCTCACTTCTGAAACTTCCTCCTCCACAAAAAACCTTTTCAATTGGGTCAGAACCTGAGAACTGTTGTGATGGAGGAGAAAGAGGCAGAGTGCTAGCCTGAGCCTAGCATAAATCCCACGTCACGTAGCCTCAGCCTAGCATAAATCCCATGTAACATAGCCTGAGCCTAGCATAAATCCCACGTCACGTCTTCATAGACATCAACCTCATTTGATTGGTGCTTTTTCTTGTACGAGTTGACAGAAAACCGGCTCGTCGGCACAAAAGCATTTTTTTCCCTCGAGCTCTTTTCAAAATGAACATGAAGTAAATCCAGCGGACCCCGACAGGAACCATCGATGGAGCGGGTCGGTTATTTTGTGGCTTTTTCCACCAACAACCGCCCATGACAACATGTGGCGACGGATAAAGGAACTGAGCCACAGTGACACACACACAAAAAAAAAAAAACCCTGGCATTTCCTTGAAACAGCAGCGGCCGCATTCCAAACTGAAGGTCTGAAACTTCTCGACTTGAAAGCTCCTTTTTTTTTTTTTTTTTTTGTTCCGCCCCTGCCGCTTGGAGAGTCTTTGTCACAGCCTTGGGACGGTCGACTCCCTCCATTCACAGGGTGGGCGGGGCTGGTATGTGCTTCATTGAGTTAAATGGGATGTGAAGAATGGGGCTTCCTGGGTCAGAGGAGCGGACACGGCAGGCGGAGACGGTCCGTCAGCGGGGGTGCAGGGCATATAAATAAATCATAAATAAATAAATAAAATAAAATAAATAATACAAAAATATCAAGATTGCTTCTGCTGATTTTCCATTCAATTTATTTCCAATAAATCCAACACATTGTATATATCTAAAAAAAAAAAAAAAAAAAACACCCCACAAATTTCATTTTGTGTTTGTGGGTCAGAAAAACAAAACAACACAAATGCACCCTTAAAATAATGTGAAAGGAATCAAACCTGCAGGAGTCACACCGCCATCCCCGCCTCATGTACACACACACACACACACACACACACACACACACACACACACACACACACACACGACCACTCAGCTAAATTCAGCGCCTCAGAGGATCAGCGGCTCTGCTGAGGTAAAAACCCAAAAGGTCACGTTCACACCATCACCATCCTCATGGTACCATCATCATCATCATCATCATCACCACCATCGTCATGCCTACCACCATCATCATCATCATCATCACCACCATCATCATGCCTACCATCATCATCATCATCATCATCATCACCACCATCATCATGCCTACCATCATCATCATCATCATCGTCATCATCGTCATCATCACCATCGTCATGCCTACCATCATCATCATCATCATCATCATTATTGTCATCACCACCATCGTCATGCCTACCATCATCATCATCATCACCACCATCGTCATGCCTACCATCATCATCATCATCATCATCACCACCATCGTCATGCCTACCATCATCATCATCATCATCATCATCATCATCACCATCACCACCATCGTCATGCCTACCATCATCATCATCATCATCATCACCACCATCGTCATGCCTACCATCATCATCCATGCCTCTTTAAAGTATGTCGAGGCCTGATTCACTGGCATCATTTGCTTTTCTTTTTTTACAAAGTAAATGAACATGCTGCCCTCCTCTGGAGCTCCGGCTTGCCAGTCATCCCGCCCGCCACCATCTCACCAGGCTCCCCGTTGAGCCTCGCTAGCCCAGATCGACAGCGGCGGCGGTTCGGTCGGAATTGAATCGTCGCTATTTTTACTCGTCCTACTTGAGCTAAATGGCTCAGACACTCGGGAGGTAGAGACTGAGAAAAAAAAAAAATGAAAAAAAAAATATCTGTGCCAGGGCCTTTGGATGTAGAAGTAAAAAAAAAATAATAATAAAAAAAAAAAAATATATATATATATATATATATATATATATATATATATATATATATATTTTGTATATTAAAAAAAAAACAGCTGGGAAGTTGAGAGCTCAGACACTTCAGTTGGAGAGCCGTCGAGTCAAAGAGCAGCGTTTTAAAAAGCAGGAGAGAAGAACGAGTTGGAGTGCCTCCTCCATCTGCTGCATGTTTCTTTTTTTATATATATATATATTTATATAAAGGCCAACAAGCATTCAGAGGATGTAAAAAAAAAATAAAAAAAAGATAATGAAAAAAAAACAACAAACAAACTCCGCCACCGGGAATTTAAGCCTGCAGGAGCCAGACGGGTCAACCGGCCCACCTGCACCTCCCAGAACCAGCGGGTCATCCCGGGCCGCGGCACCACGGCTCACCCCCTCCTATTAAAGCCACACTGAGGAGAGAGGTCCCTCAACACACATTACACACACAACCAAGAGTGTCTGTAGTGTGTGTGTGTGTGTGCGTGTGTGTGTGTGTGTCCAGCTCCTCTGCGACAAGACTTCTACGGCTGCAATCACGTTAGCAGCTGATGACATCATCAGCGGGTTAATGAGCTGCATGGGAGCTCCGACAAGATGGACCATCGTTCTGGGCTCTGCTGCTGCTGGCAAGAGATGGAACTGTGTGTGTGTGTGTGTGTGTGTGTGTGTGTGTGTGTGTGTGCTTGCAGCGTAGGTGCTGCTGCTGCCGTGAAAGGACTCAGTCACTCGGCCAATCGGCTCGCCGTGACTGGCACAAGTGAGCGGGAACAAAGGAGTCAGTGTGTCTGTCACGCCGGCTGCTGGTTACACTGCCCCCCCCCACCCCCCGCCCTCTCCCCCCCACCACCACCTCCACACCCTCACCCGCCTTTTTTCTTTTTTTTGCTCTGCCAGCTGTCTCTCCCCACCTCCCCCGTCTCACACCACCCACCGCCACCCACAGCTGTGGCTATACATCAAGCTAAACCTTAATCTCATGCATGCACACACTCACACACACATGCAAATATATGCCGGCATTTATACACACACACACGTCTCTGAGAGGCTCTTAACAGGAAAAAAAAAACCCAAAAAAACAAACGATATCCCGCGGCCTTCCTGCTGGCTGGGCACAAGCTAGCGGGTTAGCGCGGCTAGCTTGACTTCACTTGCTGTGAATCCACGCCCAGAAACATCCAGTTAGCTTAGCACAAGGCCCACCGCGGTTGCACCAGCGAATAAACTTCCAGCACAGAAGCGAGGTGGCGCCGTTCAAGCCCCGCCTCCTCGCCGGGTCTCACTTTCAGCGCTCGCCCCGCTCTCTTACAGGCTTCTGTTGGATTTCTGGGTGGCAGCCAGAGGAACTGTGGAGCTCTGCAGCACAAGCTTGGCTCTGTTTGAAGTCTGAACGTGCAGAAATGAATTGAATTATTTGTGATGATGATTATTTATTTATTCATTAATTCAATTTTCTTTTATAATTTCTGGAATTGCAATCAAACAGAATTTCTGTCAGACGAGCATGCTAGCTCGGTCAAGTTCGCTCAGATTAACGACAACAACAGCGGGGCGCAACAGCTCACACTTCTTGGATGAAGCTGATCGTTTACTTCCTGTCACTTCCTGTCACTTCCTTGTCAGATTCAGGACAAATGTTCACGTCTTCTTAAAGCAAGAGAGGCCCAATAAAAACTCTCTTGTCATGCAGACAGACAGCTTGGGCTGCACTGTTGGAGCCACAACATTCATCAGCGCCACGAGCCGCCGCTAACGCTCACGCACCAAGGGGGGGGGGGGGGGGGGGTCATTTAAAAAGCACTTCAGAAAAAGCACATCCCATTTAAATCCGTCCTCCTGATGTTGTCTCACAGATGTCCCGCATTGTCCCCGTCACACCGCCCCCCCCATCACAGGCCCCCCCCACCACAGGCCCCTCCCACCTCGCCGCCTTAATCGTTGCCTTTAGGGCGTCCGCTCTCTCCGTCTATCCCCTTCGGTATCTGTTTTTTTCTGTGTTAACCATATGCCACCCCCTCCCGCCACCCACCCACCCGACCCCACCCATTCCACCCGACCCCACCCGGGTGTTTAACTCCAGTTCTTCCCTCCTGCTCGGACAGCCGTCGCTGCTAAAACACTTTCATCCGGCTGCTTTGTTTTATTTCTGTCCTGCTACAGTAAAAACTGCGGGTGGGTCTTCACAAGTCACGCTATTTGCGGACCCGGCAAGGGGTGGGGAGTGGTGGTGGTGGTGGTGAAGTGGGGCCACGGATTGAGGGACTCTTTTTTTTTTTTGGAGGCCTTTTATGGGCGAAGGAAGCCGCATTTTTTTTGTTTTTCCCTCTTTGTGGTTTGTTGCAAAGAAGAGAAAACAAGGCAGAAGAAAGAGAAGGGAACAAGAGAGACAGGAGGGGGGGGCATTCCTCTGGTCGGGCTCTCATTGCTGTGGGTACGATGTCATTGGATGATGATGTCATCACCTCTGCAAACCCGACCCCTCCAAAAACTCTCTGACGGAAGACGAGGAAACAAATTGCAAGAAACCAAAAAAACTAATTTGGTACAAAAGAAAAAGGACATGAATTTAAAGGTCCACCACTGCACGTCTTGCACTGCGCTCTCTCACCACTAGATGCTACCAAATCTCACACTCTGGGCCTTTAAGGCAGGCCTGCAGGATATAAATCCACTGACAGGAAGTGGCTGGACCTGCACCTTCCAGCGCAGAGGTGTTTATTTGCTCCCCTGTAAAAAAATTAAAAAAAAGGGCATGGGGGGGGGTAGGATGATGCAGGGGGGAGGGGGGTGCGCTGGCAGCCCTCCACTTATTGTAAAGAATGCAGTTGGTATTTCCTGTGCCTCTCTGTCTGGGAAAAGGAAATGCAGCCACACAAGTCGGCGTGTGGAGCTCAGCGGAGGAGACGAGAGCGGTGGGGGGTGGGGGGTGGAGGGCATGGGGGATGGGCAGGGGGAGGGGAGGGGAGGGGGAAGACCCGCAGGCGACGGCGAGCTCGGCAGTCTGTCGCTGCAACGGCTCTCCTTCTCTCCACTGAGGGAAACAAGCTCTCTTTCAAACTTTTAACCCGACACTGGCGGATGACAGGAAAAGGGGGCGGGGCTATGGTGGGGGCGGGGCTATGGTGGGGGCGGGGCCAGGGAAAGGGCGGGAGAGCGGGTTCAGCTGCGGCGAGCAGACCGGGTGAGTCTGGGTGAGGCAGGTGGGTCAATGAGGGACAACAACAACAACAACGACAACAACCTGGGTGTTTGCTCCCAGATGGTAAACAAAGTCTGGCAAACACAGCAGGAAGTAGAGAGAGACGAGGAGGAAGAGGAGGAGGAAGAGGAGGAGGAAGAAGAATAAAAGTCCTTCTTAATGCCTTTTGTTTGTCTGCGTGCAACTCCAACCCTCCACTGGGAAGTGAGTTGGAAACTACAGCATGAAACCTCTTCCGTTCTGAAAGTCCGCCCTGGGTGATGTCACAGAGGGCACTGACCTAAACTCATCCAGGTTGGTGACAAAACACCACCCACACCACCACTGGCGGGGCTTTGGCTCCACCACCTCTGAGACGGTGGTGCAGCGGATCAAAAGAAACCTTCGGTTTCAGCGGCAGACTGTAAACACAGGGCTAAATCCAGAGGTTATTGGAGGTTATTAACAGTCGACAATGCAAAGATGGAAAGCATTGTGTGAAAACACACAAGACGTGAAGCCACACAGGGTGCCAGATGGAGGTGGATGAAAGTGGCGTCAGCTGACGTGGTGCAGGAAACATCCAAAGAGCGAGCGGCCAATCAGGTGGAGGAGGTGTCTGGCTCCGCCCACACCTTCCTCTTTGAGTTATCGCCGTCCATCCAAGGCTGCTGTGGCCGCCGACCCCCCCCCCGAACACCCCTCCAAGACTGGGGCGACCTCGGCTCCTTAGCCCCTCCCCCTCCCACACACCTCAGTCTAAACCGTCTGGAGGGGTAAAAAAAAAAAAACACACCGCCCTCCGGTGGAGGAGACGGCGCGGCGGAGCGTCAACGGCGCTGAAGGAGCCGGCGTGGTGACAGAATGGGTTCAGAACCTCGGCTTTCACCGCTGCACGTTAATTATGCAGCACGTGGAGGCTTCCTGTGTCAGAGGAAGGTGGAGACCTCTGGAGGGAAGTGAGGAGAAGATCTTCTGGAGCAGCCGTTGAGGAAGAGAAAACAGGCGGTGACCTTCAGAAGGGATAAAAGTCAAGATGAAGAAAAAAAACCCCAGTGAGCGGCCGAGTGCAGTGATGCAACATCTGCAGGGTCTCCAGACTGTGGAAGTGCTGCAGCACCTCCGCCCTCACCTTGTCGGAGAGACACTCCAGGAAAAAAACAAAAAAACGTTTACTCAGATGAGACTGCGGCCGTCTCATCTTCATCTTCATCTTCATCTTCATCCTTCCAGACTTAATTATAATCCGAGATGGAACGAGGAGCCGCAGGCGCGGAGCAAACAAGAACCAAGGAGCTGCTACCCAATCGCTCCAGCTTCCCTCTGTCCTGTCTGTCCTTCCTTTTAGCTAAACTGTCAGCAAGACCTAGCAGGATTATTCACATAAACCAGAGCCAGAACCAGAACCAGAACCAGCGACTCCACCAGCTGCTTGTGTTTCAGGTTCAAAGAGTCCCAGAACCTCAAAGAACAAAACCGGCCTCTCAAAGAGTGGCCAGAAGACCGTGTGTCACTGGGAGACCACAGGGGGCGACCAGGAGCCTGTCTGTCTGTCTGTCTGACTGACTGTCTGACTGACTGCCTGTCTGTCCCGATGACTCGCAGCTTGAACACACAACAATGTATGAAGACAACAAACAAGATCAGTCGCGCCATAATTCCTATGCAGACAAGAAAAGAGCCGCCTTTAATCTCATTGCCTGCTTTGTAGTGGCAAACTGTGTGTGTGTGTGTGTGTGTGTGTGGGGGGGGGGGGGGGGGGGGGCTTCTCTTTCTGTGAAGCCCCGGGAGCTCAGAGGGATCCACCAGTCAGTCGGCTTCCTGGTGACGATGCATCAGGATGAGTGTGAAGTTCCTTCACTGCTCTCTGTCAAGCTACACATCATGGCCACACACACACACACACACACACACACACACACACACACACACACACACACACACACACACACACACACACACACACACACACACACACACACACACACACACAGAAATGGGAACATTTATCTCTCACTGATCAACCCACAGTTGATCAGAATGACTTATTCATTCGTCATTCTGACGAATGAATAAGTGAGGTATGAATTCACACAGACACAAGGCAGCCGCACCCCCCCCCTTCCCCCCACCCCCCACCCCTCCCACCCCACCACCACCACACTCACGTCAAACACAGACAGACTCATTATCACCACATCAGACAGAGAAATGTGGGCAAACAATTTCTGTGAGCATCAAAAAAGTCAAGTGCAGGCAGCGGGACGACCTCAGCTGACACAGCACAATGCAGCCGTGGCGCGCAATGGCATTCAAACGTGCACACTGCACAAGCACACACACACACACACACAGACTACTCGTCTATTGGGGCTTCTCTCCTTGTCCTCCTCTACATGCAGCTGAGAAAATCAAATTATCGATGGGAACGCGTCCTCCCCACCACTAGGGGGCGAAATCAGTCTTTTCAGCGTGTTCATTTCCAGTTAATGAGATAAAACACCGGTGTTACGTCCGTGCTGGTCTTCAAATTAACGAGTTTCCTCACTGAACCGCTGCAGCTGTGCTGCGCCACCGTCTGCGGACATGTTACTGCCGACTTTACTGTCGAAGCCCACATAAACCACAGCGAAGATACTCTTGTAAGTGAGCGCTACATACTGATGAAAAAAACAGGAAATAAAATAAAAGCTCATTTGTGTCGAGCTGGACTTGATTTCACCCCAATAAAAAAACTCTGTCTACCTCTGTGAGCTAGCGAGACTCACCGCTAGCACGGCGTTCTTCGGGTGTTACTAAATGAAGGCAGCATCCAGGCAACATTTTGATTTGGGCTGCCTGAGACAACTGGTTTCCCTCGGCCGTCGTGTTTTCTTTACTTTCATTAAAATCGGCAGTGAAATGTTGTGTAAATGTTTTTAACTTTTTTTTTTACGATTACGCTAACGGCGGCGCGGCAGAAGTTCAGTAAGCAAACCGATGGTGATTTGGAGAGGCAGACAACAAACCCACGTCTCGGATTCTACACGACGGGAATCAAAGAGTTTCGAACACATTTCCCGAACGATGTGCAGATCATTGGAGAAACTTTGTGGACTTGTGAAGCTGTTTCGGGCCTCCAGGCAGAAACTGAGAGCCAGCTCCACTCCGGGTGAGAGGCACCATTGCTCTGCGTGAACTGGTGAGTTCTACAGAGCACTGTGTCAAGATCACGATCACGATCACGATAAACTTTATCGTCACTCACGGTGAGAAATGTTCTGGGCCATCGCCTGTGCTGCAGCCACACACACTCACTGCAAACTTCTGTTGGAGACCACAAATGAACTGAAAAGGTTCTCCGTTGTGTCCTCAGTTGTACACAAACTCGTAGCGGAGCCACGTGTTGAAGGAGCCACACAGCCGCTCCGCTTCCAGGTCAAATACGCTCGACCCCTCCTCCTCCTCCCCCCACCCATCGGGACCCGGACCCTCCCTGTGTCTAACGGCAGCAGCAGCAGCAGCAGCAGCGGTGGCATTAACGCGGCCGACACGGCTGGCGCAAAGCAGCTGCACTGCAACGCGGCAGAGCCGTCCGACACCTGCTCGCGGCTCCCCCATGTAAAGTCGGATTGGGGGGGGGGGGAGAATACAGAAAAAGAGCTGGAAAAAAGAAAAAAAGCTTCACGCAGCTGCGAGAAGAGGACGGACCGGTTAGACGGAGAGGCTTGGACCCACCCACTGGTGAGATCAGAGCTCAGAGATACTAAATAAAACTAGCACACACACACACACACACACACACACACACACACACACACACACACACACACACACACACACACACACACACACACAGAGCTGGAATGCGGCGGCAGAGCGAACTCGGTTTCTGGGTCATGTGAGGAAGTTCCCGAGTTCCACACAAAGTTCTGGAGCTGAGGAACCAAGTGGAGCGGACGACCTGCGGTTCTGGTTCTGAACGGAACTGAACCGACGAGCAGCTCCGCAGCTGATCCGTCACTCGTCCCAGTGGCAACTTCACCTGCTACTTCTGGCTGCCTCGCACTCGCAGTTCCCGACCCGCTGGTTTAATTAAGTTCTGGGGCGGGGAGCAATTACAGCGGCTAACAAGCAGCTGCAAATTAATTTAACCTGCAGCTAAAGGACGGGCACAGAGGGAGGGGCTGCAGCTGGAGGGGGAGGAGGGAGGTTTGAAGGGGGCAGCTAAGCAATAAAAAAAAAAAAAAAAAAAAAAAAAAAAGGATGCTTGACTTTATTTTTATTTTCTTTTGCACCGCTGCTGCAATCAAAAGCTTTTCTTTTTTTTTAGGTGAAAAGTTCAATGAGACAGAAGAAAAACAAAACAGCAGGAGGAACACCTATCAAAGAGAGACAATTTGCATGGCTCCATTTTCCCAGCGGGAGCGAGCAAGCAAGAGCATGGGTTGGAGGAAGAGGAAGAGCAAGAAGAGGAAGAAGAAGAAGGAGAAGAAGAAATGAGAAGAAGCTAAACAACAAGGAAAGCATCCTGATTGTTAGTGTATGTGCAAAGGTACAGAGGCCTGAAGCTAATGAGCGGCAGATAACAAGCAGCTGTGAAGCGGCCACGCTAGCACCTCAGGAGGTGCCAGGAGAGTCGGCAGGATGGTGGAGCGTCCTGCTGCTCAGCTCACTTCCTGCCGCTCAGCTCACTTCCTGGCTTGCGTGTCGGGGAAGAAACACGACAGCAACGAGAAACACGTCGACTCCGGTCGCTAACGAGCGACGGCAGCTTTTCAGCTCCATCGCAGAGTCCCGACACCTCACTGGTGGGGGGCGTGGTAAGAGGGCCCGCGGGGCTCGACCGGAGGCCAGGTTTTATTAGCACGGGGCTAGTAAAACATGTTTTCCCACGTGCGCTCCAGCGTTCGGGCTGACGACGCGCAGGTCCCTCAGGTTGCTTCTCAAGCTGAAGGCCCCGCTGCCGCGGTGGTGGCGACCAGCATCGCACGCCGAGCTTCGCATACCAGCCCGACTCTGTGTGGTTTGCTCAAATGAACTGCGTTCCTTGAGTGCTGGGAGTCGAGCGCCAGACCAGAGAGTCCAGGAGCCAACATCCATCTGCAGCCCGCTGTCAACCGCAGCAGCTACGCAGTCATAGCAGCGGCGGCGGCAGCGGCCGTGGAGGAGGACACGTGGGGGCCAAAACCTCAAGAGTGCAAGTTTCAGATTTCACTCCCAACAACACCAAGTCTGAGCCGAGCTGAGCCGAGCCGAGCCGAGCCGAGCGGGCCAGCAGGCTCCTGCAACCAGGGCTGGGTACCATTCAAAATGTGTTGCTGCCAATCTCCATACCAGGTCCAGAATGACACTTTTTAAAAAATGATCATCAATAAACACACACGATTGCCATCACAGCACAAAACAAAATTCTGGCACAATTTTCAATTTTTACTGGCCATGCAAATCAAGATTTCCTCCAGTCCACTTTGTTGCATTGCCTGCATTCCTTGGAAGCTACATTTGGTTTTGTTTCGATCCACCTTGAATGAAGTGGAGCCACTTTAGAATCTTCAGCATGATGCAAATTTTCACTCCAAAGTAATCAAGTGTCTTGCCAGTGTCTTTAGTTCCCGCCTCTATAACGTCAAAGCCAATCAGCAGCCACTTCAGATCTTGACGCCAAATGAATGTTGGCCCACAGACGCTAAGAATCACTTTATTTTCGGATCGTACCGGGAATTTGGCACAGAAAGATTGGGAATTGATTCCATATTCGACAAGATGGGAGCATTCCGGTCAGTGTAACAAATATGTCAAAGTTGGGAACCCGGTCCAACCTGCGGCAGTCCCGTCAAATCCGGTCGATGCGCTAATGCGCCGGCGTGCGGCTAACAAGGCATGCTAATGGATCCTCAGAGCGGGACAGTGTTAAGGGGGGAGGTGGAGGTTGGGGCTGGAAATCACTATTTGTTGTGGTCTCTTAATGCTCGATGAGCCATCAGCAGAGGAAATGTGGAGCAGCAGCAGCAGGGTTCTCAACCCGCGACACCCGGACCACCCGGAGGCCGCAGCCATTACAGCCGGTGATGTGTGTGTGTGTGTGTGTGTGTGTGTGTGTGTGTGTGTGTGTGTGTGTGTGTGTTTTGCAGAAGGCCTGATGAGCTGAGCCTGGGCAGGGCTTCCGGAAGATTCAACCACCGAGGAAGCAGTAGCAGCAGTAGCAGCAGCAGCAGCCGCAGCAGCAGCAGCAGCAGCAGCAGCGATGCGTGTTGGATCCGGCTAATCCCGGGATTATCAACCGTTCCTCTCACTTTCTCTTTCTCTGGCTGATGTTTGACCTCCAAGCGCTTTTCTTTAAATCAGATGGCTTGTGGGGGTTTAAAGAAACAGCATTTTATCCATGTATATTTATATATATTTATATGTATATATATATATATATATATATATATATATAGAGAGAGAGAGAGAGAGAGAGAGAGAGAGAGAAGGAAAATCCGCTTTAATCGCGTTGGTCGTTTTGCGTACGAGCGACATCAAGACATTTTCCGCCTTCACTCTTATAAAACGCACAAATCTTGATCATTACAGAGAGATTTTGAAAAAAAAAAAAAAAAAAAAAAAGCCATCAGGAGATTTACTGCACGTTCACCAGCGATGAAAAAAACCATGATCTTATTAGCAACTGAAATTCAATTAGAAACCTTAGACCAAGGCAAGACCGAAACCCTTCCCGACATGTTTTCCTTGCCATAAAGAGAAAACAATTCAAAGCTTTGAAGAGGCCCGCAGCCTCAGACGCGATGTTTCGCCCTCACCGTTTGTTTTCCTGCAGTAAAACCGGGAACAGAAAACATTTGTGGAGCAGGAGCAAAACTTTAGAGCCAAGTGGGACCAGACCGGTCACATATTTCCAGCCCTGCTGGTGGTAAACGGGCCAAACCGAGACGAGAGTCGTTACCTGTGAGAGAAGCCGTCCGCTCGGCCAATCAGCAGCAGCGAAAATCCTCCATTGCCTGCGCTTCTTCTCTGTAATCCAGTTTAGTCCGGCTGTGATCCCAACGCAGCGTCCACGCTGACACACACACACAGTGAACACGCTGGCACCAACTTCCTGTTTACTGTCAGTCACTGCCTGCAGCTCCGCCCCCTAGCCTCCTCAAAGGGCCTCTGATTGGTCCGGTCACACTCCAACCAGCTGGAAAACAGAAGCAGAGCGGAGCTTCTAAAGGCGGATCGCCGCTGCTGGATCTCAGCGGAATCAGACACAGTGAACCGGTTCAGGAGCCTCCTGCTCCCGGCTGAGTGAGTCAGGAAGTGCTCTGACATCTTTTCTCTCTTTCTCACTCTCTCTGTGCACACCACAGAGGCGCGTGCACCGGCAGAACCAGCCCCGTCGACCATAATCACACAGCGTCCATGCGGCCGCCACCGAAAAAAGACATTTAAAGCGCCTCTGTAATTAGCAGCGGGGCGGAGGCTCCTGGAAGCGCACTACTTTATCCCGCCCTGTGCGTGTGTCTCTGTGCGTGTGCATGCGGGCAGCGTGCACCGCAACAAGCCGTGGAGCAGCAGCAGCTGCTGCTGTAAACACACACACACACACACACACACACACACACACACACAGCAGCAGCAGCAGCAGCAAACTTGCGGCTTCTGGACGCGATTCAGAAAATGTGTATAAAAATAAATAAAAAAAATACCACGCCGACGCGGAGTGAATGAAGGAGGAGGAGGTGGCGGAGTGAATCACAGACAGGCTGCGGCTCGGTGCGTGGAAGCGGCGCGCGCTGCGACGCAACACACGCGTCACTCCGAGCGAGAGAGAGAGGGGAGAGAAAAAAAGACAGCCCTCCAACAACAAAACAACCCTCTAATTATTGATAATAACAAGACGCAACAACACTAGCGAGGGAAAGGTGCCAAACAAGACGGGCAGAAGTGAAGCGACGCAGAGGTGGAAGGAAGGAAAGGAAGGGAGGGAAGGAAGGAAGGGAGGGAGGAGGGAAGGAAGGAAGGTGCAGGGACGGCGGGAGAATCTCGGCTTGTTTCGCCTCAACCGGAGCCTCGATGGAGAGAGAAAAAAAACAAAAAAAACATCAACATTCAGCACAAAAATGCA
Source organism: Nelusetta ayraudi (assembly GCF_046127955.1). Classification (NCBI taxonomy): domain Eukaryota; kingdom Metazoa; phylum Chordata; class Actinopteri; order Tetraodontiformes; family Monacanthidae; genus Nelusetta; species Nelusetta ayraudi. The sequence goes on from NW_027466115.1 coordinate 22,549, forward strand.
AGCGCGACGGGCGGACGGTGGGGGAAAACCCCCCCCAGCGCAGACGTTGCGGGAGGAAAGAATGAAGGAGTGAAGGAGTGAAGGAGGAGAGACCAACCTGCCGGAGGAGCGGAGACTCTTCTTCCCCGGACTGACTTCCACTGACTGGCTGGCTGACTGGCTGACTGGCTGGCTGGAGCTCCGCCGTGGAGCCGCTGCTGATGTTTCCACTTCCTCCTTTCTTCTGCCGTCTGCTGGCGCGCCTCGGTGCAGCACACACGGACACACACACACACACACACACACACACACACACACACACACACACACACACACACACACACACACACACAGGATGCACAGGATGCGGAGCTCCACACACTGAGTCACCGCCGCTCTTGCACTGATTGGCGCGAGACGGCATCGCGTTTTGTTTGTGAATTCATGGAAGATAATTATTAGTGTTAAAAAAAAAAAAAAAAAGAAGACATTTCTATCTCTCTGCCCCCCCCCCTCTCCAGCCCCCAATCCGCGTTTTAAAGGACCAGTTAGCCCCTCTTTCTTCTCCTCCGTTCTTATATCCAGATTGTTTAGGTGCTGATGTTGTTTCTTCTGTCTCACAGTCAGAGACTCCCTGTAAAACACGACGCTGCACTTCATACCCAAACAAACAAGAGTTTCTGCTAAAAAGGAAGGAAAGAAAGAAAGAAAGAAAGAAAGAAAGAAAGAAGAATCATCCAGAAGACTGACATTTAAAAATCAACTTATTCATCCACCCAAACAAATAGAGCGATGGTTGATTCATCCGTCTTCATATAAATTCACCCCCATCACATTCAAAAAAAAAAAAAAAAAAGGCAAATAAACTTATAAAATGCAGTAGGTGAAAAGGTTCAGATTCTGCTGTTTTGCCGGCTGCCGGCTGTGCTTCTTAGTTTTCAAACTAGCAAAATGTGATTCAACATAAAAAACATTTGCTTCCTAGAAATATGCTCAAAAACCTCCCATGAAATAAAACAAAAATCCTCATTAGATCCTCTAGCCAAGAGGTGGGAGGCAAACGGGAACAATGATATTAATAATTTACAGCAACCGGACACACAATGAGGAGTCTGTTGGGTCGAGTTTAGAGTCTCCAAGCGCAGATTTCAAAATAAATGTCAGTGCTTTTATTGGCTGTTTGGACGGTGCAGCAGCAGGACGAGGAGGTCGACTTCCCTCGACGTTTACGAGATGAGATGTTTTGATGTTGAACCTGAACTGTGTTTGGGCAAACAGGAGGTGGAGGATTAACGGAGGAGCTGCATCTGCCCTCACAGCACTCAGCAGAAGGCTCCACTTCCCCTCTGTGTGTGTGTGTGTGAGAAAAACACAAAATAATGGCCTTCTTTTCCCTCCCTGTAATTAATAGCCTGACAACACACACAGACGGGTCCAAAAATACCAGCAAAGTTGCTGCTAATTAACTTGGAAGAGGGAGAATCTGGAGCAGCGAAACACATTCAAGGTCCCTCATGATGGGCCGCCTGTTCACACCGTGCATTCGTTTTTCACCCTGGACGCCAGCATAGCCGCCGGGTACGACTTATTATCCAGAAAGAACCTCCAGAGTGGGTGTTCAGCAAACAGAGGGAGATTTAGCCTTCTGTTTACAGCCTCCTACTAAAGATAGCGCCTTGTCGGACCTTTTACGTTTGCAACACTGACACCCTGACAAACACCTGGGTGTTGCACTGATATTTTGCACATATTCTGCAGTAGTAAGTAAGTACTTTTTGCAGATGTTCCGTCCTTCAGTTCGGGGAAAACTGTTGAGTGAGGAGGAGAGGAGAGGAGAGGAGTTCAGCCTCTGCAGGCCAGCCAGGCCCAGTTCCCATTGCGTTGATTTACACATGGTTTTGTTGTCAAGCGCGGCCTGAACTCCAGCTGTCACCTGCTTGTGTAACTGCTTTTGGCTTTGAAACCCGCCGCGTTTCACAAGCGCCGGCCAGAGCGACGATCAGCCGCACATCTGCACGTCTGCAGCCGGAGGTGACGAGGCCTCGGCGGAGAGGAGCAAGAGAATTTTTTTTTTTTTTTTTTTTCAAAACGAAAAGAAGAACTTAGTATTGAAAAAGAGGTTTTTCGATTGTTCACGAGTCACTAAAGCAGGACGGAAAACAGACGGAGAGAATATCTCTTGTTTCGTTAGGTTTGAGTTGAAGAATAAAGCTCCAAACAGGCCACAAACTTTAAAACATTTCCACATTAGCCATCGTACGATGATATCTAAAGTCTGTGCCAACACGACCTCCCATCATTTCCCTCAGTCTCTCTTCAACGTCATCCTCCTGCGACTGCTCTGCTTTTGACCGTTGACCGATTTTGCCTTCGCAAGCTCGTCTACAAAAGGTCTAATCTCTGAGTTATGCACATATTTGTGCAAAAAAAAAAAGAAAAAAAAGTGACTTACGACTCTGTCAGCTCCGAGAGC
>NW_027466115.1:30000-45000 GCF_046127955.1 Nelusetta ayraudi
TGTGGCCGTAGCGTTTACACCTCCAACCTGCCGCCCGAGGAAACCATGAAGACACTTTTTTTTAAGATGTGCTTGTTAAAGAAACACACGCAAATGGAAATATTTATACAAAAAAATAACAGTCAGAGGTGTGACCAGAGGGACGGACAGAACGACCCGGAGCAACAAAACTCAGCAAAATGTCTGAGATTGTATTTCCAAAATATTTGGAGTGGTCATAGTTTTACTGACGGAACACAAAGAGAAACAATTCCTCCGCCCCCCCAGCACCCCCGAAGATACAAAACCACTATAACTCACTGGTTACGTGCACACTGGCAGCTCTGCTCCTGTGTGAGCGTGCAAAATAAATATGTGTGTGATTAGACACGCAAGCAGGAACAGGAGAGGAGCTGAAGTGTTCATGAAAAACATCACGACCGCTCCACTGATGAGGAAAAGAGCTCGGGAGGAAACTTTCTTCTCCTCTGGTGGGACACCTGTGTTTACAGTGGAGGTGTTCCTCTGAGGACAAACAGCGACTCCTTCCCCAGTGACTCATCCCTGCCTGCCGCACAAGTCCAAAACATTTTTCTCCAAGATGAAGAACCGACACGCTTTAAATCCTTCAGAGTAAACGCCGTGTGTGTGTGTGTGTGTGTGTGTGTGTATGTGTGTGTGTGTGTGTGTGTGTTTGCAGACTTTCTGAAGTCTCACGCAGCTTGACAGCGAGTGGGACAGAGGAATGAATGGACAGTGAAGATAATGACAGCCTTTGTCAGGCGCTGGGAGACAGAAGGCAGCGTCCACGACACCACTTTTCATGCTGCGGCCCCGCCGCTCTCCCACGGAGGCACTGCAGAGACGGTGCGCCACGGCAAATTCTCCCGTTTTGTGTCTTTTGTAGAAAGGCGAGGGCGGCACTTCAGTCGACAACTCCAGACAGCAAGTGGAAGGCTTACAGAAAGCAGCCTGTTTGTCTGTCTGTTTACAGGCTAATGTTAAAAGCTAACCCTTCCAGAGGGTCCCCCTCCATTTTATTTATTTTTTTGCATAACTGGAGCTCTCAAGTGGACATTTTACTCTGGCAACAAAGAAAGCCTCTCTTTTCTACATTTTGCTTTTGTATGTTTCGATGTGTGTTATATTTTATTCATTCATTCACACTCTCTGTATATGTATATCTACAGTATACTGTGTCATTTCAACTGGTAAAAAATTCAGACAAAAAACACAACAACTAAAGAACTTCCACATCTTTAAAGTAAGCAAGAACAAGTCCAGTTGCCCTCAGTTAACCGTTCTACTTTAAGATGACCTGGCTCAACTCAGAGGGTGGGGCCAACACCTGGCTGGAGGTGTGGTCATTGACCTGGAGGGTGCGGGGGTATTAGTGCTTTCTGGGATGTCCTGTATCTAAAACTCCAGGAGTTGGCAACCCTACTTCACATACATGTATAAATGCACATATTTAGAACTGTGCTGTTTATTACACTTTTCTTCACAAAAGTGCAGCAGGCAAAAAAAAGTCAAGGATGAACTTTATTCTCTTTTTTGGGGGAAATGTGACCATACGAGTGCTTGACGGAGAGTCTAAAACTTTTAAACACAGTGCAGTGCAGTGCAGTACTCACACTGCATCACCTTCACCTCCTTCCCCAGAGGCATCCACAGCCCCCTGGTGGGCGCGTTTGCCAGGAAGTTCCTGGCATCCTCATTTCCGGGCCCTTCGGGGATGCAGTCTTCCGGTTTGTCCTCGTGCTCCTGCGGAAGCAAAAATAAATAAATAGATGAACCAACACGTCTCACGTGTTATCTGACTGACATGAAAGTGACCTCGACTTCACTTGGTGGAGCCTTCTTACCTTGATATAACCTGGTGGGGGCTTCTCGTAGCTAGACGAGACACGATGCTGGCGTTAGGACTTTGATAACAGCACTGAGCAGCAAGACTACTTAACAGCAGCGCCAACTATGAACACACGCTTAGGAAGAGGTTACAAACTCAAGTTGCCATTTGTCTTAAATGCATAATTCATTCAGAAGTTTTGGCGCCTCGGCGGCACAGACAGTCGTGACTCACAAAGACTCGATGTGTTCGATCTTCTGGATGTCCTGGTTGAGTCTTTTGCTCTGTTTCTTCAGTTTCTCCGTGTCCTCCTTGGACGACTTGTGTCTCTTGTGGTCTCGTCTGTCCTCGTCGCGTCGCGATCGCTTCCTGTCCGACATGGTGGCTATGTAAATGGGTTCTTTTTTTCCCCCTCTTTTTTTTTTTGTTGTTGCCCTGGTGTCAGAAAACTAATTCATGCCGCCGCCAGTTAGTCAAACGTTTCATTTAGTCAGAGAAACCGACATGCTAGCCGGCTGCTCAGTAGCATAACATCCCTCTGGAGCAGTGGCACTTCCTGTGCGGTCGCGTTGGTTCGTGAAAGTACAGCGACGCTTGCAGGGTAAGCGCGGCATTGCACCACATGCACATTTCGCCTTGTACACTGGCCAATTGTTTTGTGTTATCTATAATTGTGAGAATTTTTTTTTCTTACACTTTAGAGCTAATTTGATTTAGAATTTTACATCTAATATATAGTTATATAATAATTTACAATAAATGCGTTTTCACACTCTTTGAAAAACCTTTGCGGGCACTGAGGAGACTGCAACAGTCGTGAGTGGTTTCACTCATTGAAATGTTTTATTTCAGGTGCAAGATGAATACAAACGTGAGGTATATCAGGATTTAAACACACACACTTGACATTGAAATGTTAATAGAAAACTCACAGGTATTCTGGTGGTAAAAAAAAATAAATGCAGTAGTATCTGCATTTAAACGTCAGCGCTCAACAAGAAAAAAAAAAGTAGCCAAGAAAGAAAACTGTAGAAAATACAGTGTCGGATAAAAGACAACCAACCCTCACCCAAAAGAAAGAACTGACTGGAGTGATTGTCGAGTTTCAGGCGAGTGAGCCGATTCAGTGTAAACAGCAAACTGAGTCCCGTTTACCGATAAAAAATGACCAAAAAAATACCACATCACTTGTAAATATGCACGCTTTCAAAGCATTTTGGAAGAAAAAAAAAGAAGCAAACGTGGCATTGACAGTTTACACTTGCAGATGTGCACTACAACACACGTCTCCACGCCGGGAGATGGCTAATAGCGCTGTGTTAAATAAGCTAGTACAAACACAGTACACGCAACATTTGTTTTTATGCGCGTTTACAAAAAAAAAAAAGAAAGAAAAAGCGTAGAAAATGATCCAATCCGGCAGATCTACCAGTTCGGCATGTCAGGATAAGTCGTCACAGAGCAAAAGGTGGGTTTTATAAAGTGTTTTTTTTTTTGTTTTGTTTGTTTTAAATTTTTTTTTTATTGATAAACATTAACGATTTAACCAGGATGGCCTGGTTGGGTGATCACCAGCGCCCTCTGGTGCCTGGAGCTGCAGGAAAATCGCACCAGCGCTGGTTGAGTGACAGCAGGAACGGTTTGGCGCTCCGCCCTGGTCGGCTCATTCCAGATTCCAGGGGCGCCGTTCCCAACAGCCCAGCAATAGCTGTGTTGGCGGGCAAAACTGGAGCCCCCTTTTTGCACGCCGACCTCGGAAAAGCCGAGGTCACTTCCTCAAGCTGCCCCGCCTCGGCCTCGGCTGTAAACAGGTCACGGCGTGGGGAGGTGGGCAGGGTGGGCGGGGTCACAGTTTTGACCCTACCGTCAGGTCGCGTGATCGGAAACATACAGGCAGGTTTTAGCTTTTTTTTTTCTCTCTCTCGCTTTCGAATCAAAGCGAGGACAGGAAATCTTTCAGGCCGCCCTTCTTGGCCGCCGGGCTGTCGTCCCGCATCAGTATCTTGCTCAGGCGCCGCACGACCCAGTTTTTCGCCTTGGGCGTCTTGGAGGACGACGAGCTGGAGCCCGAAGTGGTGGAGGAGGTGGAGCCCCTGTGGGGACAGAGAGAGAGAGAGAGAGAGAGAGTTGTCAGTTGTTGCTGGGAAAAGCCGAGAAGTGTGTGTGGGAGGAGCCGAGCTGGGATACCTGGGCGTGTGCGAGGGCGTCTTGTTCTTCCCGGCAGTCTTCGACGTGGACGTGCTGGACCTGCTGGCCGACTGGGGGGTCTTGTGTTTGCCGGCGCTGCCCGGCGTGCTGCTGTGGGTTTTAGCCAGCGAGGCTATAAAGTCCCTGTTCATCCCTTTGTGCCTGGACGTGGTGTTGCAGGCATGGCAGGTGGCCATCTGAAGAGAGAACAGAACAGAATAGATGATAAGAAAAAAAAAAAACAACCCAGAACCTCTTGAATACTGCACACTGTGTGTCTATAGTCTGCTGACACAGAATCAAGGTTTCCCAGTGAAAACAAGGTAGTACGAGGTTGACTCCCCCCCCCAGAGGGGAAAAAACCCAACAACAACACAACAGAACAGGTCCTTGAAAACGAGTTGCCATCTGCGCAGCAGCTGCTTTGAATCAGATTAAGGAAGGATTAGTCATTTCCCTTCCTGTCCTGCCGCAGCTGTTTACACAGAGAGGTAAAAAAAAATTTTAAAAATTGCCCAGACTGAGCAGAGCAGAATTCACTGCAGCAATCAGCGTCTATCACATGACCCCGCCTCCACCCTTCAACCACCTCCCCTCCACCCCGACCAGGGGGTCCCACGGCTGAGGTTCCTCTCCGGAGATCCTCTTACCTCTGACATGTTTGCCCAGACATCGCAAAAAAAAAAAACCTCCAGAGCAGCCGGAGGGAACCGGCCTCGGCCAATCAGAGGGCCCGGGAGGGACTGGGGGAAGGGGGGGGTAGGAGGTTGGTGCTGTTGCCACCCCAGTGTTCTGCACCTTCTCACTCCTTCTCTTACCCAACCAACCTGGGATGAGTTGACACTGCAGCCTGAGGAATCCTAAACAACGTCTGGCTGCAGGAAACAGTCGGACTTTATAAGGGCGAAGCACGCCAGCCACTTCCCCGAGTTATGAAACCTGAAGGTGACGCTGGATGTTTACAAGTTTGCAGACTTCTATTTTTTGTGGCCTGGCGGTCCCGATTAAAGGCTCGATAGCCGTGTTGCCGCAACAGCAGCAGCATCAGCAGCACAAACAGTGAAAACAAGTCAGCGGCCAATCGATAAGAACGACAATCAGCGCCATCAGTCCCCCCCCCCCCACCGTCGATAGAGGCGTTTGCCCGGCAGCATCACTGCGGCGAGAGCTGAGGTTAAATGTTTGATTTCCTCCTTTTTTTTTTTTTTTTCAGACGAAATCTTTACGTGAAAATCATTCCGAAAATAAACAAACAAAAAAAAAGCACAAGAGCTTCAGAAGTGAGGCTGTGAAGTGGTCCGAGCGGACCTCAGCTGCCGCAGGTCAGCGAGGTCCAGGTGGGGAGAACTCACCGACACGAACGTGGCCATGGCAGGATGTGACAGGTGTCTGCTGGAGGCGCCGCTGTCCCACTTCCTCTCACCGAGTGTGCGTCTGTGTGAGTGTGCGAGCGTGTTTACTACAGCGGCCTGAGCCGCCGCTGGCTTTATACAGGCCGAGCCCCCCCCGCCCCCACCTCCCTCCCTCCAAACACACAAGCCCAGCCATCTGACCCCAGGGGCGTGGCTTCGGGCCGCACCGACCAATCCTCGGCCGCGACAGGGGGCTCGGCTCATCAGCGGCACCATCACACACACACACACACACACACACACACACACACACACACACACACACACACACACACACACACACACACACACACACACACACACACACGAGACATCTTTGTTTGCACTCAAACTTTATGAGCCCCGGACCAAAAAAAAAAAAAAAGCCACATGCTGAACTCAATATGCTCCCTGAAAACATTCGTAATTACTACAACCAACCAGCGACTCTGGCTCTGTGTGGTCCTGCAGCCGCTTGCAGGTTGTCGGTCGTCAGGCTGCAGGGTGATTGATGCAGGTAATCTTTATTGGTTCTGAAACGTGACGAGCCGCTTTGCCCGACTCTTCCGACTAAAACAACTATTTGCCTTGTAGTAGTTTATCAGCTTCTCATCACGGCTGCTGCTGCACAAGCTGGTGGTGAACAGCTCAATATCCTCCCCTGGCTGTTTGAAGTGTCATCTGATCAAACTCGACACAGGAAGCTGCCAATGTGGAGTCAAACATGGAGCCTGTGAGCTGTGTTTGTGTGTTTTTGTGTGTTTGTGTGTGTGTGTGTGTTCCTGGGATATCCGCACTACCCTGACTAGTCCTTCCCGTCCCGTCTGATCTGGACATTGGGACAAAAAGCCGCAATTTTCTTCCACCCACTTCCTGTTTTTTCCCACTGGAGAGAAGAAAGGAAAAGTCGCAGTGAGCTGCTGGCTGATGGATGTTCACAGCTGCTCTGGTCACTGCCACCGAGGGGACGGAAACGAGACGGAAAGCAGCAACTCGGCCACGTCAGGAAGTCACGTGACGGCCAAAACACGGCGTAGACGCGGCGGCGCAAACCAACCCGTCCAACCGGCCGTCACGTGTTCTCTCCTTGCGTCTAATTTGCGCTAATCCCTCGGGAACGCGGCACACGTGAGATTTGACTCCCTCAATCTTGAGCCGCAATCTTGATCCCGGCGGCAGACGGAACCTGGACGGGGCGGCGAGGTGGAACATATGGGCGAGAGAGGAGGACAGACAGGCATCTCAACACAGCTGGGAGCGGGAGGGGCCTGGCGGGGGGGGGGAATTATGGGATATTTGATTAGTTAGCGCATTAAAAGCCGAAAATCCAGCCGCGGCGAAAACAACGCTCGCAATCCTACACAGCCTCCGGACGAGCGCCGATGATGAGGGTTATTTTTAGCAGCGGTGGCCGGCCTTGACCTTTGACCTTCCTGTTTACCGTCCAAATATCTAAAAATGGGTACGATGACAAGTTGAGCTTCGCCGTGCTCTCTGTGACATCACAAAGGGGCTGGTTCTCCAGATCCCATGACGTGATTCCACTCTGCAGGAGTAAAAGGACGAAGGTACAAAGGCACGGATTACTGTTAGGAAATACTAACAGACCACAAGGCGTGAATATTATTCACATCTAAAATGAACTCAGTTTAGGAACAACGTGCAGCGGCTCCATTCACACAGAACCGTGGTCCATCTTGACAACGCAATAAGAATTCAAAAGTTTGCTTGGAAATGGAAGACGAGTTGGGAAAAACTGGAGGCAAACTGCTGCACCTGCAGGGGTCACGTGACATACGTGACCGCCGCGGGTCGACCGCCGCGTCAATCAATGTGGCAGATGGACTCCCTGCGCTATTAATAGCCCCGCCCCGCTCCATAAATACCTCCCTCCCCTCCCTGCCTGTCGTCCCGCCGCTGCCAGAGGTCGGCCTGGGGTGATTAATCTGACCCCGGCAGCACCACACCACCCAGGAGGAGCAAGACGATCGGCCCGGCGGGACCCCCAGTTTAGCCTTTTTTTTTTCTTCTCAGTTTTACTTCTTCTTCTTCTTCTTCTTCTTCTTCCTGGAGAATCGGTTGCAGTGCGACCGCACAAATATGTGTGTGCCGTGCGTGTATGAAAGTCATCTGATAGCTCGTCAATAACCAGCCCGGCCCGAGCTGAGAGCAGAGGAGCAGTTGATGGTGGTGGGCGGGATGGATAGCTGCTGCTGCTGCTGCTGCTGCTGCCGGGAGTCTGAAGACTGTAGATTCACAAGTTAAACATCCATAAATATCTCCACTCAACGGCTCTGGCTACTCAGTGACCAGCGTGGCGCAAACAATCTATAAATGAGTCCGCCGGGACTTCATCCTAGCGTGGCAGATGTCACAATGGGACTTGTTGTACTGCTGGCCTCAAGATGTTCTTTGTGAATTCTGATTTAATGGTTCAATCAAACTCCAGTAGAAGGTCAAAGGGTCAACTGTAAATAAAGCAGTATATCTAGCCATCTGTTTGAAGCCTCCTGCTAAAACTGATGCTTTTGTTGGACCTTTCACGTGTTCAACAGCAAGGGAGACTCAGTGGGGTGGAGTCAACACTTGCCTGGGGGTGTGGTGACTGAGCTGAGGTGAGTGGTATTGGTCCCCTCTGTGACATCACAAGGGGCTGAGGACGAGCACAGTGTCAGGACTGACTTTTCTTATTTCTGGGGAGTTTGCAAACAGTGCGGAGCTTTGAGTCGACATCCTTTAACTCCTCCCCCTCATTGGTTCAAGCCGGTTCAAATCAAGCTGTAGGTTGGGCGACGCAGCGGTGAGAGACGGAGCTGCCTTCCCTCCGCAGCGGCTGCCGTGAGCTCATTCGTTATTTGCGCGATAAACGTGAGCACTTGCTGACAGAATCAATTACAGCAGCCTTAAAACCTGAAACGCTACTGCGGGAGGCGCTAAAAAAAAAAAAAAAAAATCCCAGGGGGCCGTGCCAGCTCGCCATCCGGCGCCCCCTGTAGCGACGCAGAGTAGACTTTTAAATAACAAACACGAGGGGGTGGGGGGGGGGGCACCGGCGCTGATGCAGCAGCATCCAGCCCTCGTCATCAGGAACCTGATCCTGATCCCCGGCGCAGGCTTTGTTGTGAGCCAGGAGATGTGAAAACGCCGCGCTGTCTAAATACGCCCGAGTTTACACCCTGCGCCCCCCCCCCCACCCCCACACACACACACACACACACGCCTGACCAAGAAGGTCGGCTGAGTCTTTTTTTATTCTTTATTTTTGCGAGGATGCCAGCTGGCATCTCCCTCTGCTGGGGACGTGTGGCACGTGAGGCGCCCTCGATGAAAGTCCAAGGCCTCCTGCACTCCCTCCCCCACCCCCCACCCTCCCCCACTCTCACCTCCCCCCGACTTCCCGAAAAGACATTCCCTCCTGTCATCCCGCCGCTAACCGAGCAACCAAACGTGCCAGAACACTCCTCGGGCCGACGTCACCGCCACCACCGTTTCCCGTCTTCAGCAGCATCAATCTGCACCAAGATGGATGTGACAGGAGGGGGGGGGGGGGGGGGAGCATGGAGGGGAGCGGGGCCAGAGGGAGACCAGACAGAGGGGAGAGTGGGTGATGGCAGAAGGGAGGTGGCAGAGAATAAATGATGTAGAGTGGACACCAGGAACTCTCTAGCATGACCCCAGAATTGCACAAAAACTAAATATCGCAATAAAAAAATGGTCATGGAAACCAATTAAATAAATTTAGATTTTTTTTATTTTCGAATTTCGAATTTTTTGAACCTCTTAAATATTGCTAAACGGTTTTGATGCTCTCACGAGGTGGTTTTTCAGATGTATCGATATAGAGGTATACTGCAAAAGCGTCATGGAAACACTTTTTTTCCCCCATTTACGCGTCATCAGACGTGATGTACAGGGTCACATGACCAGTTCACTTCAAGTGACGCAATATGTTGGACAGAGGAGGAGACGGAATATTCTTTATACAAGTAATCAAAGGGAAAAAAATATAACAACCATTCTTGACAGAAAACAAACGCAAACGTACTTCTCACAATATCTCGGGACGAGATATTGTGAGAATTACGTCCCGCTCGATGCGATTTTACGAGAATTCCAGCCTATGCGCTTCATTCACAACATTCAACGGAAACACCTGCAAATCGTAATTGCACTTTGTCGAAAGTTTGGAAATATCGCTTTTATTTTGCGAAAAACTGTCATGGAAAAGCAGCTACAGAGGCCTTCTGGGAAAAAAGGAGGGATTCATCATCCGCTCGTGCCTTTCAGTCTTGCAGCAAAAATAGTGTCGAGTCGGCACAGAGTTCTCAGGCACAAATTATCAGGATAGCATTAAAGAAAAAAAATCAATCAATCAATAAAAAGGCAGGGATGATGCTTCACCACTCCATGTCAGAGTTTTGCACAGCTAGGGCACCAAAACAAACCGAGGCAGGAGAACTGAACCTCCTCCACTGAGACAAACCAGGGGGTGACAGGCACGACGAGACCCGTCGCTGCTTCCTGGACGAATCACACGAAGGGAAGCAGAAAGCAGAACCTTTTAGCCCTCTGTTTGCAGCCTGCTGCTAAAACCGATGCGCCGTTGGACCTTTCCGACGTTTTCAGTAAGGGAACAGAAACCGAAGCCGACGCCTGGCTGGCGGTGCGTGTGGCCGCTAACCTGGGAGACATTTCCCTTTGTGACATCACCAAGGGCAGATTTTTTTTTTTTTTGTTTAACCAGCGGGTTTCTGAAATGCAGCGCAAAACAAAAGGAGTCTAACGGGGTTGACTGACAGGACGGACATGCAGATCATCTCTGGGGAAACAACGTGGGTCCTTTAAGTTCAGAGCCGAACTCGTCTTTCTTCCAACTAACAGTGGGAGGAAGGTGAAGACAGGCGGCTCGTGGTTTTTGCTCCTTGTAGGGTCTCCACTGCTCTGTCTTCACCTCCAGGACGCAGCTTCCCAGAGGTGAGGAATGTTGCTCATGTGCCCACAATCACCTCGAGGGCGCCACCTACATTCCCCCCGTAAGGCTGCGACAAGCGTGTGAAACTGGGGGAGGGGGGGATTTCCACCCGGTGTTTAAAAATACTGCGTGTGTGTGAATGTGACTACGGGGTCACGTGTGTCCACCTGCTGCTTTTTTTCTTTATTTTTTTTTTTCTTTTCTTGGCTTTCGACATTTAATTTGACATGTCAGAGAATTTTATGCATATGCATGTTTTTTTTTATTTTATTTTTTTATAAAGTTAGCAGCTAAGCAGCTAACCATGGAAACAGCTTTGCAGTCAGTCAATTAGAGAGTGTAAAAAGCAATAAATAAAAGTGTGCCGTCCCAGACGTGTTTTGACACGCGTGGGGAAGGGAAGAAAAATTGCGTCTGCAAATTCTCACAGCTGGCTCAAACATGATTATGACATTAAATTTACACAGCGGCGCGTCTGGATTATTTCCGGGGGAACTTCCTGCACGGGCTTCACGTGACTGGCAGTCAGAGCCCAGTGTTGTAATAATAATAAAACCATAAAATGATGAAACGCTAACAAAAACAAATTTGGAGGCTCATCCTCCAGGTGTTATCGGCACCTGGACACAGACAGAAAAGAATGCAAACTGCACGTGCGACCGCGGCCGGAAAGCAGATTAAAGGTCACCTGCTGGGCAAAATGATACCAAACAATGCAATTATCTGGATAGTGGAGAGAAGGAAAATAAGGCTAAAAAAAAGAGGATTTAGTTGCTCTGACTCTCAGGCACCTTTTGATTTATTTTTCTAGAAAGTAAAATAACTTTTATATGGAGTTTCTTGATAATAAAACAAAGAATGTGTCTGTAGCCCAAGAAAACATCCAATAAATGAAGATATTTGGAATATTTGTCAGCGACTGGAATGAAAATAAAGATAAAAAGAATCGTTTTAATGAACTTTTCTCACATACAAGTTTTTGCACTTGTTGTATTTCTATCTTTATTCAACATAGTGAGTTTCTATTAAGACATTTTATCTTGTCATTGTGAAGGACAGTTTTATTCTTTTATGAATGCTGCTGATTTCAGTCCTTTTAATTTTGCCCACGGCATTGAGTTCAGTTTCCTTCCTTTAGTTTGAGTCTCCTCTTATTTTCTCTCTTCTTTATCTCACTTAATTGAAAGGAGCGGCAATGTAAAAGGGCAACTTCCCCCCAAGGAGATCAATCAAGATTCTGAAGTCTACCGTCTGCTTCCAAGTCTGTCTGGTTCTCCATCTCCAGACTTCAAATTGGGACGAGACGGTGGAAATGACAGGTAGATAATAAAAAATATATATATATAGAATTTGCTCAAAGTTTTTGCGCCTGCTGGAGGAGTTTTTTTTAAAAATCTTAAACCAGAGAAAGTCAAGGCACCAACTGGGAGACAGGAAGCAGCAGATTGTGTCTGCAGACAGGAGACCAGAGCATCTCTGATCTTATCTTCATGTCCCAGGCCTTCAAGTGGATCCTCTTCCTGCTCTGCCGGTCCACACCAGGTGGTGGCGGCGGAGAGAAAAAGCAGAGCACGGACACTGACAACTTCCATCGGATCCAAGTGCAGCAATGTTCCCACATTTTGGGGGAGTCGACTCGCTGTCACTCCTCCATCACCCAGGACATTTGGCCACCTTGACACTCGAGAACGTGACATGTGAGGACAAAAAGTGGATGGGAGAGGGCGAGGAGGGGGGGAGGGGGGGGGAATACCAGAGAGGCCAAACTGGGGGGAGGGGCTGTCAAACATGGACATTTCCAACGTTGTCGCCACACCGTGCGTTTGGCTGAACTCTTTCCAGAGATCCATCACCGCCTCTCTGTCCTGAGACCGCCGTCACATGACTGGCTGACTCACACCGTCAAGGTCGCGAGTGCAGGCGGTGCGAGTGAGAGAGTAAGTGATCACGTTTTTGTTTTTTTTTCTAATCTTGGCCGATAAGCATCGCAGATATCAGTTTGGCGTAAACACAGCCGACTTGCTTCTATTATTAGAGGACGGTTGCTCTTTTAAAGTATCAGCTGAGCACAAACACAGCACTTGGACGCTACGCAGACAGACGATCGGGTGTTTTCCTCGCAGGACAATTCACCTGACCGAGTTTCCTTGCAGGGGATCAGTTAGCAGCGACTGAGTCGTCGCTACATTTTTCATTTCAGCTCTTGCAATGGTTGCAAAAACATGAACTCTCACGTGAGCCGCCTTAAAAAAAACAAACTCTTGAATCGGAAAACGGAAATTGAAACGCTTCCATGGTTAGCTGACTTGTGAACGGACCAATCAGCATCCTTTGAGGAGAAAGAGGCGGGGCTACGGCGCGGCTTTGATGCATCAAAAACACGACCTTGCTGCTAACTTGCAAAAAAACATCTGCGTGGACGCTGCGTGGAAACACTTTTTCACAGGAACCAATAGAAAGCCTTGCACTGTTCTGATTGGCCCATATTTAAGGAAGTTTCAGCCTATTATCGTTCACATTTTGAAGTTTTCCAACAGAGAATTCAACAGGTTTCTCAGTAATCTAATCTCAAGTGGGGGGGGGGCTTCACACCAGCCAATAGGAAGCCTCCTGCTGCTACCAAGTGGCTCCAGTGGTGGTGGAGAAACCAGCTAGTTCTAGGCACATTCCTGCTGCTGGTTTTGCTGGGACCAGCCCCTCCCTCCTTCACATCGTTCCCTACAAGTTCTTTTCCTCCCAAATCCCACGCAGAGAAACACACACACACACACACACACACACACACACACACACACACACACACACACACACACACACACACACACACACACACACACACACACACACACACTGGCTGAACACATTTAACAGCAACCACTGTGGTGCGTCAGGTTAGCATTTTCTACTGCAACTCTTCATGCATTCACCGTCTCTGCAGCACAACGTGAGGCCGGCAGGTGGAGAAGACGAGGAGCTTTTCACTCGCTGCAGTCCCGTTGATGAACTGCTTTCTCCACCCAAGGCCGCCACCGCCTCCTTTTTTTGTTTAAATTGGCTCTCATTAGTCGTTTATTCAGGCACTCATGCAAGGTAAGTTTGCTACTTGTGTTACTCGCCGCCGCCTGGTCGCAGAAAAGTGTGTTTTAAATTACAGCCGCAGTCGTGGATTCAACAGACCGGAGCAGAATGACCTCACTTTGGCAGATTGATGTAAAATAGCTCTTGGGTGTAAATCTGAAAACTATGCTCCTGCGGTTTTCCAGCGGTTCCATAATGACTTGAGCTCCTCTAATCCAATAAATCCCTCTTTAAGATCAACCTTTACTCCCAACACCGCTGCACTTAGAATTAGCGACCCGTCCTCCACGGCGCAGTGAAACCTTTTAACCTCATTTCATCCGGGTTTATCGCGGGCTGCTTTCTCTCACCAGTGTGGACGAGGAGGCCCGGAAGCGTCGCAGCAGCTTGCTCTCCGACGTGCTGAGGTGTTTGCCAGCGGCGCTCCTGCGCAGGATGAGCTGCAGCCGCGCCGACGGACGGCGTTTGGGCCGCAGCCGCACGCGGTGGTTGTCGGGCTGCAGCCACTGGTGGCAGCTGGGACACAGCAGCCCGGTTCTGTCCACTGGCGCTGCAAATGAGGGTCGACTGGTCAGAACAGGGTGACGCTTATGTGCTTTTTTTTTTTTAGTTTGATTTGGTTGTATATCATTTTTGTTGAGTAATTGGTTTAGTTTAGCAAATCATAGGCTGCTGGTTCATCATCTAGAGCAGCCACAGGTAAACTACAGGCCCGAGGACATCTGCGGCCTGCTAAGCTTTGTAACCCGGCCTGCCGAACTTGAAGAAATGATATTAATAGTAATTGAGTCATAAAATAGCTGTATTTAATCAGAGTCATTTGAAGAAATGAAGAGATAATAGCTCAACACTGCGGGGCTTCAAAGACAGATATCTTTGTCACGCTTTTGTCCATTTTCAACATTGGAGCCCATTACTACTCATCCCATGATAGATTTTTCTCTTTGCCTTAGTTATAGTTACAAGTTAGACCTTTATTTTTTAAAAAAAACAAAAGTTTCTCTAAAAACAACAAAAAAAACAAAACAAGTTCCGGGACCAGCCCTTATTTGGACAAGCAGAGCCGACACGGTCTTAAAACGGCAGCAGGACTTATCAGTGTGGTTTGGCATCTGTGTGTGTGTGTGTGTGTGTGTGTGTGTGTGTATGTTGTCTCTGAGGGGTTTAAAGCGGTTTATCAACCTTGAAAATGCGACCGCAAAGGTCCCCGCATGCGACGGCTCGACAACGGGAAGCGAAACTCGGCAGAAGAGAAGAAGCTAAAAACAGCCGGCGCTCCTGTTTCTACTCACCTTTTGTTGTGACATGGCGGTGCCTGCGCGACAGAAGGTGGGGGGGGAGGGGAGAGAGAGAGAAGAAGAAGCGGGTTAAAATGCCGCAGCGGTCAAACTGTCACCGAAGACTGAAGAATCACATTTTTTGAGTTGCTATTAAAAAGTGCAGTTGAATACGCTCCTTTACCTGTGCATTATAAAATGAACCTTCCTTCCTTTCCTATGGCTTTGGATTTTGCCATTAAAGCGTTACCATTAAAGAGCCATCAC
>NW_027466115.1:50000-87500 GCF_046127955.1 Nelusetta ayraudi
GAGATATTATGTCTTATAAAAATAAAAAGTATGTTTGTTTGTAAAACTTTTGTGTACAAAGAAGGGGTTATTTTCAACTGGTGCACTGCACGCGGTACATTTATTCACGTTAAATAATATTTTAATAGGGTGATTAGTCATGCTATGACTAATCCTTTCAGTGGATGCTAATAAGGTTTGATGGGATAAATGTTTTTTTTTTTTTTTTTTAGTATGCTAATATGAAGTTGTTTCCCTCTCCAGCCTCGGGGCTTGCAGGAGGGAGGGTCGTCTCTGCGCTATTACGCAGGTATCGGCTGATGTCATCCCTTCTCAAATCTCATTGGCCAGCAAAAAAAATGAGCCACGATGGGCAGCGGGCTGGTTGACATCACCGGTGATTCCTGCGCATTCGCCAGCAGAGCAGCAGCAGCAGCAGCAGCAGCAGGACGACTGAACTGGAGGTGTCGCTCGACTCATCTCCTCAAAGACAGCCTGGTTCTGATTCTAGTTCCGGTGGAGGGAGGAACTCACTGTCACACTGGATCTTTTCTTCTCTTCTCTCTTCTTCTTCCTTTTTTTTTTTTTTTTTTAATTTAAAGAAAGAGGCTGAGTGCGCATGGCTAGGGAGCAGATTCAGATTCAGAATACTTTATTAATCCATGAGGGGCAACTCATTTTACAGCAGCCTGGAGTGCAGATATCCTAAAGATGAAAAGCTACATCACCAGTGGATGGAGACGTGAGAGACATTCATATAAATCAGTTTAAAGCATTAAAATGTCTTTGTTTTTTCTTTAGACACATTTAGACGCTTTAATCCCGCCGCTGCTTTTACGACGACATCAGCCGCAGCTTCCGCCGCTCCTCTCCGCGGACGGCTGGATCTGTGGACCGGTGCGCTTTACGCACGTCTCGCCTCAGCTACCTGCGGTAGGTCGACCGTCCTGCAATTATTAATAATCATTTCAGTAAGAAATGACTCTTAAAAATCATCACCCTATTCCTGATACACAGGCGGTCATGGAAGCTCTTGGAAGTTAAGCAGCGTAAAGATTTGGCTTTATTTTGAGTTTTACTCGTTCATCATTATTTGACCACAATTAAAATGTAATATCTTTATCAGACTGTCTGCCTGTTTATGATGCGACTGTTGTCCAGGTGCTTCTTTCACAGCTCAGCTCGATAGAGTAAGGGAGTAGGGTCATGGTGTGTGTGTGTGTGTGTGTGTGTGTGTGTGTGTGTGTGTGTGTGTGTGTGTGTGTGTGAGAGAGAGAGAGAGAGAGAGAGAGAGAGAGAGAGAGAGAGAGAGAATGCAGGAGATATTAAATCATCAGGCTTGTCCAGAAACTGGTGGAGTAAGCGCTAAAGTGTGCTGGACTGCTCGTCATTCTTTCTTTTTTTTATATATCCGGGAGTAAATCCTCACTTTATCAGCCGCTGCCAGCCAGGCTGCTCCCCTCTCCAGCCGCTCCATGCACGAGCAGTCGGCCGATAAAAGGATTTTACCTGCAGCACCCGGGGGACTGAAATTGAGCCTGGACGCTGTGTGAGCCAGAGAGCGATAGAGAGAGAGAGCGATAGAGAGAGAGAGAGCGATAGAGAGAGACACACACACAGGCGGTCACAGATGTGTCCTGCTGCAGGTGCCATCTCGGGTCATCTCACCATTAATGCTCTAACCAGACAACCCTTATAGTTGTTGTTGTTGTTGTTGTTGTTGTGATGATATGAGAATCTCATCATCTGGCTCTAGCAGCGTCCAGTTCAGACCAACGTCCCTGCAGGGATGCAGGAAGTGGACGTGGAGGTCGAGCGTCGTGCTGCTTGTGAGGCCTGTTAAAGGGATATAATGTGACGTGGTGTGATGTGATGTGATGTGATGTGATGGGATTATCCCAAATACAACACACACACGCACACACACACACACACACACACACACACACAGCACACAGCACACACAGCAGTTGGCAGTGAGAATTTGGTGGCAGGATTGGAACTTTACCTGCCACAGCTGTGCTCAGACAGTGATGGACTGCTGGAGACCAGCTCCTGTGTCAGCAGGGCTCCTCTTTCAGTCACAAGGGGAGCGGATGGGATGGGGGGGGTGTTTGGTCACAAGATGTCCTGTCACCATCAGCGATCAGGGCGGCGCCAGTGGCAGAGGTCACAGAGGCGGCGGCTGCTGCAGGAACAGCAGGAGCGCTGGTGATGGACAGAGAGCTCGGGAGGAGAAACAAACAGCAGAGTGCGTCCGCTGAGGCAGTTACACAACTTGATCACTCTCCCAACCAGACGTGCCGGTTCAGCCTGATGAGCTGCGTTTTCGGCTTGATGGGATCTTTAATTATCCAGCTAGTCTGATTCTGTGCCGGGTCCTGGTAGAGTTTGGCAGCTAATCCGCAGCTGATTGGCCACACACAGTCCACAGGTGGCGCTAACCTGAAGTCACTCACAGCACCATTGAAGGCATCACGTCATCTAAAACCAACTTTAGCGAAATGTTTTCTGCAGCGATCTGTGCCTGCTGCACTTTTCAAAAACACGAATGATCCCTCCGTGACGTCATGAAGAGTAACCGCACCCGGCTCCTGGCCAGGTGCTGGCTCCGCCCTCTCAGACCACCTCGTTGGGCCAAACATGCAGTAATCTAGACCTTTCTCGGCCGAGGAGGTGCACGAACAGTGAGAACAGAGCAGAATGTGGGGACCTGGATTGATGCTGGTGGTCACACATGACTGGCTGGACTGCGACGAGAAGCTCCGCCCCCCTCCGGCCTGGAAACAGTTGTTGTTCCGTGGCCGCCGTCTCGTCCGATAAATCTAATTTTAATGTCATCTTTTGAAGTGATTACTGGCTGCGTGCAGGTTGTTTGCGACGATGGCTGAGTCACTCGACTGTGTGCGAGCTCGGCCGCACTTTCATCCCCCGCCTTCTCACCCCTCCTCGCTCCTGCGTGTTTCCCACTTCAGAACAGATTGTGCTTCCAGGTTTGCGGGAAACACTTGACAGAGGAAGAAGGAGGTCATCTGCTTGTTCCGACCTCCTCCTCCTTCTCCTTTTCTTCTTCTTTTCTTCTTCTCCTGCTTCTTCTAGTTCTTCTTCTTTCGGCTCCTCTTTTATCATTGTTCCTTTTCTCTTCTATCTCTTTTTCTATTAACAACCACCACAATCCCTCAGAGGAAGACTGACTGACTGAATCCCTGTAGAATCCAACTCCATCTTTGGAGGCCAGGAATGAACGAAGTGAAGGGAAAAGTCTATTAGTGAGAGTCGCTGGATGCAGGCGCTGCTGCTGCTGCTGCTGCTGCTGCTGCTGCTGCTGCTGCTGCTGCTGCTGGGTGCTGCTGCTGCTGCTGCTGGGTGCTGCTGCTGCTGGGTGCTGCTGCTGCTGGGTGCTGCTGCTGCTGCCACCGTCTGTTTTCCCCGCTGTGCATAATCAGTTTTGAGGAGAACAAAGAGGTTTCGACCGTACAAACACTGCTTGTTTTGGTTTGGGATGATCCCGGCATCCAGAACCCAGCGAGGGAGAGAGTGAGAACAGTGGCTCTTTCACAGAAGGGGGCGGGACTTCGTGAAGCGACCGGCTACAGTCTCTATAATCCCACCGTGCACACACGTGGAATATCAAGGAGAGCCGAACGGTCGGGAAACGTAAAACCATCTTCCATTATGCTTTTTTTCCCTCTTTTTTCTCGAGTATAAAGAGGCTTTTTGTCCTCCAAAAAAGCTTTGGCGCTGCTCTCAGGTGTAAGCCGGCTTCACAGCACAATGACAATGCTTTTTGTGTGTGTGTGTGTGTTTTTTTTTTACAGTGCCGGTTTTACCTGCGGACGATGGCACACGATGGCCCTGTGTTTGTCCAGAAGCTGTTTCAACTGAAAATTTTCATTTCAGGCGTCCTCCTCCTGCAGCCATCAGCACTTTGTAGATACATTGGCTTCAATTACCAATCAGTATTTATATCCAATGTCCTACGTGACGTTGAGACTTTGGGGGGCTGATGGCCAGTTGCACCCTGTGCAGGAATCAGGCAGCGTCTCTTTTTCCAAATCTCTTTAAGTCCCAACGCTGACCTCTTTTCTCGTCTTCTCCTTTGAAAGAATGTTTTTTTATGCGAGGTTAATTGACAGAAGAGAAAAGGAGGTTAAACGAAGAGGATCCTGCCCTCCGGCTCTCCTCTACTATTTCTACTTCCCTCTTTTCTTTCTGTGTCTCGTCCTCAGAGTTGGCGTCCCGGCGGTCCTAAAAATCTAGGTTGGACCTATTTCCATACGGGGGAACTAACTAGGTGAGCGAACAATAAAAAGCACGACTGGGTCGCTGCTCCGCATCGCCAAAGTAACCTTGGCTCAGATTTGCTCTCTCAGATCCTGCTCGTCCATCTTGCCAAACTTCAGAAGACACCGTTTTGTTTTGTTTGTTTTTTTCTTAAATTGGTCTCACTGGGCGACCAATCAGAGTCTGTTCCACTGTGTCCTGAAACACTGCAGAAGAAGAAGATTTGGAGAAGGAAGAAGCTGCTTTATTGAATCTTCTATCTATTCTTCATCTTCTTTATCTGCTATGATCCGTCTCCTCCTTTCTCCGCATCGCGCTGTCAATGGGCTCCTCACGACTGGCTGTTTTCCATGGACCCCAAGGACTCGCAACCGCACCAAAGCCCCCCAAAAAACATAACAGCCGACACCACAGAGTCACATCATTGGTTATGTTGGTGGTTTTTCTTCGCCGACCCGTCAACGCTCCACTGAGGAGGCGACTGTTGAAGCCGTGACATTTCCAGAACCTTTCGGTCTTTTGGTGAGTTGACTCAGTGCCGACCTTTAGAGAGAGAGAGAGAGAGAGAGAGAGAGAGTGAGCCAGGGTGAGTCTAATGGAGACTCAGAGGCTGTTTGGATGTTGATGACACGCCTCCTTGCTCTCTGGTGAAAAACTGCTCCCCCCACTGGCAGCAGCAGCAGCAGCAGCAGCAGCAGCAGCGACCACCCCCTCCCACAAATCTGCCCAGCTGATCTGAATTCGATACGCGGCTGACGGCTGCGATAATTATTATTCTCTGTGTGGTTGTGGCGCTGTGTTCCGCCTGGACCGGCTGAGCCTCTTCACACTGAGATGCTGCAGGTACACTGTGTGAGGGTTTTATTTCCCTCCTCCTTCCTCGTCCTAGTCCTCCTCCCTCGGTCGTCATTAACCTTGGAGTCAGACAATTAGGGCTGCAGCAACATTTTTTCAGAGGTGCATCACGCCTTGTGCCACTCATCCTTCTCCATTAGTTTTTTTCCAATCCCTCCTCTCATTCATCTCTTGTCTGTGCTCCCTCTTCTTCTTCTGCTCTACATAGAAACTGTTTCAGTTCCCTCACCCAATCACCACCACCCCCTCCATCACCCTCACCCCTTCACCCCTGTCCCGTCCCTCAGTCTCTTTTGTCTTCCTCTCTGCAGTGGTCCAGCCGTCGGCCTGGATGGAAGACGGAGGACGGAGGACGGAGGACGGAGGACGGAGGAGACCACCAGACCAGGCAGGCTGAGCTGCCGGCTGCAACACAGGACATGGGTCCTGACTCTCACCTCCGCTCGTGTCTTGTGTTGCAGCCAGCGGAGCCAGTGCCGCTCTCTTCCGGCTTGGACCCTCTCATCAGCATTCCGAGAGGGATTTCTGGAACGCTGACTTTAGCAGTGTTTTTCTGTCACTGAACTCGACAAACTATTTCCTTGCTTCAGTTTTTTTTTTTTAGAAAGTATGCGCTAAACAACTTGACATCATGAGTTCCTAAAGGGCACTGACCCCTCCCCCTGCCTCTCCTACGAGTCTATATTAGTGCCCACACCCCCCAGCCAGGTGTTAGCGCCGCCCTCTTCCAAACAAGCTGAAGGTGCAGAGAAGCTTCACATGTGTCCAGAGAATCAAACCCAGAGGTTTTTTTTTTTTAACAGGAGAGTGTAAACAGAGGGCTAAATACTCTGCTTCTCAGAGGACTGGATAGCTTCTGGGTAATAGAGACATAGATGGAAGAGGCTGCTGCATCGAAAGGTCTGAAACGAGGTGTGACACAGCACCTTTAAAGTTAAAGAGCTTCTCCACAAGTCTCAGAGTGTTTCTCTCCCTCTCTCACTCACTCTCTCCAGTTAACATTTAGCTCCTCTGCAATTATAAGAGGGCGACTCCGTGGCAACCTGACATTTAGAAGAGGACCGTCCAGCAGCAGCAGCAGCAGCAGCAGCAGCGGCAGCGGCAGCAGTAGTGAGGGGGATTATCGCTGTCCTGAAAACACAAACCGGAGTCAATGATTTTTCAGATGAGAGTCAAACAAAGCAACACTTTTGACTTTTTTTTATTTTAAGGAAGAAAAGTCAAAATCAAAACATCACCACCCGACAAGGTCAACGGCGAGGTGATGCAGGCAGGTGGGCGTGGCCTCCTCACCATGACGAGATAACAGGTGGGAGAGTGATGAGAAGGCGGCCTGTTAGTCTTTCTCTCTTGTCTTCATCCGCAGGAGGCGAGGGAGTGTCTGTCTGTGTGTGTGTGTGTGTGTGTGTGTGTGTGTGTGTGTGTGTGTGTGTGTGTGTGTGTGTGTGTGTGTGTGTGTGTGTGTGTGGCCTCTCCCATAATGGAGTGTTTGTGTGTGTGTGTCACCTCACAGTAAGAGAAAAGCAGCGTGCTGTCTGTCGGAGGTGTCGCTGGACCGGAATGTTAAAACCCCGCTGGCTGATTCTCAGTCTCCCGCTGCTGCGACTGTTTACCGCTGAGATTGAAAAGACGCCGCGGGCCGCGTCCACCCCGCTGTCGCCACCGCAGAGCTGTCTGCCGAGCGAGCCGTCGACCTCACATGCCGTCAACAGATCAGTTCTGTTCAGGCCTCCGTGTTTTAGATTTGCTCAACTTTAGCCAGTTTAGATGCTCAAAGATGAAATTTACACAATGGAATAAAACATCGGGACCTGATAGTCAAACCGGATGATGCACTTTTTGTTTGTCTGGTTCGACCTGGCGTGCATGAGCTGCCATCAACCTGAAGCTAGCAGCTAAAAGAGTGGAAAGAAGTGGGTGTATAAATAGCCTGGAGTTGTCCAAAGTCGACTTTTTGCTTTAAAAAAGTGCCAGTTCAGTGCACTGATGCTGCAGACGCTGCTAATTATATTTAAATAAGATGCAAATCACAATGTGCTTCTTCACCCGTACAAGAATCACAATCCAATCTGTTTATCCAGCATTTTTCAGCAGCATATTAAGAATAATTGAGAGACCTGGCAGCAATAGGTGTGAATTATCCTCCATCTTCTCAGTATACAATAAAAAAAAAAACACAGGAAGAAGAAAAGAACGACTGATTATTATGCAGATTTGAATCTTTCTTGTAACAGACTGTCTCACTCCTAATAAAGTAAACCTTTGCATGCACACACCTGAGACTGGGATCCATTTTCTCTTTAACCAGCAGCGAGTGAAAGTGATTCTGTGTCTTCTTCTGCTGCAGCGAGTCAAATCGCCACGACGGTGCTCAGGGGTGGTGGCGGGGGGGGGCACACTTCCCTTCCCCTCGATACCGTACACCAGGAAACAATTAGCGCCTTATCCTCACGCAAGCAAAAGCTGGCGATTGTAAAGCACCTAATTAGCTAAATGAAGCAGTGCGGAGGGGAGGGTAGGAGTGTGGGGGGGGGGGGGGGGGGGGTGCAGAGTGGTAGGGTGGAGGGAGGGAGGGAGGGAGACACAGATCAGATTGAGATCTGGCAGATTGAGGGCTCTTAACTGGGGTTTTGCATCGCTGTGTATTTTATTTTTTTGCATCAGTGCTCACTGAGGGGGAGAGAGAGACAGACAGAGAGAGAGAGATGGAGAGACAGAGAGACAGACAAGGGTCTCCCACCACCGCTGTCCGGTCGCTGTGGTAATTGAGCAGGAATTCAAATGCGAGACTTTGTTCCCTTTACAGTGTGAATGCTGGATGGAGTTTGGATTGACGGAAACAAGGCAGTCTCAGAGGGACGGAGTCAACTTTTGCTTGGGGGGCGGGTGGGTGGGTGGGGTGGTGGTCGCTAAACCTGGGAGAGACGTTAGCGCCCCCTGTGTCATCACAACCAGAAAAATTCCGACACTTTTTTTGGTGCTCTTTGGCACTGCAGAGTGAGTGCAAAGTGAATTTTAGCAACGCTGCACTCTTTTTTCCCCCAGGATTTTCTACATCCGTGGATGCGATGCACACACCCACACACACACACACACACACACACCTACACACTTTAACGAACTGTAGCTGTCACGCATGGGAAAAACAGAAAGCTCAGAGAGGTGTTCTTCAGTAATAATGCCAGCGGGCGTCGATGCGAGAGAGGAGCTGTGGCGCTCCCACAGGAGGCGTCGGAGCGAGGGGATCCTCTGAGTGACTGAGGGAATGATTAGAGCCTCTGAAAAGGAATCAGGAGCTGCAGCCAACTAGAGGGACTGTAGGCAGAGCCAGAAGATTGGCAGCTGAGTGGAGATAAAGACGACAGTGGAGGCAGAGGAGGAGGAAGAAGAAGAAGATGAAGAAGAGGAAGAAAAAGAGCGTCGCGGCCACCGCCGTGTAGAGGAACGGAAGGCCGGGCGGCGGAGATAAGGAGTGAAAGGGACAAAGAGAGGCGGAGAGCAGAGCGATGATTTATTAAAACTGGAGCCGGCCGCCGCTGCTCAGAGACAAAGAGCCTGCACGCTCTCCTTCCCTCAGCCACTAGAACGTTCCGCTGATGGAACTAACCGCACAAAAAGTGCAGAGGCGTGCAGAGGGTTGAGATGTTCGTCAGCGTCTCAGACCTTCCCCTGAGAGATGAGAGAAATAAAAGCCGGGGTAGATGAATTATAGCTAAAAAGATATATATATATAATAAAAATAAAAAAAACCCTAGTCAGCGAGTTAATAAAGTCCTGGGTGGAAGGCGAGTGGACTTTTTTTTTTGTGTCTCTCAGCTCTCATTTCCAAAAAACAGCCGACAACTTTCCAACAAGCTTCAGCAGAGGTCACTGGGTGGAGGCCACCGCTCCAGGCTAATATCCACTAAATGGTGTTTGGCGGCAACAATGAGCTGCGATTTTGTCTTGCAGAGAGCCTTATCGCACCGTCAGAGCGCTTGAGCGGTGAGGCAAGCAGCCTCGCAGGGCGCAAATCCAATTTGAGCTTTTTTCCTTCCCTGCGATAAGAAACAACAGATGATCCTTAGTAAAAAAGTGCCTGTGAGAAAAGGAAAGGAGAATCAATGTTTCAGACCAGGAATGGCCACATATGGCCCATTAAGCTTTTTAGTCCGGCCCGCTGAACTTGAAGGAATTATTTTAATTCGTAAGTAAGTGATAAAATAGCTGTATTTCATCAATTTCTGCTGTGTTTTAAGAGTCATTTTGATAAAGAGCTCAATGCTGTGGGGCTTCAAAGACAGATATTTTCATTCTAATGCTTTTATTAATTTTCAATTGACATTCAGGCATGATGATGCTTTAAAAAATAAATGATATATTTATTTCTCCGATGAGGTGTGTCTCTAAAACACTCCATCCATCTCCTCCTGCTCCGGCCCGTCTTAGAACTTATCTTAGAACCCTTTGTGGCCAACCAGTCAAAAACATTTGCCCACTCCTGTTTGAGACGGTGGATTTTGTAGACATGAAAAGTGCAAAGACTAGTTAGAAGTTAAAGAGTCCGATGAAGTGCAGAGAAGAAACCAAAATGACCACAACACTCAGACATGAAGCTCTGATGACTCAACTGTGATGAGAGAGTTCCTTCCTCTGGCGGTAGTGCTGGGAACCGTGGGAAACCAGTCGTCCTGTTCATCTGGAAACCACCACCGCTATATAAAACAAAAACGTTTGTTGAAACTCTGAGAAAGAAAGATTGAGGGGAAAAAAAGGAAAGCTTGGGGTGACTTCAAGCTCCTTTTGAAGCAAGTCTCTCTGTGACCCAAGAGCGGTCATGGAGAGCAAAATGAGGTGAAGTGATGTTAAAGTGCATGGGTAGAATTATGGTCTGGATCATGGTCAGAGAAATAGGAACAACAACTAAAGTGTTTCAAGACAAAACAGAGAATGAAAAAAGGAAAAGAAGAAGAGAAGATGAAGAGAAGATACCTCCTGCCCGCCTGCTAGCCTCTGGCTACGCTTTGCCCCTGAGTGGATCATTGAGTTAATGGACAGATTTGGATGACAGATTTTTTTTTTTTTCTGTCTGAAAACAGCCTGTTTGGACATTTTGCCTCTGGTGCCTGGAAATGTCTGAACTGTGACTCTGATTATGCAAACATCAACATATGCTACCGCCAGCTCATCGAGCCAATGGCCCGTCGCTCAACAGCGGGAGGCGAAAATCTGCTCCAGGCTTTGAATTACTCTGCAATAAAGCTAATTTAATGACCGTTCTGAAGCTGAAATCTGACAAAAAGAAGATTTGAAATGATTTGCCCGGGTTGAAGTCATTTAAAGCAAAGAAAGAAAAACCCTGAGATAGTCTTTTTTTTTTTGAATGTCTGATATTAGGAACAGAGAAATCTGTTCTCCATTACCAGCTCATTTCCCATTATGATTGGATGGCCACCACCTGTCGTCTCATCCGCAGCATCGCAGCAGATTAGGAGGCTAGCAGGGAGTGTGTGTGTGTGTGTGTGTGTGTGTGTGTGTGTGGGTACAGGGTTGACAGATGAAGAAAGATTCTCAGCCATAAAGTGGATAGAGAGATAAAAGAGATAAAAGAGATAAAATAAAAAACGGACAAAGATTCTTTAAGAAGCTAAATCATTGCAATGGTGAACAGACAGACAGGAAGTGAGAAATGATGGCGATCGATTCTTCTGATAAGCTGATGAACAAAACCCCCCAAAAACAGGAAGTGTTCGCACTGCGTAGAAATGACTGCGAGAAGAGCGTATAGAAAAAAATCAGCAGCGAGAGTTTAAAGGCGGTGACTCCACTTCACCTCCAGCAGGCTCCATCCAGTCGGAGGGGGGCGGGGGGGGGCTAATGCCGGCCAATAACCATCCACCTGGAGTGAGATGGAATAAATGGTTTGAAAAAAAAAAAAAAAAAACTCAAAACTGTTCAGCAAACCACTTTCTATGGGCTCTTCACCATATGGACGCCTCATACAAAAAAAAAAAAAAAAAAATCCCATCTGGAGCGAAGCGGCAGAGCAGAGACACTTCAAAGTGTAATCGGAAAGAGAGAGTGGGGGCAAATGGAAGCGACGAGTGAGGAGGAAAATGTTCCGGCAGCAGCAGCAATTTTGTGGAAACAGAGGGAGAGAGAGAGAGAGTTTGAGCAGCCAAATACAAGTCTGGAGAGGATGGAGGGGGAGGAGGAGGTCCGGGGAGGACAGGGGAGGAGTCTTCTGGCTGATAGGGGTCGATGCCCAGGAGCGTCACCCTTATCCATCCCTCTCTGAGAGGAGGGCTGAGCGGCGGTCGGGGATGTGAGGTGTTGGAGGCCAGCAGACACAAGGTGACCTCTGGCGGCAGCGGCTAGACTGCTGACAGTGACAGGTGTTAACTTTCAGCCCCCATAGGGACTGAACCCCCCACCCCCACTCCCACCCTCCCGCCAGACACACACACACACACACACACACACACACACACACACACACAGGGATTTGGCCGACTCTTGTGTTCAAAGAGGTACTTCACTGTAATAATAATAATATAATAATGATAGTACATCAGCCAAATGTGATTTTAATGTGCACAGATTTGCCAAAGATCTGCAGGGCAGAAAGCGAGGCTCCTCGTCTTTCAATTTGCCGCCTGGCCGCAGTCACTTTTAGCAAGGCGGCAACAGGAGGACGATCAGCACGGCTGTAATTCAAACACTGCAAAAGTTGAGTGCTGGTCGACGTTCACCTCTGAGTCATCAGTGGCCCGAGTGGCCAAGTGGGAAATGTACTTATCTATATGTGTGTGTGCATATATAAAATAAAAAAGAATTTGATATGTATATATATATATATACATATATACATATATATATATATATATATACATATATATATATGCATATATATATATATATATATGTATATATACATATATATATGTATATATATATATATGTATATATATATATATATATACATATATATATATATATATGTATATATATATATATATATACATATATATATATATATATATATATATATATATATATATATATATGTATATATATATATATATATACGTATATATATATATATATATATATATATATATATATATATATATATATATATATATATATATATATATATATATATATATGTATATGCACTGTAAATGCACCTTTTCAGCACTTCAATGCACAAATCAGCAACAGAGAACTCCGTCGCTAGTTTTTTCACTGGCTCATTTGAAATTAAGCCAGGCACAACTGATGAGGTGCATTGCTGAGAAGGCCAGAGGAGGAGGAGGAGGAGGATGAGGAGGAGGTGGAGGTGAGGAGGAGGAGGATGAGGAGGAGGTGGAGGTGAGGAGGAGGAGGAGGGGGAGGAGGTGGAGGAGGAGGAGGGGGAGGGGGGGGAGGGGGTGGAAGAGGATGAGGAGGAGGAGGAGGGGGAGGGAGACGAGGAGGAGGAGGAGGAAGGGGAGGGGGCTGAGGAGGAGGAGGAGGAGGGGGAGGAGGAGGAGGAGGAGGAAGGGGGGGGAGGAGGAGGATGAGGAGGAGGGGGAGGGGGAGGGGGGGGAGGAGGAGGAGGATGAGGAGGAGGGGGAGGAGGGAGGATGAGGAGGAGGGGGAGGGAGACGAGGAGGAGGAGGAGGAAGGGGAGGGGGAGGAGGAGGATGAGGAGGAGGGGGAGGGGGGAGGATGAGGATGTTTTTGTTTGTGAGGACACAAACAAAAGAGGGTGGTGGGAGGACACACAGCCTCCTCCCAGTGGGCCAGTGGGACCAGCAGCCTTGGCTTATCAGGGGCAGACAGTGACAGGTTGGGGGGAGGGGTGGGGGTTACCTTGGGTCAGCGGGTGCCTCATCAGAAGAGTTGTGACTGATGGGGTGAGACGTGGATTGACTCTCGTGTTGAAACGTGATATTGTGGCTTGACCTTCCCGCTTCTCCAGCCGCCAGCTATCACAGCTCAGCCTCCCTGGCGGTGTGCTAGTGATGAGCAAACTCTATCACACCCCAGCCCCCCCCACCCCCTCATATCATCACTGGAGTCTAGACGCTCAGCTGTTCCTCGTACCCAGATAATTCCCATCTGACTTTCTAATTAAAAGCGCACAACGCCGCATTGGCAGAATACCCCCCCCCCCCCTCCCCAACCAGCCTCCGCCCCCCTCCAAAAAAACAAACAAACAAACCTCAGGCTTGTTTTCCACTTAGACCAAAAGTCCCGTGAGAGAGAAGGCGGGAATCTTGCCTTCCCATCTTGGAGGGAAACAATGGCAGCAGCTGCCTTGCTCGTTGAAAGAGGAGGAAATTCTTGAAAACTCGACAGTTGTGCTGGTTTGTGAAGAGATCCTGCCGCTGAGAGGCCGCTCTCCGGGTGCCAGCGCTCACCACCCTCCTCCTCCTCCTCCTCCTCCTCCCCTCCTCTTCCTCAGCATTCCTTCCCCAGCCAAACACCTTTTCCACTGCAACCTCCATCCGTCCAATTATGAGTCAACAAGGTGAGACACTCATTGGACTGGATGTGATGATTTCCTGGCAGGATGAGAGGAAACAAGCATGGAGGCAGGTGTGTGTGTGTGTGTGTGTGTGTGTGTGTGTGTGTGTGTGCGTGTGTGCGCGCGTGCATGTCCCAGCAGGTGTTTTTCCTTTCAGCGGGGCACAAAATGAGAGCTCTTGGCCTGTTTCTCTGCCGCGTGACACAGTCTTAGAGGCCCAATCTCCGGCTATTAAGCGCTTCCTGGGCGCGTGGTTGCGGTTGGAGGGGGGCGGAGCCATCACGCGCTCTCGGGTCGGGCCACGTTGAATGAGAAAATCTCCCGTCCAAATTCTGCAAATTTAAAAAAAAAAAAACACCCAAGCCCGGCCAAGAGACACGCAGCATCTCAATTAGTCTGAGGTTAAACCTCATGCGCTCTTTTAATATGCACCTCTGAACACGCTGCACCACTCCGAAATGTCTCCCACAGTCATGAATTGTGAAAGATGAGCCGGAGCGTTGAACATGATCACGCTCCAGCGAGTCAGTGTGGCCATAAATGAGGCCTTAACCTTCCTTATCGAATACGCTAATTGATAACTACATTAAGCTATCTCTGGCTGAAGGTCAGCATGTCTCCCGCTGTGTATGTTTGAGTGTGTCTGTGTGAGGGGTGTCGGGGTGGTGGTGGGGGGGGATAATAAAGTGGAGTGGAGCTGCGGCAAAGAATCCATCTCCATTAGATTAAAGTGCTTCTGGTCCCGCAACGTGACCTCCAGTCGCTGTGATTTATGGCACCGGGGGAAGCGAATGAACATCGGGCGCAAAAGGACACCAAATAAAATCATTACCTCGACGCTTGAGTCAGCGCACAAGCGTACAGAGCTCTAACTGGGGAGCTAAACACACACACACACGGACGCACACACGCACACACACACACACACTCAACGCATCCATGCTTCTGCAGATTCCTTGCACTCCATTGTTCGCCAAAATCTATGTTCTCGCCACGCTGCCTTCATTCATGGGATCTGCGGAACATCCATGGGAAATTAAAGTAACCCAAGTCGCTCGACACGAGTGGGAATCGACGCAGAATGCACCAGAGGGCAGCTGCAAGATGCTCAAGTTGTCACGTTGTGAGCTCTATTAGTGAACACTACATCCGACAGGTAAGATTCCGGCACATCACTAGATGGCGCTCTCAGCTTGGGTTTATCCGCTCTTGCTCACACCACTGCAGAAGCTCATGCATTGACTGTTGCACAAATCCAGCTTTATTTATGGGCTTTGAATGCGTCAAATGAGAGTTGGCGGTCTCTTTCATCAGCTCGGCAGCCGCTGATCTGAGTCCAAAGGCAGATTATGGTGGATGCACGTTAAGGCAGGCAGGCAGGCAGGCCGAGTGGGCGGCGGACCAAGAACCAAGAGCCTCTACAGAGAAAAATCTGCAGCAACTTGGAAAGGCACCAAGGGACTTTGACCTCAACCATAATCCTCGTTTATTGTGTCTTTGAAGAAAATTTGCAGCCTTCACTCTGAGGGCAAGGGACATTAGATGCCGCCTCAACGAATAGGAGATGACTTGGCTCGAAACTGACTTCAAGGCTTTCTTGTCTCAGAGTTGTGCTTTGAGAAAAAAAAATTAAAAAAAATAAGTTGCAGTGCACAAACAGGAAGAAGAACCGGAAAATAAACCCCACAAAGCCTCGACAAGGGTCCTTCTTTGTAGCTGGAAAAAGCTCCAGATCCCCACCTCCTTCCCTTTTAATCCTGAATGTGGGAAGAAAATGGTGTCAATTGGTTTGGACCGGGGAGAAGACGGGAGGTGGGAGTGCTGGGGAATAAAAGAGCCTGGCAAAATACCAAACAGTGCAGGTGTCTGCATGACAACAGGCTGCAGCGGTGCAGCACCGCACGCTCTGTGCAAGTGTGGTCCGGCCTGAGCAGGACCTGGAGCCGATAGGAAAACAAACCCAGCCTATAATGGCAAACACACAGAGCTGTGTGTGTGTGTGTGCGCGCGTGTGTATGTGTGTGTGTGTAGGGGACTGTCGATTCATGGGTAAGACAAACAGACCCTTTCAGCCATCGGGGAACCATAAAGGAGACGTCTCACTCAGTGGAAGTGAAAGGTTGCCAAACGCCTCCCGCACCTTGCTAACGCACTCATTGTTCAAATTATTTTTAAAAAGCTGAAAAAGCTTGAAATTCAGCAATACCTCATCCTGAAACATGGTTTGTGTGTGTGTGGGGGGGGGGGGGGGGGGGGGATATTCCACTGCAAACTGATGAAAGACATGACTTGTCTGCTTTTTCTGAATTTGAAGCTTATGGTTTCGTCACAAATCCACAAAACAACTTGTGGCTTCCATGGGAAGCAGAAATAGTGCATTTCACATGTTTAAGTAACTTATTTTGACATCATCTGACACATGCTGCGTATCTATTGCGATTTCACCAGGAAGAAAATGCTCCAAGGGCCACTTTAAGACGAGTCTCACTCTTTTTCAATCACAACACGCCGTTGTTATTGTTATTGGTTACTTCTGAAACGTTCATGTTTCTAGGCCACACTCGTTTGGCGGACCGCCATAAAAGAGAGAAAAGGTTCTACAACACTCATTGACGCAAATGGATTGCAGCTTGAGGTAACTCGCAGCTGAAACGAATGACAGCTAACGGGGTTAGCAGCAGGCAGGCAGCACGGGGGCGGCTTATCAAGCTAGCGGGAGGCGACTCCGAAAACACCGGAAGTAACGCCTGTCGCCAACGCAAACTTCACCGTCATTTTTTTTCAAAACATCAGTTATTATTTATTGCCCAGTTCTGTGACAGAGCCTAAGATATGAGGATCGAGTGCACATAAACAAAAAACAAAAAAACGAAAGTAAACAAGAGACCCACCCCCATTTCCCCGCCCTCCCGGCATTTTCCCTGTCAGCTTATCATCCATATTCTTGGGATCTTTCCTGGACTTTCCACAGTGAAACAGGCGGCTTCGTGCTCTTTCTGCTTGAGGGGAAGTGGAAACCGTCGCAATCAAGCGGCGTTCCGCTGGCAGGGAGGGGATGGGACGCGTGGGTTGGTGCACTTATTGCGGAGGACCCTACCGGAAGTAGTGGGGATCCCGTACGTCCGCTTGACGCTCGGGCCAGAAGCCCAGCGTGGAGGAGAGGATGTGGTGTCTGCTGACATCTGCACGCCAGCGGTTCATCGTGTAAAGACACACACAAAAAAAGTGTCGGCGTGAGAGCGACACGGCTCGGCAGTCGGCACGGCTCGACTCGGCTCTGACCTGGAAGCTGCTCTGGGACATGTAACTTGTCATCAAGGTAACGCGGACTTTTTACTCGAGCAAATCTCCGTGGTGTACGTGCGCTTGGCTCTTTCTTCCGTTTTTTGTAGAGAAACGTCGGTTTTAAAACTCCGCCGCTGAAGTGAAGTGAAGTGAAGTGAAGTGCACTTTGCTCCTTCTAGCGTGACGGAAACCTGATGTCCTTCTCCTCACTTCCTTCTTAAGTTGTGTGTGTGTGTGTGTGTGTGTGTGTGTGTGTGTGTGTGTGTGTGTGTGTGTGTGTGTGTGTGTGTGTCTTTCACAGGACCGACCCTCCACCAACCATTTAACAACTTACTTTTTTTTTTTTCCCCCTGTATTTAAGGTTTTAAAGTCGCATTTTAGTCGCAAGCGCGGCTGGAAGGAGTGAGGGTTTCTGGGTCACTGCCTCGCGCGCCCACGGTGTTTATCTCGTCCCTCGACGTTGACGGTGGAAATGAGTGTGTCTTTTTAAAAGCCTGGGACAGCGCCGCACTTCGAGCTAAGCAGACACAGTGTTTTGTCCCGGTGGGGGGGGACTCGCCCGCGCCCCCCCCCACCCCCCCCTTTCTTCCGTGTGGCCTAAAACAGCTGATGATCTCCAAACATCAGCTGATTTCCAGTCAGCTCCAGTGACCATGGGGAGAAACACTGAGTGCCTTCTTTTGTCTTTCTTTTTATCCCTCCCTGGTGTGTGTGTGTGTGTGTGTGTGTGTGTGTGTGTGTGTGTGTGTGTGTGTGTGTGTGTGTGTGTGTGTGTGTGTGGGTGGAACACTCGGTATTGATAGCCGTCATTTCATCTTGGTCGTGTTTTCTTTCTTTCTTTCTTTCTTTTTTTTTTTTTTTAATGTCCCCCATCCATCAAATGATGGGATGGAAACGGCAGCCACTCAGGTAAAACTTCGCTCATCCCCTCCCCGGATTTGCCCCCCCACCCTCCCAACCCTGTTTAATTCCCCCGTCGTAAACCCAAAAGTGGGGCAGGATTAAAGCGGCTGTCTTGTGCTGCCGCTCTCTGCGACACCAAACACCAAACGGCTCCAGGGCGAGGCTGTCGGATTCACATTCAGAGCAGGTTGTGATGGACGGCTGATAAATAAAAAGGGGGTTTTGTGCTGAACAGCCACCCTCTGGCCCGGCTCCACGCTGCCAGTGAAAGGGCTGCTGCTGCTGCTGCTGCTGCTGCTGAAAACCCATCTTTATTTTTGTTTTCAGGCTAAAATACAATGTTCTATCTCATCCATGCTAATAAATGTGAAATATTGTGCATCCAGCCTTTCGGCCATATTGTCGCTGCTCAAGTGTCATCCCCAAAGTACCGGCTTCCTGGGTCGGGTTTGCGCCAGGGAGAATATTGGAACACAAAATCGCAGTGACACTCTGATAAACTGTAAGGACCGGTTGTGGCGGAATTCTCCTTTCTTTTATCTCATTGAGGAAGCGGATTGATGATGGCTTTCCAATGTGTCACATGACTCGGCAACATTGGGGCGAAATCTCCAAAGCCTGAGCCGACCGTGTAAATATTTTTTTTTTCCCCCGACTTTGTCCGACTAGGAAAATACACGGCAGTCCCTGTTCTGTCTCCCCTTCTGCCATTTAAACCTTGCACACTTTCAGTCAAATCCTTCCCCCGGTTTGGTGCAACAAGTAGTTTGTTGCCATTGTATTCGCCTCTCTGCTGTGTAGAAAAACGTCGGATCGTCCAAATATTAATGCAACGCAATTCTATAATTACAGTGCGGCCTCAGAGTCAACATCTCTGAAGGGCTGCGGGGCTCCTTCGCTTCCTGGCACGCAGATTTGACTGCAAACAAAAAACTATTTCATCTCCAAAGCCAATTTTTTTTTTCTCTTTTTGAGGGGCGGTTATCTCCTCTCCTTCACCCCTCCCCTCCCCTCCAGTGAACTGCAACAGGTATCGCGCCTTCACAAAAGGCTTCGCTCTGTGTAAACAAAAGGCCAAGCTCTGACTTGAGCGTTGCAGGGTTCTCTAGGCTGGATTTTTAAATAGATACATAGAGGTATATATATATAAATATATATATATGAGAGAGAGAGATTTTTTAGATATAGCTTGTGAAATGGTGTGAAACCAAACAGTCTTATTACGCTCATTCTTAGCACTGATAATTTAAACAAAAAACATAATTTCACACTGTGTACCTGCTGCTGTGTGGAATCTTAAATGTTGAAAAAGTTTATTTCTTGGGTTTTGAGTAAAATAATCACTTACTGCCTTTTTTTTTTGCATGTAGAAACTTTATAATTAATTTAATATATCTATTCTATGATTTTTTTTTGTGTGTTTCAACTTTACAAAAGTGTGTGTGTGTGTGTGTGTGTGCATAACAAAAAGTCAGGAAATTTGTGTTTGGTAGATTATTTGTTTGTTTGTTCTAATAATGCTTCTTACAAATAAGTCTTATCTTTCTGGATTCATCACTGAACAACGTTCCTCCACTTGTTCAGGCACCTTGTTGACAGCACCTGAGGGAACCAGAAGCTCAAAGAAAAGAGTCAATGGCAACAGCGCAACAAGCCAGACACTTACAGTAGCTCTGCCGCTCAGCCCACAAATGCATGTGTGGCAACATTTAAAAGGGGAATACACAGGCTTTCCAACCAGCTTTAGATTTATTTCCATGAAGAATTATTGCAACAAAGAAATAATCAAGCAAACACAAATTTCCTGATTATGTTTGTTTCAATACATGTTCCCCCGTGCTGAACGCCTCTGTCTTCCTGCTCCACGCAGCCTCGCGTCCCGTCAGCCTCCTCCCAGCCAGCAGCGTCACAGCCTCCTTCCCTCCCCTGGATTCCTTCCCGCCATGAGGGGGCGTTTCTCCCGTAAGCTGGCCGTGCTGGCCAAGGCCGGCTGCCTCTTCTGGCTCCTGTGGCTGGCCTACCTCCTGCTGGAGCACGCCAGCGTCCCCGCCGCCTCCACCCAGGACGAGGAGGGGGAGGGGCACAGCCTCAAGGCCCGCAACCAGGCCCAGGAGGAACTCGCCACCGGCCAGCTGGCCCGGCCGCTCTACGTCAAGCCGGCGGCGGACGCGAGCGCGCCTGGCGAGTGGGGGCGGGGCGCCCACCTGACGCTCAGCCCCGAGGAGAAGAAGCAGGAGCAGGAGAGCGTGGAGCGCTACGCCATCAACATCTTCGTCAGCGACAAGATCTCGCTGCACCGCCACATCCAGGACAACCGCATGAGCGAGTGAGTCCCGTCCGTCCGTCCGTCCGTCCGTCCGTCCATCCATCCATCCATTTTCAATGCCCACTCCATCCTACACTCAGAGTTGCGGGGGTCTGCTGGAGTCAGCTTTCATAAGGCAAAGGCAGGGTGACATTTTTTTGAGAACGCTGCCTTGCCCCGGCTTTGTGTAAACGCTGAAACCGATCATTTTTGGAAAGCGCTGATGTCACAGCTGTGAACCCTGCAACATGAGCGGCCGTGAGGTGCAGACGACCACTAATAACAACAACAACCGCGTCGGGCAACGGACTTGTTGCTGTTACTAATGACCAGCCTGCAGTCTTCCCATTTACCTCTGCTACAAACCACAAAGTATAGTGTACAATAAAACACCGGGATTGTGGGTCCATCGTGGATTGTGTACACAAAGCGATTTGCAAAGCTCTTGTTTTACTTTTTATTGGTTTTCTTTTGGCTCGGTGGACCGGGATACTGAGGCAGGAAACCAAAGTGACTAAAACTTTAGCGACCTTTTACTATCCTGTAGTCGTGGAGCTTTTAAGGTTTTGTGTTCTGAAGTAACTCGAGGCTGAAGTTGCTAATGTGCTAATGTTGTTAGCGAGCTGCTGCTTCTTTAAACACGGCGTGCTTCAGGTGTTCTTCTTCTTCTGCCTTCAGGGAGTAAACTTGTAGCGCCACACCAGGCCGGACATGGGTGCTACATCAATTTCAGTCGTTCCCAAGGGTATTTGTGTAACCGGGAATTTTATTTGAATACAGCTTGGTGTGTGCGTTTCAAAAAAATCTGTATTTGTGTAAACGACCCATAAGAGTTTCCTGTTCACCGTACACATGGTTTTTCCGGGCCGGAAATCGAACCCGTGGCCTTCTTGCTGAGAGATGGCAGTGCTAACCACTGGGCCACCGTGTCTGAGTCACATCCATTTTCTTTCAAAAAAAAAAAAAAAAAGAAATCTCTGTTTTTAATATCAGAAACGTGTTTTGTTGACCTTTGGGATGCAGTGACGCTGACAGGGGGAGAGGAGGGAGGTGGCGGAGGGTAGTCAGGCGCCGGCAGCAACTAAAAGACTCTGGGAGATTAAGTGGAAACGCTTGAGTTGAACCACTTTTTGTTTTTTTTTCCCCCCGCTGACGGTTTAATACAGGGATAACCGCTCCCACCACGGTGCTCTGTTGCATTTTTATTGCAGCTCGGTCGGTGACGCTGAGGCAGCCACTTTGACTCACCGTCTGCAACTCCATGGCTTTGCCAGTGGGGGGGCGTGGGGGGGGGGGGGTGTCTAGCTCAGGAAAAAGGTTGAGGTTGGCTTTTGACTTTTGTGCCAGTACAAACAAACATGTTGGCCGAGTAAGGTGTGACGTCGCCGGTATTGATCTTCCCAGTTCCTAAGAAGAAGAAAAGTCACGAAGAACGACGCCGATATCATCTGAACAAGTTGTCAGTACTGGTGCAGCTGTGTACTTGCTTCCTCTGCGCTTTCGTAAACAGCACCCCCCCCTACCCCCTCTCCCCCGCAGACTCCATTCACACGTCTGTTTTCAGTTGAACTTTCACAAAATTTGCTCCACATGTTGCATCAAGTTGATGGTTTTGTTTCTTTTCCAAATCGGGGCCTGCTGTGGCCTTTTCAGTGTTGCACTTCTTGCAACATGCTTCATACATACGGCAAGATAAATACGTTTCTGGTTCCGCCCGGCTTTGTGGTTGAAGAGGATTTTGCCTGCAAGACTGCGACGCTCCTCCCTGGAAGTTGTGTTGTGTTGTGGTTTTTCTGCCCTCTCCGCTCCGTCACCAACTCAATTTCTTTGTCGCAATTTGCTGCGGTGTCATGTTTTTTTTTCCCCTCTTTCATCTTCTTTCTCTCTCCTCCCACGCTCCGACCCCCTCAGGTGCCGCAGCAAGAAGTACAACTACCGTGCTCTGCCCACCACGTCCGTCATCATCGCCTTCTACAACGAGGCCTGGTCCACCCTGCTGAGGACCATCCACAGCGTGCTGGAGACCACGCCCGCCGTGCTGCTGAAGGAGATCATCCTCATCGACGATGAAAGCGACAGAGGTGAGACCCCCCCTGCTTTTAAATTGTGGCCCGTTTAGCTTTTTAACCCATTGAACCACCTCTGGTTTGCCTGCTTGTAAAACCAATTAAAAGGAAACCAGCCAACAGGTTCTTGTGCCCTGCTTGTGACCCTCAGCCTACCTGAAGGAGCAGCTGGCCGACTACGTCAGCGGCCTGGACCGCGTGCGACTCATCCGCACCAACAAGCGGGAGGGCCTGGTGCGAGCGCGGCTCATCGGCGCCACCTTTGCCACCGGCGACGTGCTGACCTTCCTGGACTGCCACTGCGAGTGCGTCCCTGGCTGGATCGAGCCTCTACTGGAGAGGTGCGTCTGCTCTCGTCGTCTTCTTCTTCTTCATCTTGTGTAGTTTCCCCAGTTTGGAATCAATAAAGTACATCTATTCTATTCTTCTCCTTCTCACTTTCTA
The DNA here is from genome assembly GCF_046127955.1 of Nelusetta ayraudi. NCBI lineage: Eukaryota > Metazoa > Chordata > Actinopteri > Tetraodontiformes > Monacanthidae > Nelusetta > Nelusetta ayraudi. The sequence goes on from NW_027466115.1 coordinate 72,616, forward strand.
ACCCCACCCCTCTCCCCTTTGCTCCGCCCACCCTCAGGATCAGCCAGAACACCAGCACCATCGTGTGCCCCGTCATCAACACCATCGACTGGAACACCTTTGAGTTCTACATGCAGTCGGACGAGCCCATGATCGGCGGCTTCGATTGGAGACTCACCTTCCAGTGGCACGGCGTCCCCGAGGCCGAGCGCAAGCGCCGCGCCTCCCGCATCGACCCCATCAGGTGAGGGAGGAAGGGAGTGCGGCCCGGGTGGCGTCGGCGTCGCCGCTATCGAACCGCCAGCCGCGTGTAAAACGACTCCCTCGCCTAATTTTAGCAGCTCTGCCTCCTCCGACCGTCGCCCCTCCCTCGGGAATCCATCTGATCTCTGCAGAGCCTAAAGACAATCGGAACCGACCCCACTGACAGCAGTTAGCTAGTTAGCCATCATCTTCATCACCCTCATCTTCATCATCACCCTCATCTTCATCATCATCCTCCTCCTTGGGCAGTATGTCTGCATCCAACTCAGTAATGATGATAATAATTCATTTTAATCCACTGATGTGCAACTAGTGTGTCTCGCTCATTGACAGTCTGCCACTGAGGGATGTGGGAACACACACACACACACACACACACACACACACACACACACACACAGCTTGTCTTCTACTTGTTCTGTCTCGAGTCTCGACGTCGAGGCTCAGGAACCCTGTGATCCTGTTGACACGCCCCAATAACACTGAGGTCATCACCACTAATACAGCAGTAAACAGTCCAACTGTGATGTCTCTTGTTTTGGGGACATGCGGACCGGTGTTTTCCATGGGTCTTTTTTTTGCAAGACAGTCACTTTTTAATCCTGAAAATCAACAATAAATGAATGTATTTTTTCTTTCTGCTTTTGTGGAAACAACGTCCTGACTTTTGCTCCTGCCTGTGTCTTGCAGGTCTCCCACCATGGCTGGCGGCTTGTTTGCCGTGAGCAAGAACTACTTTGAGCACCTGGGCACGTACGACATGGGCATGGAGGTGTGGGGCGGAGAGAACCTGGAGCTCTCCTTCAGGGTACACACACACACACACACACAAACACACACACACAGGCGACAGATCCCTCTCGTCTCTTCCCTTGTGACCTCCACCGGAGTTTCACTGTCACCGGAGGGGGAAAAAAAACCTTAAACTTTAATCGTGGGCCGAGCCGCTGTTGGTCGGTACCGGTCGGCTGGCTGACGGGCCGGCGGCGCCGGTGTCGGATCTCATCCGGCTTCAGTGTCGGCAGCCTGATACGAGCCCTTGTTGTGACGCCGGTGTCTCTTTTCAGCGGCCTCCTTCAGGCCTCGCTGGCACAGATTTAAGGCGACGGCGAGCTCAGCGCTGCAGAGGGTCGGCGGCTCTTTCCTCCAAAGAGCTCTGGTGCTTAAAAAAAGAGCCTTTCACTTTGTCATGATTAATGTTCACGCGATGGGTGGAAAGACCAGGCGTGACACGCTGCGCATGGAGATGGAAGGGATCAGCATTGGCTGCACAGGCGGCTGCTGCTTCGTGCTCTTTAGGGTTCAGTGTGTAATATTTGGAGCTTTTGAAGAAGAAACATTGTTACATTTTACATTGCAGCGCTCTTTCACTTACCCTCCCTCTGCCGAGCTTGCCAGTGAGCTACGGTGGCCTGCGAACCCAAACCTGGATATCTCATCCACCTTCTTCTTCGTTGGTTCATTTGAGGACACCCTAATTACAAAGCACGCTGCCAGGCAGCCGGATTGTCCACACCAGGCTTCCTTAGAAATCTGGTGGCGCAAGATGGCAGCTAAATCGAGCCAAATACGACACAGCGGACCTTTTTAAAAATCACGATTTGAGCTTGAAAAGAGCCGCTGAGAAGCGTTTGACGTTCACCGCTGGACCGTCACCGGCCGCACAATTGGCAGGTACGGCGAGCGACAGGCGCAGTTAAACCCAGTCACTCATCTCCGTCACGCCTTCCAGCGCTGCGCCGGGGAAGGAAAGGTCAGAGGTCGTCAGTTAAAAGTCGGCATTCTTCACAGATGTTGGAGAAACTCGCTCAGCCCGTCATACCAATATTGCCATTTGCATTGCGTGAAAAGAATTCCTGAGAGGGAGTTGGGGGGGGGGGGTGTTGGTTCAAAGGAGAAGCAAAATCCTGAGTATGTTGAGTGAGTACGGCCTGTTCCCAACCCCGCCAGGTGTGGCAGTGTGGAGGCTCCCTGGAGATTCACCCCTGCTCCCACGTGGGCCACGTCTTCCCCAAGAAGGCGCCGTACGCTCGGCCCAACTTCCTGCAGAACACGGTGCGAGCCGCCGAGGTGTGGATGGACGGCTACAAGGAGCTCTTCTACAACCGCAACCCGCCGGCCAGGAAGGTAGGGCGCCACCCGGTGGCGTGGTTTTGTGATTGTGTGGTTGTGTGGGTGGGTGCTGTGGTGAGGAATGTTTGGAGCCGCCGGTTACACAACTGCAAAGTCTTCTCACCGCCGGCCGGCTGTGATGAAATGTTGTGGCTGCCTGCAGCTTGTTTGTCACACAGTCAGGCTCACCTGTCACAACAGGTGACGTCACGACATCTGGCCGGTGAGTCGGCAGCAGACAATTCAAAAATCAAACTTAAGAATCAAAATTAAAAAAAAAAATATATATATATATATATATATATTTTTTTTAAAGATGGTATAAAAAACGTGAGCAGTCGAGCCTGTCTGCCAGTGTAGCCATTTGGTAATGGCATGAGGCTGCCTGTTGGTGGCAGCGGTGACAAGAAACAAAAAGCTAATGTTGATCTGATTTCCCACCACAGACATTGAGTCTTAATTGTAATTATAGTAATTATATTAAGTACGTTGCATGCCGTTCTTGCTTCAGTTTAACAGTGAAGTGAAACCACTGAGCAGTCTGTCATCATCTGGCAACATCACCCACTAATGAGTCCTCATCGTATAGAAAAATCCATAAATAGACAAAACCAAATAAATAAAAGAGCCACTGTGTACTTCACTGTGTTCAGAGCAGCAGAGAAAAAAAAAACCTCAAGTGCCTTTTGGTTCATTTTTTTTCATGAGAAAACACAGCTCTGCTTAAACCTTTTAATTAAAACAGGAAATACGAGTAGGCGTCCTGGGCTGTTTTTGCAGCGGTAGTTGAGCCGTGCTGCCTCGCAGGTTCAACGCGTCCCGCCTGCTCTGCAGGTTCCTGCAGCTCTGGGCATCGTCTCGCATTCCTGCGTCGCATCTTCTCTTTCACAACAAGCGTTGGCATTAAGCTGTTGACGTTTTTCTTTTAATCTTTTTAATGGTTCATCTATTGAGAAACGCTCCCGCTCACCCTCAACGGCTTCCAGTTTATGGCTGAGCTCCGCCCATCCAGGAAGTGGAATGTTGTAAATTAAACATCTTATCACCTGAGCAAACGGCTGTGCCGGACTTGCGGCCGCACCCGAGACGTTGCTTCCTGCTCAGTTTCAGGACCTTTTTCGGCCTTTTGTCCTCTTCAACATCCAGGATGTCAATACTCACAGTTTGCTTTACTGGTTGAGGCTCTGTGAAGGAAAAAAAACAAACAAAGCAGACAAACCCTGCCATGCTTGACAGTTCCGGTGCCTAATCCCTCATTCCTCATTGTCTTTGTGCAGGAGAATTACGGGGACATCACAGAGCGCCTCCTGCTGAGGCAGAGGCTGAAGTGCAAGAGCTTCGACTGGTACCTGAAGAACATTTACCCCGACCTGCACGTCCCCGAGGACCGGCCGGGCTGGCACGGAGCTGTGAGTGTCTGCCACCTAGTGTCCACAATTTAAAAAAAAAAAATTTTTTGTTTCCACTTCAGTGTTTCCGGTTCTTTGCTTCCCTTCCTGCAGGTGCGGAGCGCCGGGATTCACTCCGAGTGTCTGGATTACAACGCCCCGGACCGAAACCCCACCGGCGACCACCTCTCGCTGTTTGGCTGCCACGGCCAGGGGGGCAACCAGGTGGGTCGACCATCTCTCGCACCTCCTCTCCTGGGAGAGAGCAGTGGAATTGAATTTTTTTTTAATTCTTGATCGTCTGACGGAGGTGAAAAATCTTGAGCATGTCTGGAAAACGGTGCAGCTTCAGATCTTTATTTTTCATCCATCTCGGAGCAGAACAGCCGTAGTTTATTTATTCTGAAGAAAACAAACTCTCCAGATGTCCAGAAAACAGCGTGTTTAGCCCTCTGTTTATGGCCTCCTGCTAAAACCGAGGCTTGGTTTTGTTGACCTTCCACACCAAAAAAACAAGTTGTCCTCAGAGAGGGCGGAGCAAAAACCTGGTTGGGGTGCTTGTGCCCACTAGTCTTGCAGGAGCAGGTTGCAATACCCTTTGTGACATCACAAAAGGGAGTCAAGCGTGGCGAGCAACCGGATTGAATCGATGGACTCGGGTTCACTGACAGGATGGAGACGGATGATGATTGTTGTGCGACGCTGATGTGTGAGGTTCAACCAAACTGCGACCAAACTGGGAGGTTTGTGCAATATAAGAGGTGTTGGTCACTTCTTAAAAACTGGAGGACTGAATTTAATCACGCGACAGTGTTGAAAGGCCTGTGCCAGTTGTATCAGCGAGGCTTTCAGAGGGGGAAGTCTGCCAACTGCAGTGATGGATGGTGAAGTGTTTAATTGTGTGTGTGTGTGTGTGTGTGTGTGTGTGTGTGTGTGTGTGTGTGTGTGTGTGTGTGTGTGTGTGTGTGTGTGTGTGTGTGTGTGTGTGTGTGTGTGTGTGTGTGTGTGTGTGTGTGTGTGTGTGTGAGAGAGAGAGAGAGAGAGAGAGAGAGAGAGTGAGTGTGTGTGTGTGACGATGTATATTTAATGCTGCGGTGAAACGCTAGGCTGCCATCCATTCTGTGAATCTCCCGCCTGACACATGAGCTCGGTGGGCCGGCTGGATGGCAGCGGCTTGGTAAATACGTCTCAACACACACACACACACACACACACACACACACAGGGGCCGCCGACTGGCTCTGTCATCGGCAGCCGCAATTGCTGGCCCTCATGCACCTGAAAGATACATTGAGACAGGATGGAAAATAAAAAGCAAGTTGATTGACGTCTAAATACTGCCCCCCACTGGTCAGGAAGTTAAAATGGGGGTGTTGAGGGGGGGGGTTTGTTTGTTGTTGTTTGTTTGTTTGTTTTTCCGTCAGATTGATTCAGAGAGCCAAAGTGGTCGCTGACGAGATCCCTCGACACGCGACGCTAGCTTAGCCACAGCCGCGTGGCGGGTCAGACGGCCTCTAATCCGAGCAGAGGGTCGATGCCAAGCTGGACTGTTGAGCTGGTGTTAAAGGCTTTGTCCCTTAAAAAAAGAGAAAAAGATAAATAAATAAAAATAAAGTGTTGAAAGGATTAAGTCGGCATTGGAACAACTGGAAGAGGAGCAGTGAGGCAGTGATTTTTCTTTTTTTTTTTGGGGGGGTGGGGGGGGAAGGTAGGGGCGTAATTTTCCATTTCCTTTATCAATAAAATGTCCTCTTCCTCTTGCCTCCTTCTCCTCCTCCTCCTTTCCCTCCTTTCTTCTCCCAGTACTTTGAGCACACGTCCCAGAAGGAGATCCGCTTCAACTCGGTGACGGAGCTCTGCGCCGAGGTCGTGCACGGACAGACGTCCATCAGCATGAGGAACTGCCCCAGTGAGAAGGAGGCCCCGCCCCCCAGCACCATCTGGGAGTTCAGACAGGTACTAGGGCAACACACACAGGCTGTGTCTCAATTCAGGCTCTGCATCCTCCGAAGGCTGCATTTGAAAGGAAGTTGCGTCATAGCACTGCGCGAAGGCTTGGCCCAATTCCCAAAAGTCCGAAGGACGCTCCAAATGCACCCTCGGAATGCGCCCTACTTTTAGCCGATTCCAAGGCTACACCGCTACTATCCTTCACGTACTTCTGTGTCCCATGATGCTTTGCGTACTGCTGCGAAGCATCCTGGCATCCTGGGAAGTCAGCTGAAAGTAGCGCCATCTACTGGCAAAGACACAACGTCTAAATTTAATTATTCAAATTTCACATCAAACATTCAGTTTTTAACGCAGGGCTTTTACTTATTTGAACATCCAACGCCATCGTTGGATGGCGAACCAATGGTTAGCTTGATGCTATAAAAACGTCACTTCCGGGGTTGGCCAGCAGTGGTGATGCAGCCAGGAAATACGCCGAAGGCTAGACCGTCCCGTGTGGTTACCGGGGAGGCGGGGTTTGGTTCGTCCTTCTCGGCCAGGTCCTTGGAAGGACGCATCCTTCCGACGGAGGACGCTTCCTTTGAAGGATGCAGACCCTGAATTGAGACACAGCCACTCACACACACACACACACACACACACACCCCTACCTTCTAATCTATGTCGTCTGAACCTCCTAATTAATTTGCCCCCAGGATGAGACCATCTACCACCCTCAGTCAGACACCTGCATCACGGCCTACCGCACGGCGGAGGGCCGCGCCGACACGCAGATGAAGCGCTGCACCCCAGGAGACAAGAACCAGCAGTGGAAGTTTGAGTTCTAGATTAGGAGGAGGAGGTGGAGGAGGTGAAGAGGGAGGAGGAGAAGAGGGAGGAGGAGGAGGATCTGGAGGTGGAGGAGGAGAAAGGGGAGGAGCAGCAGCAGCAGCCATGTAGCAGGCGAGTGACCTCAAGTGACCTTTGGTGCTTTTGCTCTGACGCTGCAGGAGGAGAGAGAGAACAGTTTCCCCCCTTTTTCCACCAGAGAGACTTTTTCTATTTTTTTTCAAAGGCCCCTGTCCAATCACAACGCGTTGCCGAGGGAGCTCCATCCGTCGCAGGACACACGGCAGGCGACACCGGGGTTTTTGTTTCATGCGACTGGAATCCAGCAGAACAGAGACTGGTTGCCATCAGCAGACTGAACTTCCTGCTCCAACTGTTGATTCATTGACACTCCCAGGTTCCACGTCGCAGCCGCCCTGCTGTTCTTGTCTTCTATTTCTTTTCTTTTGCTCCACATCGTGTCGTCACTCTGCAGTCAGTCACAACCTCCCTCTGTCCGATCCATCGGCTCGCGTTTATTTCTCAAACCTTTTCTCTGTGCGTGCGTGCGTGCAGAGGCCACCACAGGCTGATGAAATCGCTCAAAGCTCAGTGACTCAGCCTTGGACTCGCTTTGGATTTTTGTGGCATATGAAACCGGCTGAGCTCCTTCTTGTCCTCTCACTTGGAGTCCGAGTGCCTTCAGCACACAAGTGTCTTTATGCTCCTGCATTCCTTCATGTAACGCTGCACCACCTCGAAGGTTTGGACCAGCACCAGGTGCCTTCAGCAACGACGGGAGATCGGAAAACACACACGACGCTCCAGAACTCTCCTTTGACGTGCACTTTGCGCGTGTGTGTGTGTGTGTGTGTGTGTGTGTGTGTGTGTGTGTGTGTGTGTGTGTGTGTGTGTGTGTGTGTGTGTGTGTGTGTGTGTGTGTGTGTGTGTGTGTGTGTGTGTGTGTGTGTGTGTGTGTGTGTCGATGCTGTAGACTTGAAGATGAGCCGCTCCCGGTTTTTCGCTCGGCATCTTTTTTTTTTTTCTTTTTCCTCTCTCGCCCCCAAAACTATTTACTTCCTGATGTGCTTCATCATGTGAGAGAGGAAGTGGGTCGCCAAGTGCCTCCAGCACCCCGGACCGCTGCCCCCTCCACCCCAGCCTCCCCACCACGCCTCCCCCTAATGAAACTTGAAGCATTTAAACGGTTTTCTATCTGTTTGTGTGTGTGTGTGTGTAAGTGTGTATACTAAGTGCAATTTGCCTGACGGGGCTGGAGGGAAGCGGGCCAGAGTGCTGGTCTGTTTGTTTCGCCCTCTTGTTGAAGACATGAAAAGAAAAAATTTTCTACATTTTTTTTTTTTTGTTTTTGTACTCACTACTGTGCCTGCGAGGAAGCTTTGCTAGCTGCCCAGCCTCGTTAGCGCTGAGATGGAAAGTGCCAGTGGATGTCGATAGGCATTCAGCAGAAAAACATTCCAGAGAAATGCTTAAAAAGAAGAAACTCAGGCCGATGCACGCGAGCTTATTTGAGCAAGAAATGGGGGGGAAAAGGAAGCCTTGAAGGCAGCACCTGTTTAATTTGTTACCATTTGGCTGTGACCGTCTGCTCTGAAACTCTACTTGAAACAGCATCTTTCGAAAAAAACACAACAGTTCCTGTTTCTGAGTTTCTGATGTGTGGAGGACGAAGGACTCGAAAGCCTCACCTGCCGATGCGAATGTTGGCTGAGCAGCTGCAGCTGCAGCAGCTGTATTTGCTGGTTGGTGCCGGTGCTCCTCCGACTCTTTGAGGATCTTTGCGCAAGCACAGGCGTACACATGAGAGAGCTCCTGGTTTCCTGTTGCTTTTTTTTGTAAATATTTCGCTGTGAGTGTGTGTGTGTGTGTGTGTTAGAGAGAGAGAGAGAGAGAGACTGTGTGTGAGAGAGAGGGACAGTGGGAAATGTAAGGCACCTAAAACTACTGACCATGCAAAAGGGATGATTGTGATTTTTTTGATGATGACAAAGATGCTGATAATTACTTGTTATGAAGGACAGGGTTAATGATAAAAAAAAGGGATGTTTCAAAGTTTGTAAAAAACAAAAACCCAACCCATAAATAATGTAGTTGGATTAAATAAAAGAATTCAGACAAAATGTGCCCTCTACATTCTGTTACTGATTTAGCTAGAAATGATTCTTATTGTTTCTACTGTGTAATCTTAATTTAATCTCACCTTCTTGAAAAAATAAAAGCAGGTTGGCTGGCGTTGGTTCACAAAGTTTGTTTTTCTGTCCTGTTGCCGACGGCTGTGTTCTTAAAAACCGCGATGACGTTCAAGAATCAGAAACTGCAGACTTATTCAATACAAAATAACCAAAACTAGATTTGGCACTGGACACTGGAGCATTTTGGACAAAGTTTCGATTCCACACAGAATAGTGACAGGCCAGGATTTCAATATTCGCTGTTACAGAACGCCCTCTGCTGGTGGCAGAGTCAACAACACCTCCAGGCCCATTGAGACCTTGCTAATAAGTTCGGTGAAATACAAATAAACAGCAAAGCTTTAATAAACATACAAACATTTATTAGTTGGCGGCTCCGTTGCCTTTTAAATTGTCCAGTTTAAAAAAAAAAAAAAAAAAAAATCTTAAGAACGCATTGAAAACAGTTAGTCACTGTTCTCTCATGATGATGATGATGTCATGGATGAAGTCATCACACAGCCGGAGCAGACCGACGTCCTAAGCTTCTGGAAACTTGGCATTGTGATTATGGCCACTTCCTGACAAGTGGATAAATGCTCTTACCATAAATATACTTATGTGCAAATGAAGCCACAACAGCTGCCTGTTGTAAGTGACTATTGCTGCTGGTGCAGTTGTGCAACTATCCGTGCACATTGGTTCATCTGTTGTGCGGTCAACAAAGAGAAGACCGCGCTGACAAAGAGAAGAAGTGTTTGAGTCTTTGTAAAGCCTGAGGAAAATTCTGTGACAAAGGTGGGCAGCAGAACACTACCAAAATAAAAGACTAAAGTGGACAACAGGGAACTCCCCAAATCAAAGAAAAACCGGAAAAGAAATATTTTAAGTAAAGTTGTGGCGATATCTTTAGTGTATTGGATGAACAAAGCTAGTGAAAAGGCAACCAGTCATAAAATACGCTTACCGCTGGCTTTTTGTTTGATGTTACCTACTGACACGTCTCCACCAAATATCTTTTGGTGCCATGGAAAATGTGATCCATCACGGGGCCTTCAGTGAGAACGCCTTCATGCATTACAATTAATATCTTCTCAGTGACAGACCCGATGGGTCCACTCTACCGTGGCACATTACAACACTCCGGCTGGCTCAGCGCCCGACTGGCTCTCTGTGTACTTGACACAATTATGGCTGTAGTTCCATCAAAACCTCTGCCACTCAAATTACCCTCTCAGCCTGAATGCCCGAGTTAATTATTTAGCGTCATTTTAATTTGCACAATGATTTTGTGTCAGATTTCACCTTTAGTGTTAAGAAATGTGTGCGTGTTCTGTGTGTGTGCATTATATATATATATATATATATATATATATATATATATATATATATAGAGAGAGAGAGAGAGAGAGAGAGAGAGAGAGAGGAAAAACATTTTCCTCATATTATGAATCAAACGCATCATTCAAACCATTCAAATGAATCGAATTATATTTAACGTGGCAGGTCACGTTTGCAAAACTTGAAATATTCATATATGAATTTTATTTAGTGACTGAACTTCTATTTCGTCACGCCACCGGTACTAATACCACAAACTTCCGGTGACTAACTTTGCTTTCAAAATAAAAGATGACGATTAGCGTTAGTCTCCTTCTCCAGTAGTTGTGGGGAGTTGTACTTCACTTGTGATGACGCTATGTTTAAAACCGACGCTACCTTGACAAATCGCTTGTCAACACTTTGAACGCACTTTCCTCTCTCGGAACTCTTAAAAACGTCTGAAAGAAAACAGAACGACCCGCAACGGCGCTTTATTTAAAATTGACCTAGATTTGTCTCGCTTTATGATGAGAGCCCTCGGTCAGATTGGGTCGCGTTAGCTAGCTAATCCGGGGGGAGAGCGATAGAGAGAGTTAATCCGGGTTGGGCGATTCTCTTTCACACTTGTCACTATCTCCGGGACACCTTGGAGACGAGCGGAGGAGGAGGACTGCGGTCAAGCCAATTAACAAAATCGACAAAAGCTGTCGAGTCCTCACACACTCGATTTCTGCTTGCTATGTGTACACTGGGTATTACGGTAACTGCTTCGGCTCTCAAATAAATGGCCTGCCCCCTCAAATCAAACTTTTAAGAACTAAATAAAAGAAACAAACAAAAAAAATCCCAGAAATGCCTCTGTCTCTAAATTGTATATTGTACACATTATATTCATAAACAGTGTGTCTAGAATAACTTATTTTTTGTTCATTATTTACGTTGTTTATTATTTGCTGTTCATTTAAAAAGTATCTGCATACTTCAAGCATTTAATAGCTTTATTTTGAAATGCTACATCAGAATTTTTTATTTTTTATTTTTAAATTATTGTGCAGCAGCATCTTGGGGTGGTGTAGCAGCCTGCAGTGGAATCAAGGAGTGACTGTGATGAATTTCTCAGAAATATTAATCTGAATTCCAGTACAGTGCAACCACGGAGAGTCAATTTGTGGATGAACTTTATTTTGAAATGCTACATCAGAATTTTCTGAATTGGGTTTGGAGCATCCTGGGGTGCCGTACTGGAAGAATGAATTGACAACAAAGAATTTTCCAAAAATATTAATCTGAAACCAAGTGCAGAGAAAAGCGAGTCCATGTAGTTTCCCTATTGTGTTAAGTGATTGCCGTAATACCTGGTGTACACGGGGCCAGTAAAAAAAAAAGCGAGTCTGCTGGCGAGTCTGCTGGCTCGATCGCTTTTCTCTCGAACTGGGGGGAGGAGGGGGAGGAGAGGGGAGGAGGTTCCTGTTCCAACGTCCGCCCTTGGTCATAAAAAGATCCAGTTTCCGTTCAACAAGTTAGCCTCAACCTGAACCAACTCTTCACTGCTTTCCCACTCACAATTCTTCGAACAGATTCTTGTTTTTTTTTATATATATATTTTTTTTTCATCGACACCGACTTTTGCCAGGAAGTTGTGCGGATGTCAACCGGAAACTTAAAGTTCGAGAGTCACTTTCACAGCAGCAGCGGCAGCGGCAACAGCAGCAGCAGCAGCAGCAACAGCAGCGGCAGCAGCTGTACTTGATAGGAACCCGCCCACCGGCGGGCAGCGCGCGGCTCCCACGGGGCATGAGGACACTTCGGCCGGGCCCCCTGTAGGGAAGCGACACCATGGTGCGGTGCGGCCGCAGGAACCGACCCAAGTTGCTCCTGGGCGTCTTTGGCGTCACTCTGGCGGCGTACCTGCTCTTCTTCAGGCACGAGCCGGGGCGCGCGAGCGGCGCGGGTCTCCGCGAGGCCCCCCGGGAGCAGCAGCAACAGCAGCAACTCCTGCCGGCCGACAGCGAGCAGCTCGGCAGGCCCGTGTACGAGAAGCCGCCGCTGGACGCGAACGCCCTGGGTGAGCTGGGCAGGGCGGTGCGGCTCAACCTGCAGGGCGACGAGAAGCTCCAGGAGGAGGAGAGCATCAAGAAGCACCAGATCAACATCTACGTCAGCGACCAGCTGTCCCTGCACCGCAGGCTGCCCGAGAGGTGGAACCCACTGTGAGTTCAGTCACTTCACTCCTCCCCAGTGGATTTGACGTCTAGGTAGTTTTTTCTCCCCCCCCCTGTCGTTTGTTCCTGACAAATTCCCGCTCTTGTTTGCGTTACTGACTTCTTTGCCTGCCATATCTCAAGTTTTTTTTTTTTTTTTTATGGTGCACCCCTCGTGCTGATCTGACACGTGCGCTCCCCTCCCTCTTGCCCTCGTGCAGCTGCAGAGAGCTGAAGTACGACTATCGCTCCCTGCCCACCACCTCGGTGGTCATCGCCTTCTACAACGAGGCCTGGTCCACGCTGCTGAGGACGGTGCACAGCGTGCTGGAGACGTCGCCGGACGTCCTGCTGAAGGAGGTGGTGCTGGTGGACGACTACAGCGACAGAGGTGGCTCCGCCTAAAACCCCCTCGGCTTATTAATCCCTCAAGTGGCCCAGCGGGCCTTTTGCAACGGCCAATCAGATCAAATGAAGCCGTGGCCGCTTGGCTGGGATCTGTTCTGTTCCCCGGTGGATTAAAAAGACTCTGCGTTGAGAGTCTAATTCTTACTTTTGCCCAGTAAGCCGAGTCACATTAAGAGATTAAAGGTGTGTCCTCAAAAGTTGCCATGCCATGGGTATGGAGCAACACCTGGTGCTTCCTCTGAGCTCCTCCCTCAGCAGAGGAGTGAATAACTCGCTCCCTGTTTTATCACCTGGTGGCCAGACTGCGTGAAAGACATAAAACAGTACTTTGTAAAGTGACACGTGACCTGTGTGAACTTTGGTCTCCTCAGAGCACCTGAAGGAGCCGCTGGAGAGGTACGTCTCCGCCCTGAGGAAGGTGCGGCTGATCCGGGCCACCAAGAGGGAGGGGCTGGTCCGGGCCCGGCTGCTGGGAGCCTCGGTGACCACGGGGGAGGTGCTGACCTTCCTGGACTGCCACTGCGAGTGTCACGTGGGCTGGTTGGAGCCTCTGCTCAACAGGTGAGCAGACCTGGAAAAATGAAAGTACACAGCTTGTGTACATAAATTGTTTGTATTGTTTTTTTTATATTTGATTTTTAACTCTCCTATTTATTCTCTCTGTGTTTGTCCTTAATTCCTGTTGCTGCAACAAAGTCTTCTTCTTCTTCTTCTTCTTCTTCTTCTTCTTCTTCTTCTTCTTCTTCTTCTTCTTCCTCTCGTTCAAGGTTTTCACACTATTTACATTTTTTAAATCTTTGTACTTCACCTGTGACTCCAGTTGGACATTTTTGCATAGCAAATGATCTAAAAAGTGCACTTTGTGCTGTCATTTCTAGGTATTACTATTATTGTTGTTATTATTTTTTATTATTATTATTATTATCATTATTTTTAAAAACAATGGTTTGGTGATTTATCTGTTTTTCCAAATTTGCGACCTTCACGGGAAGAAGCGGCGATGGAAAATGTGTGGATGGATGCAACCTTTGATTTTGCAGAAAACTTTGGCGTCGTTTTTGGGCAATGCGTGACAAAATGTTGTCCCCGCCGCAGAATCAAAGAGGCGCCCTCGGCCGTGGTGTGCCCCGTCATCGACGTGATCGACTGGAACACCTTCCAGTACCTGGGGAACCCCGCCGAGCCTCAGATTGGAGGCTTCGACTGGCGCCTGGTGTTCACCTGGCACTCCGTCCCGCCGGCCGAGCAGAAACGGCGCCGCTCGCCCACCGATGTCATCAGGTGTGTCTGGGGGAAAAAAAAAGAACAGGCGTCACGGAACACCGGGTTTTGGGTAGATGGCCATCCTGTGCACGTCTCATGGCCTCCTCTGACCCGGAAACCCAATCCCGTCCCAGGTCCCCGACGATGGCGGGCGGCCTGTTTGCCGTGAGCAAGAAGTACTTCCACTACCTGGGGACGTACGACACGGGGATGGAGGTGTGGGGAGGAGAGAACCTGGAGTTCTCCTTCAGGGTGAGGAACCGCTGCTCGCCTCCAAATTGCATCATGTGGAAAGCTTCAGAAGCTGCAGAACCATTGGAAAAAAAACAAAAAAACCAAAAAAACCTCCGGCGTTTTATTTGAAATTGCATGCAATTTCTTAGCCGCTAGCCTCGAGGGAAGGAAGCTAAAAACAAGAAAAAAAAGAAAAAAAAAAGAACAAGACGGCCTCTCAGTCTGCCACTCCGACAACAAGGCTGCTTTTGATTGCGTCCAATAAGAAATTGAATCAGTGGAGCCTAAGCACGTCCTCGTGCTGGCTGCTGTGTGTCCGTGTCTCAGATCTGGCAGTGCGGCGGCAGCCTGGAGATCCACCCCTGCTCCCACGTGGGCCACATCTTCCCCAAGAAGGCGCCGTACTCGCGGAGCAAAGCGCTGGCCAACAGCGTGCGAGCGGCCGAGGTCTGGATGGACGACTACAAGGAGATCTACTACCACCGCAGCCCGCACGCACGCCTGGTGAGTAGCACACTGGGGAGATGTGGGGGGGGGGCCCAACAACTTTGCAACAAACAAACAAAAAAACCCCGCACAAGTCTGGAAAGCATCATATTTAGCCCGCTGTTTACAGCCTCCTGCTCAAACGGAGGCTTTTTTTTTTTAATGGACCTTCTGCGTGTATAGAAGGGTTAGAGGGACCCGGCGGCATAGCGGTTTGGATGCCCTTTGTGACATCACAGAAAGCTGACTTCCAGGAATGTGTCCTGAAAGCATAG
>NW_027466115.1:92500-97500 GCF_046127955.1 Nelusetta ayraudi
CATTGTCATGGCTCCGCAGAGCCGCTGCCGCCGCTTCAGGCACACCATCTAAATGTAAATCCATCCCAGAAGGACAGAGTGGATTGAACAAAGGCTGAGGAGCAGAGAAGAGCTGGGGGTGGGGGATGGAGGGGGAGGGGGGAGGAGGAGGAAGAGGAGAAGGAAGGGAGAGCAACAGGAAGAAGAGGACAAGGAGGAGGAAGACAAGGAGGAGGAAGATGGAGCAAGAGGAAGAAAAGAAGAAGATGAGGAGGAGGAGGAGGAAAAAGAGGAGGTGGAAGAGGGAGCGACAGGAAGTAGAAGAGAGGAAGGAAGGAGGAAGAGGAGGCGGAAGGAGCGATGGGAAGAAGAGGGTAGAGGAGGAGAAAGAGGAGGAAGAAGCAGCAACAAGAGGAAGAGGAGGAGGAAAAAGGGAGTGACAGTAAGGAGAGGGGAAGGGAGGAGGAAGAAGAGGAGAAAGAGGGAGCGAGAGGAGGAGGAGAAAGAGGGAGGAAGAGGAGGAGAAAGAGGGAGCGAGAGGAAGAGGGAGCATGAGGAAGAGGGGGAGGAGGAAGAGGGAGTGAGAGGAAGAGGAGGAGGAGGAGGAGGAGGAGGAGGAGGAGGAGGATGAGGAAGAGGGAGTGAGAGGAAGAGGACAGGCTGGTTGAAGTGACTCTGTGCCCTCGGACCTGCTGCCGCCCACTGCGACTGCCTTCCTGTTTCCTTTGTTGGCAAGGTCGTTTGATGCTGGTCCCACAAATACAAAAGAAGATCTTTTTTTTTAATTCAGAGTCGTATATTGTACAAAACTCTGCATCCATTCAGTGAACTTCCCACAAGTAGAGAAAGTGATTTCTGGTGATCCAGTGGAGATTTCTGGATAACTGGATTCTGGGAGTGTGCTCCGCCAGACTCGACGCTTATAAAGAAAGATGAGAGGAACGGAGGGGGGGGGGGGGGGTGTGTGTGTGGGAGGGAGAGGGGTGTGGGTGGGGGAGGGCTGTGATGCCGCTTCTTTGATGCGATTTCGCAGCAGCTCACAGACGGTCAAACAGCGGCGACAAAGACTTTAAATCCGATCCTCCACTTCCTTAAATGTCGCCGTGAATCAATTTCTGTGTCGCAGAAAAAAAAACCCAAAACTGTCGTGTTGCATTCCTGTGTTGCGTTATTCAAAGTTTATTGCACCTCCACAAAAAAATTTGGGTTGAGTTTTTCAGGGTAAACTGTGAAAGTGCAGTGCAGCCAATTGCTGCTTATTGGCCAACAGCAGAACATTTAAAATGTAATGAAAAAAAAAAAATGGAACTGCAAAATAATCAGCAAAGTCACTCCGTGGTGAGCAGGAGTTCGTTCCTCGTTGAAGTTTGATTTATTTGTCTAAGAAAAAAAGCACGCACACACCCACAAAAACAGAAGTCTCTGACCCCCACCCCCCCCCGTGGTGTCCAGGACGGCCGCCTGTTCCACCTGTCGAGCCAGAAGTGCGTTCAGGCGCTGCACAGGACGGACGGCGACGCATCGGCGCCCTCTCTGCGGCCGTGCTCAGACAGCCTGCTGCAGAGGTGGTTCTTCGAGGAGAAGATGTAAACACACACACACACACACACACACACACACACTCGGGAGGCTCTCCCAGAGCTCCTTGCTTCTCCTGCTGACCAACCTCGTGGACCTTTTCAACCTCCTTTGGAGACCTGCTGGAAGTCTCTCATGAGAGAAGATGCTGGACCAATCACAGTGACTGAAACTGAGCACTTTCAATTGTTTTTTTTGTTTTTTTTAGTTTATTTGTATTTTTTTTTCTAACCTACCTGTACGCTCCAACTAAACATGCCTCACACTGGACTGTTGGGTTACAACATAACCGGAGCCGCCGTTCCCCATCTGGAAACCATTTTCCTCCTCCTCTAGAGGGCGCCAACGCTCCTCTGAGCCTCTTCCTTTCTCTTTCTCGTTCTCAGCCTTGTGTCTCTTTTTTTTTTTTTTTATGTTTAAATTTCTCTTTCTAGTCTCTGACTAGTGGTTGAGGAGGAAAAAAAAAATAATAAGAGCCTTAAATCACAGGAAACACAGAGCAGCTTGTACCTCTTCAGCTTAATTACTTCACTTGTGATAACAGCGGTGGCTCCTGTTTCCTTCTGCTTTGTCTTCAAGCGCAGATCTAACCAGAGGTAAAATGAGGGGGAAAAAAAGTGAATTAAAAAAAAAAAATAAAAATGAGGGGAAGGGAAAAGGATCTATTTTTCTAGCCGCCTTTTCTCGCTGGAGCCCGTAAAAAGTGCCTGATGTTATGAAAAAAAAAGGTTGAAACGGATGAAATGCAACAAAGAAAATGTGGAATTTAATGGTTGACTGATGATAAATCACTTTTTATGATGATGTCGCCAAAAAAGATGCTTTTGCTGTACCTGAGAATTTTGTCACAACAGTGGGAAAAAGAAGGAAAGGTGTGTGTGTGTGTGTGTGTGTGTGTGTGTGTGTGTGTGTGTGTGTGTGTGTGTGTGTGTGTGTGTGTGTGTGTGTGTGTGTGTGTCGGCTGCCCTGGTCGTTGCAGGCCTGTGCCGGTCTCTGCAGTTGCGCAGCGCTGCAGCAAGGTGGCGCTGCAACACCTGTCTTCCGAGGCCAGTGGGGTCGATGCCAGAAGATGGCGCTCTCCCCACCCCCACCCCCACCCTCACCACCACCTCATCCCGCCCTCTCTCTGTCATCCTCACTATCGTCCCCACCGGACTCCCTGCCGGAGGTGTGCTGACCAGCCAGGACTTTTGAGACTCCGCCCCCTTTGAACCCACGCGGGCGGAACTTACACACACACACACCAACACACGCCTGCCATTTGATTTATGACGGGAGGCGGACGGCGCCAACAGCAGGAACTGATAGCCGGGAAGCAATTTGTGACCTCGCTCCCCAGGCCGTTAACCTCCACGGCCGCTCGGCCCGCCGAGGAGCTCCGTTAGCAGCACCGTCGCTCCGTTAGCACGACTCCCCGCTATTGATTCCCATTTCAAACTGGCGGTGAGACTAATGGGATCCGGGCTGCCAGGACGGAGGCTAGATTACCGTCACGGTCTCCTCGGATTGGCCAGATTTAAGGACTGTGCCCCGCGGTGACGTCTGAGGTCGGCTGACGGGTGCAGGAGTGCGTGGCGGCGGCGGCGGTGGTGGTGGTGGTGGCGGTGGCGGCGGTGGCGGCGGCGGCGGCGGCGGCGGCTCCCTCTTGCGTAAATTTAACGGACAAGAACAAGCAAAAGTTTCCAGGATGGAAGAAAATCATTGGCTTTAGCAGGTTAAAGTTGCACCTTGTTAATAAAATAGACATATATATATATATATACATAATAATTATATTTATATTTATATGTATATATTGTTTTTGTTGTTGCCATTACAGCAGAAACTTAAATTATGATTTTAGAAAAAGAAGACGTACTGAAGCTAATCGATCTTCCACATATGGATTTTGATGTAGCAATAAAGCTACAAGTGCGCTAGAGAGAGGCTAAATATGGTCAAAGAGAAGTTTGCACAAGATCTCTATGACTAGCAAAACCAACACATTGCTACTTAATCATAATTTCAGATGCTCAGAGGTTGTGAGTAGAATCCACGAGAGGTCCGATGAATTAAAAATGAATCCTTCATGTTTGCAACTTGACATGTTTTCCATTTTTGCCTTGGTTTTACTAACTTAATATAATTGTTTGGATATATATACATATTTTACTTTTGATTGACTTCTAACAGGGGCCCTACTGCCAACACAGTGCCCTCTGCTGGCCTGCCTGAGGACTACATCACTTGTGTTGCCGGCCAGGCAACCTCTCCCCAGAACTAGACTAGACTAGACTTGAAGTGACTCCAGAGTTTAGTTTATTTGGCTCCACAGTTCAGCCTCCTCCTCCTCCTCCTCCTCCTCCTCTTCCTCTGAAAGGCCGCCCAGCTGCGATCGATATTTCCTTCTTTAAAAATGAGACTTGGTTTCATTAGAAGCACGTTGGTCGGCGGCCAGGTGGCTTTTTAAGGAATGCAAGTGGACTAATCGATAACCAGTCTTGCGTTTCTCCGCAGCAATAAGGCTGGTACGACTGGAGACGTCTGTTGTTTACCACCTGACGGTCCTTGGTGAGTTTGTTTTGCGTGTGTTATTGCAAACTAGTCGCTCAGTAAAAAGTCCATGTTATGTTTTCAGCATCATTTTTCTGTACATTTTCATGTCGAATCTATGTGAATCTGAGCAAATCCCTCAGACAGCAGAAAAGCCACTACTGCCTCTGCTTGCTGTTCTTTTTCAGAAACTGTTTGCTTAAACTCAAGGTTCTATTAAAATCAGCCCTTTGTGATGTCACAAAAAGTCAGAGACTAGGCCAACTCTGTCTCTGAGGTGACCACGCCTCCAGCCAGCCGTTGACTGTGCCCTCTAAAGGGAAATGCCTCATTTTTTTTTGTTCCCTTGTGAATATGTAAAAACATATACAAACAAGGAGTGGTTTTAGCAGGAGGCTTTAAACAGAGGGCTAAATGTGGTTTTTTTTTCCCGATATGTAATATTGCTAGGCTCCTCTGCAGGAGTCCAAAGAAATAAAAGCTGCAAACGGTTTAGATATATATGACCTTTAAATTGACCATTTAACGTGTTTTATACACGCTTCCAATCCAACCTGCTACTTCATTCACGTCAGCGTCTCTTTAAATATTTACGGCTCCTTGCTCTCCGTCTTCTGTTATTTTAAATACATGGGATTTTTTATTTTAACGGGTCGATTTTATTGTGTTCCGTTCGGGTGTCGTTGTAAAAAAAAAAAAAAAAAAAAAAAAAAAAGATAGAGAGCTGCTGGCTGTTGGCAGCCCTCCCAGTTTACATGGAACTTAACGAGTTACAGGGTGGTGCTAACGGCTGTTATTTACGACTCCCGCTAGCTGTAAAGTACTGTATACACTGCACACACACACACACACACACACACACACACACACACACGAACGCACACGCTCTCCGGCCTTTTATTGCATGCCAA
>NW_027466115.1:102500-110000 GCF_046127955.1 Nelusetta ayraudi
GAGGCCTGGGGGGTGGGCTTCACCGTCAGCGCTGGCGCCACCTTGAGCTTCCAGTTTGATTCGAAACTGGAAGTTTCCATATTTGGGCCGGTGGGCGGTGCCAGGTGGTGAGCAGCGATTGGTGGGTGGGTGCAGCGTGTGACCGCCACCAACACCTGCCCCCCCCTGCCGGACTACAGTTGGCTGCTAAACTTTAGCCACGCCCACAACTTTATTGACTCACAATTAGACCAAATTGGACAAAGTGGACATGAGTGAGAGCTTTTTTTTTATACCAGTGATTTAAACAAACAGAAACATTGTAACCAGTTACTGAATGGGATTCATGATGTTTTCATTGACTTCATTGTTGGTATTTTTCTTTTATCACAGACGCAGAAGAATCATCTCAAAACTTTCCGTGTCTGTGATAAACATACCAACAGTTGTACTGTATGCAATGTGTAGCCGTGTGAATCAGGGCTCCTCTCCTGTTTCGACAGCTCGTCATTCCTTTTGCAACCAACTTTGGTGGCTCCTGCTGGTCAAACGGCAGAATGCACGCAGGTTTTTTTGGCCTTCTTTTTTTGAGACTGGGTGCTGTCAGTGGGACAGACGGACGGCCAAGTTGAAGAGACCCACCCCTCCCCACCCACCATCCCACCTCGGCCCCCCCCGGCACCCCTCCCCTCCAGCACCTGCCTCCTCTGGAGAGACTCGGGTGACTCAGCGGAGCCCCGGCCTGATTGAGCGTCCCGAACTGGCAAGCTGACAGCCAATCACACGGGCTTCACCTGACGCAGTCAGACGACGCAGGAGGCAGCGGAGCAGATTGCATGACGCACGAACCCAGCAGCGGGGTGGGGCGAGGCTGGGTGAGGCGGGGCTGTGTTGGTGGTGGGTCAGGGGGGGTGGCGGGGGGGTGATGATGCACACCTCTGCTCCCTGAGGAGCGCTGCTCTAAGTTCATCCTGTCAGAATTGTTGTTAGTTTGTCAGTTTGTTTGTTTGGCCTCGGGCTTTTTTTTTTAGCGGCTAAATGCTAAATTACCATTCTTGTGTTGTTGTAGTTTGGGTGAAGCAGAAGTATCGGACCCCGGCAGCCTCAAGCTGTGGCTAAATATATTGCATTTTTTTGGTTTTGTTCTAGAAGTCACTGACGGAGAGGCAGGTAATCAACTTCCTGAACTTCCTGAACGTTCCTCTCGTCTCTCCGTTCTGAATAAAAATAGCTTTTCACGCTAGTCGTTACCGTGGCAGACACATTTCTGCTGCCGGCTGCCGGCTCACCTGGAAAACTGTGACGTTAAATCCCACGAGAAGTTTATTTTTTTGTCTCCTGCCAAAGTTTGACATCTCCTGCCGCACGTGTTTCCTGAGAAAGAAGGCAGCAGCAGCAGCAGCAGCAGCAGCAGCAGCAGCAGCAGGAGGAGGAGGAGCAGGATATGAGGTGGAGGAGTGTCGTTCCCAATTATTTTCCTCCTCCTGGAAACGCAGTCAAGGTGTCCGTAGCCTGAAGAAGAACCAAAACCTCCCTGAGTGCAGCAACATCGGTGTAACTCGTGTGATCACCGCCCTGCCGTGAGCGTCACCAGGGTCGCCGTCACTCTTGTGACGTTGAGTTGAGAAAAAGTCGCAATTTGCAGCAGCGACCTGAGAGCTGCGCTTGCTGCAGCGTGAAGCGGAAGTCCGTGTGCCAGTTTATTTATTCCATTGAGCCAAACTGCTCCTGAAGAAGTCGCGGGAAGGAGCGCTGGACGGACCTGCACCTCCACCTTGTTTCAGATCATTGTTGCAAACCATCAAAGAGTCAAAGACCATCAAAGACTCTTGTGATTTCTGTGATTTTTATTTGTCACGTCGGGTTTCATGGCAGTTAAATGTTGTTGTGGTTGAAGCCGACGTGATGGCGCAGAAAAAGTAATTAGTGTCACGATGAATGTGAGTTCTACAAAAGTAAAAAAAGATACAGCAGGTACAATCTGCTCCTGCGGCAGACAACAACCACCACCACCACCACCACCACCGTCACTTCCATCCTGCGGCCATTGCACAGCCACCAGTCGCTGCTTCCGCTTTGTACCGGCCTGATTTCTCGGCTGCCGCCGACACCCTGGACAAAAATACTTCCTGGTTCGGCTCCTGTCTTGGGGGAGGTGAGGTCTCACCTCCCCCTCCCGCTCCCACCTCCCCCCCCCGCACCCGCCGCACCCGCCCCCTCCAGGAGGTGAAAGAATCCCGACACGTTGACGTCTCTCCTGCTTTCCAGGCGCTAAAGACACTGACACGACTCCTCGCGGCTAAATTGAATTCTGCCTTTTCTCTTGAGGCGGCTTTTTTCCCCACTTAGGGAGGGCAGCCATGCGGGTCAAATGAACGGATCCCTCGCTGTCTGGACGTGGCCATGTGTGAATTAAACGCCTCATCACATTGCAGCAGGCACTTTTTTCCGTCTGCGCCGCTTAATTGTCACGGTGCCCCTCCCAACCCCCCATTCCCCCCCTCCCGACACGCACACACAATAGCACGCGACAGCATCGTCCTCGGGTAAAAAAAAAAAAAAAAAAAAGAAGCCATGTTATCGTATGTTTCTTTTTCAAAACAATATAATTCTCCTGCCGGAAAATTAATTAGTGCACTCTATTAATCTTATCTGGCGCGGCGGAGCCGGTGGATAAGGAGGTAGGAGAGAGAGGGAGAGAGAGAGAGAGAGGGAGACAGGAAGTGTCTGAGTGGAGGCTAATGTTCTTTGGAGAGGGAAGCAGCACTTAAGAGTTCTTCAGTCGAAAGGGGAAGACGTGAGACGGAAGGGGGAGAAAAAAAATAGCAATGCATTATTCATCATGTTTGTGATGATGATGATGATGATGATGATGATGATGCGCTTGTTCACACAGACAACTGGCTCCTGCGGCCGAGTGGAAGAGGTTTAGCAGCGAGCGCTAAAGCTTCACTGAGTGTCGCTATGCCAAATTAGCAGGGTGGAGTTCATCCTGCACTTCCTGCTCCGGGCTCTCGCTTTAAATTGAAAAAACAAGCAGTGGCAGCCTCCAGCATGTCTAAACTCTCTACTTATGTTAATAATCTTTTTCTCCATCAGCATGAAAAAAACAAAACTTCCTCAAAGGTTTCAGACTTTGCTGAAAGGCACTCGAGCAGTGCTGGGATGCAGCAGCAGCAGCAGCAGCAGCAGCAGCAGCAGCCTGGCAGCCTGGCAGCAGGGGGAGCGGCAAGGAACTGTGGGTGCAGAGCCCCGGTGAATGCCAGAGCGTACAGGTGGCGGTGGCAGCGGGTGGTGGGAGGGGCTCCGACCGGCTGACCTTTCCACGGCGTCGATCGATGAGGCTCAACATCACAGGAGTCCGGAAATCTCTCTGCACAGAGACAGGAAGCGTGTGTGTGTGTGTGTGTGTGTGTGTGTGTGTGTGTGTGTGTGTGTGTGTGTGTGTGTGTGTGTGTGTGTGTGTGTGGTGGGTCGGGGGAAGAGGCTGCCGCTGTCAGATGATGTGCTAATTGCTGGCGGTTGCTAATCTCACCTCCCCCTGCTGGGGGGTGGGGGGTGGTGGGTGGTCTCTGTGGTGCTAACCCCGCCCTCCCTGCCACCACCCCTGGACCCTTCTGGGAGGTGTGAATCTGGAAGTGTCGGCCAGGTTGAGGAAGGTGTCGTCCATGTTGACGGAGTACCAGTGTGGGATTAGCCGCTTTAGCTGTGCTGCGGCGAGATTATATTTTTGCAAAGAAAGCCCGTGTGAGGGGAATTTCCATCAAGGTTTGTTTTTCCAACCTCACAAGGCAACTGAATCGCCAACGTTTCAGTCTGAAGGTTCATACATCCGTCTTGAAAAGCTCCGGTCGGAGTAGTTTTCAGGCAGTCAGAGAGTGACATCACCTATGGGCGTGCTTTGAGTGGAATGCAGTGGCATTAGCATCACAGGTAAAAGGAGGCTAGCTGCTATCTTGTAAGAGACGGATATGGCAGCTTGAACATCCGTAAAAACTTCTGTGTGTGTGTGTGTGTGTGTGTGTGTGTGTCTGGTTGCGGCGGCAGGTGAGCTGGGCTCAGCCACAGCGTGATGATTGGTAGCGACGCCGCGCTGCTTCATCGCGCTCGCCGCCGCCAATCCTGCTGACATGTGAGGAGGTGGCAGCGAGTCGTCCCGCCGCCCGACTCTGCTTTCGGCAGCCGCCTCTCATCAGGCTCAAGTGTCGCGCCGGTTCGTTACGCGCCGCTCAACAGGAGCACTGGTGGCGGCGGTGAAGAGGCGGTGGAGAGGCGGTGGAGAGGCGGAGCCTAGAAGAAGACTCGGCCCGTTTGGTTTGTTGTCCCAAAAGTTGCTTTTGAGATCGACAATTTTTCAGATTCTTTTTGGCACTGTAACGGATCTCATTGCGAGATCAGGTGGGGGCGTGGCCGCTCGCCCGGTAGAGCTATTAGTCCCCTTTGTGACATCACAAAGGGGCTGATCACTAATGAGTTTTTTTTGGGCACAAATTCTCTAAAAAAAAGTTCAACCAGCCTCCTGGAGGAGTTCACTGGCTGCTAAAATCACTGATTTTTCACAATAAGGGATCTTTTAATAATTCATAATATTCAAAAATAATATTTTTATTTACAGCCTCAGTTATACAGTCTGTTGCATAAATAATTGCCGTTCTACTTTTTTTCCGTAGGGGCATTCTTACATTATCTCTTTTCATAGTGTTCCATTCAAATGTCAAATGCACAACACCATCAGCTAATAGCCACGTTCAAACACTGAGACACAAAGGACCTTTATTCAGAAAGAAGCCCAAAAGAAAAGCAATGAGCTCGCAGTGGCGGCAGTGCCATGGAACTGCGGCCAGTGTGGAGGTGTGGTGGCGGTGGTGAGAGAGTGAGAGAGAGAGTGAGTTAGGTGAGTGAGTGGCAGGTGGCCTCAGGGACTCCTAATGAAGAGAGTCGTTCTGCCTGGCTATTGATCCTGACACATCAGCTGATCTGAAGCCTGCACGCCTGACTGGCAGACCACAGGCTGTGTGGGGGGGCGGGGTAGGAGGAGGAGGAGGAGGAGGAGGAGGAGGAGGATGGGCCTTAATGGGCACCTGCGGCCACACACACACACACACACACACACACACACACACACACACATGCAAATCCAAGGGAAGGTCTTGCTCAACATGACACTTGAGGCGCAGCGGTTCTTCACTTCAGTCGACGGTAATCAGTCCTTGGAAATGAGTTGTGCGTCGCTTGTCGATTTCTTTCCTGTCGTCCTGTGTGCTTCTTGGAGGTTGGCTGGACTGAAACCACACACTGTTGATGGCTTCACGGCGGTTGGTAAAACCAATAAATAGACTCTTGTCGGAAAGCAATAGGTGGAAGACTGCCACCTGGTGGGCTGGAGGGGTGCAGCGGTACCTCTCCCCACCTCCACTCCCCGCTGCTCGGCAGATTGTGTGATTCTTCATCAAGTTGGTCCATTAACTGGGTTAATAATCGCTCATTTAATTAAAGGGCCGTCACGGTCGATGTTGATGTTAGCTGCACTCCTCATTAGCGCACATGGCACACGCACACGCACGCACACGCACACGCACACACACACACGCATGCAAGCACGCAAGCGCTCCATCTAAGCTTATCATTTTTTGGGGGGCTGGCCTTGTGTTGCGTGGCGCTGGTTGTGTAATGCATCTCGCAGGCCGACCGTATCAAATATGAATAAAGCGCCGACGCCCTCATCAATCTTTCATTGCTACGGTTTGTTAAGCCCCCTTTGCCTTCCCAAATATTGTTTTTTCCTTTTTGCACGCTCCCCTGCGGCCGCCGAGTGCCGCGCGACGCCACGCGACCCGTCGTCAACGCCAACCACCAGGAGGCGCTGACGGCAGTTTGTGCAAACATTATTTTGCGCGGCGAGCAGCCGGGCTTTGATATTATTATCGTGGTGCCGTGATGTGAGAAGGTGGCTGCTGAGCAGGCGGGAGATGTGAACGCAACAATGATGCGTTTGTTTGAGGAAGTAAATAAACCCATGTGCCGTGTGTGTGTGTGTGTGTGTGTGTGTGTGTGTGTGTGTAAATACACTGACTGCAGTTGTCCGTGAGACTCTTCATGCATGGTTGAGTGCATGAAGTTTATTCCAACCCCTCCACTGATACGTGCACGTGCACGTGCACCGTGCAGGAGAGGAGGAGAACATGCGTTCTCGGTCATCATTAATATTTACGTTTCCGTCGTTCCACTTGCCTCCCTCTCGCTTGTTGTTCAGTCATTCGCGTATAAATGAACCTCGTCAAGCCTGCGTTGCCGACGTGGACCTTGCAAAAAAACACAGAAAACAACGACAAAAAAGAACGTTCGCTCGTCCAAACTGCAGGGGGCACCACCATCAGCTGTAGCCACCACTTTAACGCCAGCCACCCTTTGCAACTGTTAATTTATCAATAAATCAATTTTATTTCATTTTTTGCACTGTAGTTCTGACCAGGAACGTTGGACTGGAAAAAAGATTCGCCACGATCCGTCTGTAAAGGCTTCTGTGGGAATTGTTTTTTCATGTTCATGCGCTCCAATCATCGTCCTTCGGAGGAACAGAGCGGCCGGACCACCGCTGACTCCACTCAGCATCACTACAAGGCCTTGAGCTGTGGGCAGCTGCCTCCTCCTAGTAACACGGGAATCTAATCGGTTCTCTTTGAATGTGCCAGTTTGACTTTTTTTTTTTTTTGTTCACTTTTTTTCCCCGATCTGTGGAACATTCGATCTGATGTGTCAGGCTACAGAAAACCCAGCGCAGAGAGCAGAACTGTACACGATTGCGAGCAAGCAAGAAAACAAATAACAAAAAAAACAAAAACAAACCCAACTTGTTCACTACACCGATAAGGGATTCAGTTATTTCTTTGTTTTATTATTTTCTTCCTTCCGAGTCGGTGCTCTGCAAAACAATAAAAAAAAAAATATAAAAAAAAATCTGCAGGAACTCCTGAAAAGCCTCCATCGCTCCGTCTATGAAGTATTTATGAGGGTTTGGGCGTCACGGCTCTAACCCGGTTAGAGAGGAACAGGGGGAGGGAGGGAGAGGTAGAGGGAGAGGGGGAGGGGGAGGGAGGGAGGGGAGCTGGTGTCCAAGCCAGAGGAACAGAACAAATCCCTCGGTTAACTGGGAGGCTCGCAGGGTCCCGGCACCTCCACTGCAGCCACTGAAGGTTCCACGCAACACAACCTCTCTGGCCTGGGACTCACGCATGTATAAATCATCTGGTGGCTCCCAACTGTTTGGAAGGCGGTGGGGGGGGCGGGGGAGGAGCCCCTGTGTATTATTGATGGGAGGTCTTGGAAAGCTGCTGTCCGGGCGCACATACATTAAGAAGAAACACTGAGTCTTTTCACACCTTCTCCTCTCGACACACAGCTGTGTGTGTGTGTGTGTGTGTGTGTGTGTGTGTGTGTGTGTGTGTGTGTGTGTGTGTGTGTGTGTGTCGTCGGCCCGGGTGCGTGGACCGCCGTGTGCCAACGAGCAGCCAATCAAACGCC
>NW_027466115.1:112500-117500 GCF_046127955.1 Nelusetta ayraudi
GCAGGATGGAGGGAGAAGTTGAAGATGAAGTTGTCATCTGTGGACAAAGTGCTGGAAAGAACAGCGGAAACATCCGGAATTCCAGAGGAAAAGGTCAGAAATCGTGACGCGACACCTTCGGATGGAACGTTTCTCGAATCTGTCGGGTTTATTTCACCGTCTTGGAAAGAGCTCCAAATGTTTGCACGTTTGTCAACCAGGACAAAAAAAAATACACAAACAAAAGAAAACTGCTGAAAACTCTTCCGATTGGAGCTTTATAAGACGGACGGGAGATTTCGAGCCTTCAAATATCAGTGATGAAGCTGCGTGGACTCCACGGTGAAATGCACACGGGTAAAGGTGAAGAAGGGGAAAGGGAGGGGCTTATGATAAACAGACAGGAAGTGACAGGAAGTGACAGGAAGTGGCGAGAGACAAAGCGAGGCCTCCTGGCTCTGACTGCCAGGACTTGGCTGGTGTGCTGCTGGTTTCTGGGGAAGATTAACCGGGCCAGCTCGTCAGCTGACATTTCTATCCCAGCGGGCGTCCCGTGGCTGAATTCTGGGTTGGGTCGGGGTCTTTCCCCCCTTCAACCGCCTCATTATAATCTCCATTGCGCCGCCCGGACGTCTCTGCCGGCGCTCCACAGCTGTGGCTTTCCCCATTTTTTTCCCTTTTGTTTTGTTGTTGTCTCCCCCCCCCCCCCCCCACACACACACTCACACACAATGCAGTTGGTTAAAATTGGTCATTTTCTTTTCATTTATTCAAACAGGTTCAAGGAAAATCCTAAAATAAATAAAACATGTAAGCATGGTTATTCAAGAAAACCACAAAACAAATGTGAAAAGACAACTCTATAACAGCATAGGTATGCACTCTGTTTGAAGGAGGAAGTTTAGAAAAACGTATCAATATCTGCCACCTTTTTTTTTTTTTAATACTAATCAGTCAAAGCAAGCCGAATGCGAAAAACAGATGAAAACAGACTTATGGCCGCTAATCCGATCTTTTGATCGACTCGTTGCTCCAACATCTCATCTTTGTCAAACAAACGTCTTTCTTTCCCAACAATGGCTGCATGAACTTCTGTGTCCAGGCGGCGCCGGGGTGATTAAATCTGTGGCCGCTGTGAGAATTCCTCGCTGCTGATTGCTGAAGTGGAGCCATCTGCATAATCATTCCCGCCGTGTGCGAAGCTTCCCTGCCGCGACGCGGCGTAAAGCGCGCTCATGTGTGTGTGTGTGTGTGTGTGTGTGGGGTGTCCCAATTAGTGCTGATGTATTGGCTTGACATCTCGTTTTAGTGCGGACGACAGATTGGCCGAGCCGTGATTGAAAGCTTAATGAATGATTCATCATCGCCGGTGAGATGGACGTTTTCATTCCTGGACATCTGTAACAATCAGGAGCCAGGAGTCTTTTTTTCTTCTTTTTTTTTGCACCGCTAGAAGGGTTCGGCATCCGTCCGTTGAGTTCCACCTGGTGAACGTTTGCGTTGGCGATTATCATCATTATTATCATCATTACTATTATTATTATTATTATTATGCTAATTAAGGGGAAAAAACGTCAAACTGTTTGTGCTGCTTATTTTTCTTCTTCGTCGACGGCTGAATTATGACTCACCTCGCGTGGAATCCGTCTGTCCAGTCGATTTGTGTTTTTCACCTCACGCTGTTCAGACCTCTTCAGCATCTTGCGAGTTCTGCTGAAACCCCCGTCTGGGATGTTAGCGAAGTGTTTGGAACCGCGGGAGGCGGGAGTTGTTGTCTGATGTGAAACAAACAGATGCCAGGAAGAGATGACCTTCTTCTTCTTCTTCTTCTTTCTTTGGACCGAGATGAATGGAAAGACGAGGAGTAGGGGGAAGGGCAGGTGAGGGGGGCTCGGAAAGGGGGGGGGCGGGGCTGGCAAGATGAGAGGGAAGCCTGCACTGCCTGCACTTCCTCACCACCCCTGCCACTTCCACCGTAACTCTTCAACTGTCCAGCAGGTGGCACAAAATGAGGCGCGACACATTTCAAATCAAAGCAGATCAAAGCCACCATAAGAAGTCTCTCCCCCCCCCACCACATTTTGTCCCTGGAAATGGTTGCGATAAACGACGGTATCGTCGGATTTTCCGCGGACACGAATGGAGCACGGCAATGCAAGTACCTCCATTCGAAGGGCAAAACGCACACACTACGCATCATTTGTCACGCGCCAAATGAGCCGTGTTGTGGAGAGAGCGGGACGCTTTGTTTCGTCACGTCAGGCTCGGAGGTGACTTGATGCCACGGCCGAGATGAAGACGGAT
This sequence comes from Nelusetta ayraudi, assembly GCF_046127955.1. Lineage (NCBI taxonomy): Eukaryota > Metazoa > Chordata > Actinopteri > Tetraodontiformes > Monacanthidae > Nelusetta > Nelusetta ayraudi. The sequence goes on from NW_027466115.1 coordinate 114,784, forward strand.
GGACTCAGACTCTGTTGCAATCGGCGGAAAATGTGATTCTTTTAAAAGCCTTCATCCAACATTCAAAATCACCTGAGAATTCCCTGCAGAATTTCTTACTAGGGCGACGCGGCAGCGCAGTGGTTAGCAGCGCTGCCGGCTCACAGCAAGAAGGTCGTGGGTTCGATTCCGGGGCCCGGACCTGGGACCTTTCTGTGTGGAGTTTGCATGTTCTCCCTGTGTCTGCGTGGGTTCTCTCAGGGTTCTCCGGCTCTTCCTCCCACACTCCAAAAACATGCATGTGAGGTCAATTGAACACTCTAAATTGTCCGTAGGTGTGCATGTGAGTGTGAATGCTTGTCTGTCTCTATGTGGGCCTGCGATGAACTGAATAGGAATAAGCGGGTATAGAAGATTAAGAGATGAATTATCAATAAACAGGTGCTGGCGACACAACCTTGCAGCTGTTAGCGCTGTGGGTTCATAGCAAGGTCCAGGTACTTTGGCTCCTCCCACCTCCCAAAGTCATGCATTTTTAGTATTCCGTATATTTAATATACGGATGGAAGGATGATTTTTTTTTTTTTTTCATCCAAATATTTCCACTTTTGTCTCTCTTTTGTGTTGCGATTATAATGAAAATGCACACATGTAAACAGCGAGACGGAAACCCGGCTGCAGCCTGTGCTGAGTTTCCCTTTGAAACCATCATCTGAAGAACCAGCACCTCGCTTTTACTGAACTGTAATTGCACACAGGCGGTAAAGGAATAATTGCCGTGTCAAATTGCGCGTTCCTCGTTTTGTTGTTGTTGTTGTTTTTTTTTTTTTTTTGCAGACTCAAATGGCCGGTCCTATCTTTGCGCGTGGAGAGAAAGTCCCCTGTCACACGTCAACGGTGGCTCAACGGTGCCGCGGAGCGGCGTTCGCAAACTGACGCAATTATTGCCAGTTTCCTCTGCGAGGTGGCGGCGGGATAATAGAATCCTTGGCCGCCTGGTGCGGCATGAATAAAAATGAGTGTACCTAGCTGGGTGTGTGTGTGTGTGTGTGTGTGTGTGTGTGTGTGTGTGTGTGTGTGTGTGTACATAGAGGGGGGTAGAGAAGGGGGGGGAGGTAATGGCCTGGTGTTTACATGTCAACAGGCGCAGCGGAGCACTGCGGCCCTGCGTGGTGCCGCACTTCAGCACCGCGGACAGAGGCAGCGCTGTCCGCGGTGCTGAAACACAAGTGCCGGTTATGTCTTGGGTGTTTGTGTGGCTCAGGATTGAAGATTACAGAACTTTATCCGTCACATGCTCGTGCTGGATGTGCAGTGAAAGGTACTGGCGGGCGCTGCGCACCAGAGACCGCAGAAGTGAAGGGGGCGGAGCCATCACTTGCCCTGCTCTGTTGAGTTGCTTGTTTGAGATGAAATGTTTTCTCCCGCTGGCCTGTGAACTGTGGCCACGGATGTTGGCAGCTTGTTGTTGTCGATTCTTCCTCCTGTCGGAGAACTGCAACCAAGGGCAGTTTTACACAATACGGAACTTTTTAGATTCAGTCTTCTTCAAACTTTCCAGGTCTTTGCACATAAGGTGATTCTTCAGCCAATGCTGTCAGATACAAACAAACCCTGGTGTGTGGCAATCAGCGTGTGTGACGCTGAGACACCGACAGCTCGCTGGCTGCTGTGTGTTCAGCTCAAGGGGACGTCGGCAGGTGGGGCATCTGCCGTCCCCTTCCGGATGCACACACACACACACACACACACACACACACACACACACACACACACATTTAATAAATAAATAAACATTTATTTATTTCGGGGAAGGTGGGGGGTGGGGGGGGGGGGGGGTGGGGGGGGGGGTAAAGTGGCTGATTAGCCGCTGGCACGTGCGCGGCTCTCCGTTTTGCGCCAGTTTGCAAAGCGGCCAGGCAGCGTCGCGTGTCTTCTGCCACCGTCGCCGTCTTCCTTCCGGAACATGAAAGCCCAGTAAATCAAGCCGCGGGCCGTGGAGCCGCACCACGAGCGTGCGTGTGTGCGTGTGTGTCCAGCATGAGGAGCCCATGCAGCCTTCATACCGGGCTGTCCTCTCCTCCTCTCTCCCTCCCTCTCTCCCCACCTCCATCCCACCACCCCTCCTTCCTTTTCTCTCCTCCTCCACACTCAGTGCTCCCTCTTGCGCGCGCGAAGAGCAGCAGCAGCATCATCCGCAGCAGCAGCAGTAGCAGCAACAGCAGCAGCAGCAGCAGCGGCTCCTGCGCTCCTCTGACGCACCACCGGAGACCGGAGAGGCTCCCAGTCCCCGCAGGCTGCCCGGGCAAACCCCGCTGCTGCTGGTCGACCCTCCGCGCGCTCACTCTCTCTCTCTCTCTCACACACACACACACACAGACACACAAATTGTGTGTCTGTGCGTGTGTGCGCGCGTGCGTGCGCCTGTTTGTGCGTGCAAGCGCGAGTGTGAGCGCTCACCGCGTCGCCTTGTTGTTCTCGTCGGTGTTTTAGTGTAATTCGTCCTCCGCTCGCCTTGCCCGCCCGCCCGCCTGCCCGCCCGCCTGCCTGCCTGCCTGCCTGCCTGCCGGGATTGCCCGCCGCACTCACCGCCGCCTGCTGCTGCTGCCTGGGAATTTACCGCGGACGTGAGGATTTGACGCGAGACAACCGTCTGCCGAGGAAAGTGCTTTTTTAAAAAAATATATATATATTTGTCGACAACCACAGGACGTCGTTTGGGACATTTTTTTTTTTTT
>NW_027466115.1:122500-125000 GCF_046127955.1 Nelusetta ayraudi
GACAGCTATCAGTGCCTCCTGTGACATCACAAAGGGTTCAACGGCTAGGACTGTGCAAAACATTGACAAGTGACTTTTAAATCAAAATGACTGAAAATCAGGATATTTGAGTTTACTGATTCAGTTTGAGCGCGAAGAAAGAAGGCATTCTATGAATTTGCCAGACAATATTCTCACAGCATGAAAGTTTTATTTTATTTAAACCCATGTGGAAATCATGTACAGTGAGGAGCTAATATGTGCTGATTTATTTATTCCTGTGTTTCTCTCTCGCTCGCTCCTCTGAGAGCGGCCGCGGCCTGGAGAACACGAGTACGTTTGTCGCTTTTCATCTAAGAAAAAAAAAAAAAAAAAAAGCAAAAAAGCCCAATCAATGCAGCCACAAAGACGGAAGGTGCGGCTGTAACTCTGATCCGGTACGCAGATGGTATTTATAGCGCCGTGCAGGATCCAGGACTCCTGAGACCCGGTTAGCGGTGACCTGTGCAGCCGAGACACGGAGCCTCCCGGCACACCTCCACCGCCCCTCCCCCATCCCCGCTCCGATCCCCCCCCCCCCCCGGTCCCCCCCCCTGGCCCCCTCCTACCGCCTCCATTCCTTCCTTCCCGCCTGTCGTCCAAATGCAACATGTCACACGGAGGGCGGCGAGGCCCCGAAAGCCACGGGGGAGCGCTCGTTCGCAGGAGCGGTGCACCGAGGAGGGGGCGGGGGGGCGGATAAAAAGGGCTCGCTGTCATTTTGTCAGAAGAAGTTAGTTTTCCAGCGGCGGCGCCATTAGCATAATGCAGGTCCAGGGCGGCGCTAAGCGGCCGGGTGAGGGAAGTCGCTTCCTGTTGCGTTCGCCCGCATTCGTGGGTTTGTTTTTTTTTTTTCAGTGATGATGATAATAGGAAGCGTCAATTGCTGCAGTAAATCAGCAAGAGTTGCCGGCTTATTATGGAGTTATTGTTGTTTCTGGATTTGCTGTTTATTGGCGACGTTCGAGTCGCCACGATCACATTAGCATTAGCGTTAGCATTAGTCTGAAAATGTCTGTAGATTACGACTGTTTTTTATTTTATTATTTTTTTTCTGAATGTCACTCTTTTGTCTTTAATCGCTTTGTCGCTATATTTTGTCTATAAAGCACAAGTTGGGCGACACTTCACGCCAGCACTTGGCGAAGCGAAACACAATGAAAACCAACCGTCGGACGAATAAAACAACAACCACAAAAGAAGAAAAAGTGACACTCGCCGATCGTCGACATCCACGTTGAAAAGTGTTTTAGAAATGAAAAAGAAAAAAAAAACTAAAATCTAATAGGACATAAAACGTACATCTTAATGGAAAAAAAAATGAGTGTAATAACATTCCAGGGATAATAAAAGAAAAACGTCCTTCTGACAAAACGTTGAATTTGAAGTGCTGTTTAGATTCGGTCGCTCTTTGATTTGCTCTTCCTTTTCAACGTGGTGCTGCGTTCTTCGCCGGGCCGCCGACATAAAAGAGCATCTCTGCACTCGACGTCCTCCCGGTCCTGGCGCTCCTCTCTGTTTTGAGTCGGACCCCCCGGAGAGTCGCTGACCCCTGGAGGTCAGCGGAGGCGTCCCCGGTGCCGGCCGGTGACAGGCCCGCCGCTCGCACGGCGCTGAGAAAAAGCGCTGAGTGCGGCCCGGATCCGCTGACCCGACACAGATAGCGGGATCAATGTGCGGCAGGCGGAGCCAACGGGGTCTCGGGGGGGGCGAGCGGGGGGAGAGGAGAACGAGAGACGCTCTCTCCGGAACGATCCTGAAATAGGATCATATCTGCTGCGCAGGAAGAGGAAGTGGCCGGACGGACTCTTAATTCTTATTGGCTGATAATGCGATGCCATTTAATGCCCCCCCCCCCCCCCCCCACCCCACCCCACCCCACCCCAGGCTGAGAACTTTAATGGCCGTGGCGTGGACGAGAGGGCGGAAAGAAAGCAGGCAGGCAATTAGTGTGTGCAGCGATGTGTGCGCATTAGAAGCAGCGATGGAGTGTTGTAGAGTGATGCAATATTTATATACATACATATATATATATTTATATATATATATATATATGTGGAAAAAAGAATGAGTCACTGTTTACTGAAGTTACTTCATTGGAGCTGCTAATCGTTGACCTGATTGTGAGTCAAGCCGCCGCCGCCGCTGGTCCTGCAGGTCCTGCAGACAAACCACCTCTTTGCCCTGAGGACACGCTAGCAAATACGCTAGCAAATACGCTAGCAAACACGCTAGCAAACACCCCAGCAAACGTGCTAATCACATGACAACGTCGACCTCTACGTCTTCTTTCCTTCCCAATTTCCAAGTTTTTCTGTTTTAATTTGTGGTAAAAATCACATTTAATTTGGTGTTTGGCCAATTTGATTAAATTGAATTGCAGAAACTTTCTTGATCGTCCAACGGGGGGGAAATTCAATTAAAGTGCTCGGGCTTTGTATGTGTGCGCCTGCGCATTGTGTTGCTGAGGGGGTGTCTCCTT
>NW_027466115.1:130000-137018 GCF_046127955.1 Nelusetta ayraudi
ACACAACAGAGAAATAGAAAACATTAGCGCTAGTGAAAATTCAAAACGGGCTCTTGAAAAATCAGCTGCTGCTGCTGCTGCTGCTGCTCCAGCTCTGCTGCCGCTGCTGCTGCTGCTGCTGCTGCTGCTGCTCCAGCTCTGCTGCTCCAGCTCTGCTGCTGCTGCTGCTGCTGCTGCTGCTGCTCCAGCTCTGCTGCTGCTGCTGCTGCTGCTGCTGCTGCCGGCGCTACTGCAGCTCTGCTGCTGCTGCTGCTTTTGTTGTTTCCGCTGTTGTTTCCTCTTATTTTTGTCACTCCACAACAAATGGAGTGCTGTGTGCACACCGCCTCACACTGTCTCCCTCGCTGTGATTGGTTGCTGGTGGCAGCAGAGTCGGGACCTTTGTGTTTCTCCAGGCCAGAAGCTGCTTCCGCATGCGTGACAGCAGCGGCTTGCTCCCTCCTGCAAAACATAAAAGAACAAACAACAACACACACACACACACACACACACACACACAGCCATGCTCCCAGAGTGGCCGTGCTCGGTGGCGGCGCCGTGCACATCTGTCACGTCCATCCAACGCAGGCAATCAGGCCACATGCGACGACAAAAGGCTGCACAATGATGATAAGAGATCATTTTTGCGAGGCGGCTTTATCTGCCGCGGCTCAATCCCTTATCTGCGTGTGTGTGTGTGTGTGTGTGTGTGTGTGTGTGTGAGTGCGTAGTGTATAGTGTGTGAGTGGGCAGCATGCAGGATAACTGGACGGCAAAAGCGATTAAATTGTGCTTTCTTATGTCATATCACTGGAATTGTTTTGTCAGTGAGGAGAAAAAGGGAGTGGTTTGGCCAGGAGGGGGCGGAGCCACATGTGTTCTGACCCTCTTCTGCCTCCCCATTTCCCCTAACCCTCCCCCATCCTCCTGCCACTGAACTGTCATAGCAAGCAGCGGTGGCTGGGCCGACCCTGCTGTTGACAATCACATAAAGATGCTGGGTGTTCCATAACTGTGTAATAACTGCGTAATAACTGCGTGTCTTGTTTTCGAGAGTTTATGGAATGTGAAAACAAATTTCCTGCAAAGGACAATAAACTTATCTATCTATCTATCTATCTATCTATCTATCTATCTATCTATCTATCTATCTATCTAATATTCGTAATAATTCTCATAAAATTTGCTGCTTTTCATTCTCTTTCTTCTACGTTTTCTTCTTCTTCTTCTTCTTCTTCTTCTTTGAGGATTCGGGTTCTGGCTGTGATGCTGTGATGTCACATATTGACGCACCAGGGCCGTAAATATAAAAGCATGTGGGGAAAAAAAAGCCATTGAAAGGGGGCGTGGCCATCAGCGAAGGAACAAGGAAGTATTCCCTGTTTGAGATGAGAGTCGATTCGGAATATCGACGGCCCCGAGTGGAAGTGTTATTTTACTTTTCTAGATAATTACACAAAAATTGAGAGAGAACTGGGAGCGTGTGGCTAGCGGCTAGCAGTTAGCGTCTAGCAGTTAGCGGCTAGCTTGTTGTAGGAGGCGCGTGTATGAGCCTGTAGGCAACAGCCGTTCATTTCCTTATTTTTAAGGAGGAGCCGAACTTCCACTCGCCGAGCGGCTTATTGTCTCATTTTGCTTTTCACAGATCTCATACAACACACACACACACACACACACCAGGCCGCCTGCCTCCCGGGGGCCAGTCATCTGTCACGGTTGCTTGCTAGGCAGCTCGGTGTGAGGCGTCAGCAAAGCGACGGCTGATCCGAAGATCAGAGAGGATGAAATAAGCCGAGCGAGAAGCGTCTCCTGAATTCAGCGCGGCCGCCTCGCAGAAAACCAAACAGTTTAGACGCCGATTTTCTGTTCGCGTTTGTTGACGTCCTGCCCGTTCCTCCCCGGGCGGGGGGGAGAGAAAGGCAGTTAATTGGCAGCTGGCTGGAATGTGCAAGACTAGAATAAGAGGAGCGGGGGGGGAAGGCTGCAGATGCACTTTAGCATTTCAGCAGGGGTTTCTTCTTGTTTTCATTCAATGAAGTTGAGTGAGATTCACCCAGCGAGCAACAGCCAACCGCTGCATCTTAGCTACAACAGTGAAATACAACCTACAGCTAACGAGCTAGCAGCAGCTAGCTATGTCCCCATCACCACCTGGCTGTCCAGTAGTCTCACCGTTAACGCGTTTTTTTAATTTCTTTCAACAAAAATAGCGTTGTGGTTTTTTTTTTTCTAAATTCATACCATAATTATCTTCAGAAACTCCTGAGGTCATGAGGTCAAACTCAAATACACGGTGGGCATAAATCCTCGCCCCAGTCGGGCAACGTCGGTGTTTTTCGGCCGCTGATTTAAAAAAATTTTTTTTTGCTTTTTTTTGTCTGGGGTTAAGATGCTTTCAGCGGCCGCCAGCTTCTCTCCTCGAGCCGCCGGCCTCTTGGCAGCGAGCGGCAACGCCTGTGTGGCCAAAGTGAGCGCATTGATCCCAGGGCTGAGAGCCCGGAAGAGTCGCGGCAGGCAGATCGGCCCACTTCTTCCACCCGCTCCACCGCCCGCTCCACTCCACTCACTGCACGGTACTGGTACCGGTATCAGCGCGTCCCTAATAGCAATAGAGTCGTAATCAAGAGACCCGGTCGGCTCCGTGGCACCGGTCGCTGCTTCACGCGTCGGCCGCCCTTTAATTAAACCTTCTCACGATGCTGTGGAACTTCCCACCAAGGAGCAGCCAATAAAGAACGACAAAGAAAGAAAGAAAGAAAGAAAGAAAGAAAGAAGGAAAAACAGCAACACCATCACCATCTGGGGAACCAACATCAGCAGCTGCATGGAGCCGTTTCAGCAGCACCAAACAAGACGGATGCGGCAATTATATCACACACACACACACACACACACACACACACACACACACACACACAGTGCAATGCCAAAGCTCCACCTCCCGTCTTTTGATATATTTATTTATTTTCTTACAAGGCTTTTTATTGCCTCGCTAGTGTATTGATGGATGGGGCTTTGGGCCGAAGCGGCGTTGACTCTGCTCCCAACCCACCGACCGACCGACCGACCGACCGACTGACTGACTGACTGACTGACTGACTGACGGCTCCCACAGCTGTGAAAAGGAAGCGATGCCTATCGGGTTAATTCAATAGGAAGCGGCGGGACAGTGAGTGAAATTTCATTACTGCACGGAGGATGTTATGCCAAGAGGCGAACTCATATCAGCAGTCTTTACACACACACACACAGACACACAGACACACACACACACACATATATTTATATATATATATATATATGTATATATATATATATATATATACATATATATATATATATATATATATATATAGTACACACACCCAGAACCCAGATTAGTTTTATTTATTTTTTTAAAGCCAGTTTAAAGTTGTTTTTAACTGCCCCCCCCCCCCCCCCCCCCCTCAGACGGGTGGAGGTGGGGGTGAGGGGGGGAGGGGGAGTGAGGAGCGCAAACCAACTGTTGTCTGCGGCCAGCCCGACCGCCGCTGTTCCGTGTTCCGGCTAATTAGCCGCCGCTGATTAGCATTCTTGTGGAACACTGGCGATTAGCATAGCCATTAGGAGGCGCACACGCACGGCTCTCCTGAGGGCGGCTAAAAGATGGAATAGATAAACAACAACGAGGCTAAAAGTCGCCTTTTAAGCCCCTCCCCCACACCACCCCCTTTTTTTTTTTTTTTTCTTTTTTTCCGCAGTCGCCACGTATGAGTGCAAAAAAGCTCCCGTGGCTGCCCGTCCTTAATGTATGGAAATTGTAGCGTGGCAAAGGACATCAGCGAGTCACTTATTTATGTTTCTATTCATCTCTCAAGCTGTTTAACACAGGTCGCTAACTCGGCTAACTGCGGAGCGGCGAGGAGGTTCTGCCAGAACCTGGAGTGATTAGTTAGCGTGGGGGAGGGGCGGAGGTGTGTGTGTGTGTGTGTGTGTGTGTGTGTGTGTGTGTGTGCATGCCCGTCACTCATTCTTTTTTAAGATCAGAAGGCCCACCCAAATGAACACACACACACACACACAATCTCCAGGATGTGTACATGAATATTTAGAGGTGGAGCCGGGGGCGGTCCTCCGGCGCTGACCTCTCTCTCTCTCTCTCTCTCTCTCTCCCTCCCTCCCTCATTGGAGTAAATGAATGAGCCTCATATATAAATATTTTTGCATTTTCCGACGTACGACTCAGAATTAAAGATTCTCTCTGCCAGATTCTCCGCCGCCCTCCTGCTGCATAAACATCATCCACTGCCGTTTGGCTGCTCTGACGACTCTCTCTCTCTCTCTCTCTCTCCCTCTCTCTCTCTCTCTCTCTCTCTCTCTCTCTCTCTCGCCCGCCCCGGGGAAGCTTCCATTGATTTTACACAAAGTCCTTCACGCTGCTTTTTTTTTTTCATCTCATGGGAGTCACTTTTTTTTTATTTATTTATTTATTTTTTCATTTTCAGAGGAACCCTCTTGTGTTTCAATGTGCTTGACTTCCCTGTGATCCCAGCTTTTATTCAGCCGTTTGTTCGAGATGAAACTCCTCCGTCTTTCCAAATGATTTGAATGTTTTCTTTAAAAAAAAAAAAAAAAAAGGTTGCAGTTGTGTGGATAGGTTAGCTCAAAGTTTGTAAAATGCACCGAACATTTGCAAGAAATAAAAGCCAAATTTTTTGATAGACATATTTACTGTGTATGTATGTATATATATATATATATATATCTGAAAAGATTGCTTCTACCGCAGCTTCCTTAGCTAATCTCTTCCGCTAGTAGCTACCTCCCAAATCCACTTCCTTCCTCGCGTTAGCAACTAGCCCGCCGCTAACAGTACGGATGATAAGTTTATGGGATTCGTTTCGTTTGTAAAAGGCAAATCCCTGCCGCCCTCGAGAAAAAGGCCGCCGCAGTCAGAAGTGTCTTCAAACATTGCGATTAAAAACGCGCCGCTGTTGACCGCCGCCGCCCGCCTCTGGCCTCCGGCCCCTCCCACTCGCTCTGTCATCGGCGGCGGCGGCGGCGGGCGTCGAACCGAGCGGGGGGAATTGGTGTTGGCTCGGTTATCCCTCAAGGCGGAATGTGTGACAGCGGCAGCGGAGGCGGGGTCATGACCACTCTTCTTCCATTGATGGAGGGCAAATGTAAATGTCAGTGCCGTCCGAAAGGGAAAAGGTCTTGGAGGCTTTGATGCTGCGGAGAATAAGCTGTGACATATGAGCGGGAAAAAAAAGAAAATCATAAAGAAAAAAAAAAAAAGTGTCGGAAGCTGCGTCGCGTACAGAGGAATGAGATATCAGGCAGAGGGAGGAGCCGCAGTGGGAGAGCAGATGCCTGATCTTCCAGGAGTGGATTTTTAAATCTGCTAGAATTCCAATCCAAAGTTTTTGGGAAAATAAATTCCACAATTTGTTGCATTTTCTCTCCAGCGTCAGTCTGGGAAACATCTGGGAAACATCTGGCAAACCTTCTCCCTTTCTCCCGTCTCTCCGTCCCCGGAGGAGCCGAATTTGTTTTTGGGGATCTGTGAAAAGTGGATTCAGGGAGGTTGACAAGATGGATGAGGCAGATTCCTCACATCTCATCCATCCACGCATCTCCACACAGTTGGGCTGCAATCCCTGTATTGATTACTGATCCGCCCTGATTGATCGGTTGGCGTGACCTCAGATGCACGTTGCCGTTTCAGTGACCGAAGAATCCGTGAAACGCCTCGTGTGTGAAAGTTCATCGTCCGACACGTCAAAGATCTCCGGAGTCTGTTTTATTTTATTATTATTTTTTTTATGCGGTGAACTGTGTCAAAATGAATCGGTTCATCCGGACGTCTCCGTCTGATTGGATTAAATAATCAAGCGTTCCTGCAGCTCCTTCCTCCCACCGCAACAGCAATAATGTCACCGCTCGCCTCCTTCATTCAGCGCCTCATTGAAATATTAACTCTGGAGTTTCCGTCGTATCGGCTCCGCCCAGGAAACTGTGGGGTTTTTGGGACACGTCGGTCCCTGGATCACGCTTCTGTGGAATTTATGTTGTTTTCCACATGCGAAGCAGCTACTGGAATATTTCCTGTCTGAAATATTTTTCAAACAAAAATACGGGAGGAGTTTTAGGAGATTGAAGGCGCCGTCGAAATGATGACATTAGCGCGGCAAACAGCTAGCGAGAGAGGAAACCAGGAGGAGAAGATCCGAGGCTAAAGCTAAATGGAACCTTGCCCGGATTTAAACAGGAGCAGAAAGCAGGAAGTGCGTCGTTCCACAGCAGCATCCTCATCGCATTCCTGCCTCTCTCTCTGTGTGTGTGTGTGTGTGTGTGTGTGTGTGTGTGTGTGACAGAATGCCGGCTTTAATCGCGCTGATGCACCACCGTATGGTGCCGCCGAGCGCGCACGTGCACGTGCATACCCCCGAGGTGGCCATTTGGGGCGGCTGGCTGCGGAGCAAGAAGAGGGAACATGACAAGTGTGGCGAGCTTGTTGCAGGGTCTTCTCAGACAGGAGGGGAAGGGGGGTAGTAGGGGGGGTGGGGGGTGGGGGGCGCGGAGGTGGGGGGGGGGGTGGTGTGCCAGGAGGCCATGTGCTGCTACTGTCACATGTCGCACTTGGCACGGCAGCGGGCGAGTGGCAGGCAGCGAGAGAGAGAGAGAGAAGCACACCACCCAGCGGGAACTGTGTGTGTGTGTGTGTGTGTGTGTGTGTGTGTGTGTGTGTGTGTGTGTGTGTGTGCAAGCAAGCGAGCGAAGGGTCTCAGGCTGGCGTTCCTCTTGCTTCCTTCAGGGTTTGTCAAAGGAAAGAAACAACACAACAACAACAACACAGTGATGGACAGTGAGCAACAATCAGAGCAGCAGCAGCAGCAGCAGCAGCAGCAGCAGCAGCAGCTTAAAGCGACACGTCCCTCAGATCTGCAATCTCGCCCATTAGCTTGTCGTGCCGAGGCTCCGCTCACATTTTTCCCTCTCGGACTTCCGAGGAGTAAGCATCCATCCCGGCGGCTGCAGGTCAACATGCTGCCACTAG
>NW_027466116.1:0-205000 GCF_046127955.1 Nelusetta ayraudi
GCACAAATAGGTGGGTGGGTGGGAGGGGGGGGGAGGGGGTGTTTGGCGGTGAGGGGGGTACAAACACATGCTTTTCCTAATGAGCTCAGGATAAAATTCCCGCACCATGCCATGTTGGCTTTTCATGGCTCGATTTCACATCAATTATCCGCCCCCTCGCAGCAAATGGGCTTTAGAATTTATGCTTCCTTTTTTATTCCAGCAACGGTGGCGCTATCAAAGCGGAAAGGCGCCGCTGGATGGGCGAGGAGATAATTAAAGGGGCGTAAGACGGGATCGATACGGCGGCGGCGCTCGGCCGTGTTCGGCCGGCAGCGGGGAAGTGTAACAGAGATTGAAGCGCTCCGAGAAGACCTGGGCCTTGTAAAGAAGTTTTGTAGGTTTAATTTTGTTTCCATTTCCTGGAAGTGTAATTTGGGCGCACACAGCCGGGAGACACTTCAGGGGAGGGAAAAAAACACAAAAAAAGCCAACAGAAAACAAAACGACGCTGCAGTACGTTTTACGCTCTGCTGCTGTTTGGTTGAGCTTCTTTTCTTTATGATCATTTCTCCCTCTCTTTTTTCCCCCCCACCCAAGTTGTTTTCTTTTCACTCGCGAAAAAGCAGGACACAAAGACCTAGGCGAGGCTGGATCACGAACAAGCTCTGGCTCTCCTAACGCTGATGGAATCCCACGAAGCCCATTTCTTCTCCAGAGAGGAAATTGGAGGACGCTAAAGTGACGCATCTCGCCACTCGGCGATTTGCGGGGATCTTCTGCGATTTCCAGCTAAACTCTGCAACAGTATCCCAAAGTCAGATGAAGCGATGTGACCTTTCAGGGATTAGCAGCAAGATGTGAGCGTGTGTGAAACGCGATTTTTCCTTTGCAAGACCATTTTCATTTGCATGGAAAGGACTTTTTGGGGAGAGATCCTACGGCTCTTGAGGTGTTGAGTACTGCGTTGAGTGTTTCCTGCTCGTAGCCGCACATGAAAGCACAATAGTATCGCCTCAATGCATCTGATTGAGACGTCTCAGTACCACAGTACCACAAAGAGACGCCTCATTAAAATAATGGCAGCGAGCAGAGGCTGAAGAACATGGACAGAAACTAGACGGAGTTTTCGAGGCTATTTCGCCATTTGATGGAGTTCTGTGACCTGCTGGATGAGTCAGTGCTCAGTATTGTGGTGATTCCTGGATCAAGGTACCTATCAGTTCATAATCCCTTTGGCTTTAATTTTGGCGGATTCACATTTCCACCTCACGCCTGCTCAGATTGCTGGCATCCCAGAAATGTCAAAGGAAACCGGCTGTATTGGATTTGGCAACAGGGGGATGGGCTGGCTTTCCAGCAGTTCTGGCGCAGCTGTGACGACAAACACGCGTCATCGCCGCCGACCACGTTAGCGCTTGCCGTCCGCCGCCGTGAGTCACGCGTCCATTATATTGGAAACATACAAACGATGCGTTGCCGCATTTGCTACAAAACCCCCTCCGGGGCCAGATTACTGCTGCTGCAGAGGCTGGCGGCTCGCCGCTGATAAGAGCGCTCGTGGATGTGCCAGGGAGGAAAGAGGCCGGGGAACGCCGCAGCTCCGGCACATTCTGTTTGCTGGAAGGGGAACTGAGCTGGAAGCAGAAGGGAGGTGGACGGAGAGGAAGGAATACCAAGGGGAAAAAAAGACTTTGACACGGGCGCAGACACTGACAGGCGTCGTCGCCTCGGTCCAGAGAAATACAAATGATCGTTCGGGGAGGGCTTAGAAAAAAGAAGGGGCGGGCAGAGGGGGATAACGAGGCGGTCGGGGTCGAGCGGATGTGAAGGAGTCGAGACGGAGCAACTCGCGGATCATCACCCGCTTGGTGTATTGATTGAGATGGTGGGGGTGGGGGGGTGGGGGGGGAGGGCATGAATAAAAAATAAATAGAAACGCGTAAACGGAGCGGCGGCTGTCTGGAAAAGCGGCTGCTGATGGATGGGAGGATGACAATGGCGCGGCTGAATGAGCGATCATGTTGCACGGTGGAAAAGCCCCAGAGAGGTCCGCTCACTCGGCTCAACCCTCGGCTGGCATGACACGCCTTCCTGGTTTTAACATAAGCGGGGTCGCAGCGACCCCCCCGCCACCACCCCCCCCACCCCAACCCCACATCACCCCCCAGGTCAGAGGCAGATGATCCGCCATCAGAATGACAGGCAGCGACACTCCCAGCGAGGCCGCGCTGCATGTTTACCAGTCCCCCGCCCATCCCCCCGCCCCCCCCCGCTTGTTTTCTACATAGAATTTCTAATAGAAAAAGGCTTCCCTCAAATCACCCACCCCCCCACCCCCCGTCTCACTCACCCCTACAACCCCTGCAACCTCCCCAGCAGGCCGCAACCTTGCGCAGAGGCAATTAGGAGGCGAGCGCCCACGCAGGCGCGCGAACAAAAGGAGAGTTGTACGTCTGGCTTCCCCTCGGGTGGAAACCACCGTCTGTGACCTTGAACGTCGCTACACACTTTTTCAGCCATCGTGTTTGACAAGCTTTTGGGGAGGGAGCCTTGTCGGCGCAGAGGGAGTTGTCTCATCGAGCCAACATGCAGATAGCGATCCGGGCAGAAATGGACGCAGACGGGCCAGAATGTTGAGGCTGGGCGATTCGATCGATACTTTGCGTGATGAGATTGATGCTTTTGTTGCAGTTTCTCTTCTATTTTTTTATTTTTTTTATTTAACCTTTATTTTACCAGCAAAGTCCCATTGAGATTAAAAATCTCTTTTCCAAGGGAGTCTGGAAGGGAGTCCTAGATGTTTCTCCAAATCTGTAGTAAACAGTGTTGCCCTCTCCGGTATCTGCGAATGATGGAATTGGCTTTTGTTGCATTGCTGACATCAAGTTTTGTTATATTGTTGTTTTTAGTTTGCACTTGTGGCTTTTTTCTTAAACAGCTGTGTGTAGTAATAGGGTCATTTTCATTCATTCCTTCATTTTCCATACCCGCTTCTTCCCGAGCTCAGGGTCACGGGGTCTGCTGGAGCCTATCCCAGCTGTCTTAGGGCGAAGGCAGGGTGACACCCTGGACAAGTCGCCAGTTCATCGCAGTAGGATCATTTTCGCACTGTTGAATTGGTTTGCATTGTCGTTAGTTTACAAAATGTCATAATGACAGCCAACTAACGAAAGGCAAAAAAACCCCACATAATTATTGAACGAATCTGGATTTCAAGCAAAAAAGTATCAGTATCTGCGATACTTGCGCTGTATTTACTTGGTATCGGATCGTTACCGCAAATCCCCAGTATTGCCCATCCCCCACTGCGCAGGAGCGAGCTGCGGCCGCTGCCGACCCTCAGGTGTCGGATATCCGATCGGCCACATTGATCCGCCCAAGGAGAGCATGACATTCAGCTCCTGCTCCGGTGCCGCGAGTTCGGCCCGATACGGCGGCGGCGGCAGTAGAGCCCTTTGTCACACAAAGTTAATTAGGCCCGGCCAGAACTGCAGGAGCACAACAACAACAAAAACAACAACAGCAGCAGCAGCAACAGCAGGAAAAAAGGCAGGCGGAAAAGAAAAGAAAAGACAGGACTGATACTTTGAGCCTGGTTGATTTCCCAGCTGCCGATGAAGGAGCAGCGGAGCTTTCCGCCGCAATGATGGCGGCGGCGGTGGAGGGTTTTACTCTCTCTGCGCAGAGAGGCGGCTCCCTGGGGAGGCCGGCTCTACCTTCAGACCAGAACACAGAGGCTTTTAGCAAGGGCTCCAGGCAGCGCCAGGTGCTGCCCCGGCTACGCATTGATCTCCCGGAGCGTCGACTGCAGGGAATGTCAACGGAGCGGCGGCACCAGGTTGGGCTGCTAGACACGGCGCACTCAACACGCGGGTGGAGGGGGATGGGGGCGCTGTCAATACGTCTTTATGTCAAATGAATACTGCATGACGGGGCCGACTACACCGACGGAATCTAATGGGCAAGTCAGCGCGACTCGCTGCGCTCCCTGAATTCCCTCGGCTCTTCAGCGGGTTTCCGGGGTAACACCATCTTACAAAACGCCACCAATTATTTATACATTTATTAAGTTTCGCTGTATGTGTGTCTGTGTGTGTGTGTGTGTGTGTGTGTGTGTGTGTGTGTGTGTGTGTGTGTATTTAATGTCAGCACTTTGAATAAAACAGGTGGGAGAAACTAAATAACCTCCTCAAGTGGCTTCACCACCGTGTTTTTTTTTTTTAACGCCGTGATTGTTAATTTTGTGACCTCAGCGTCGGCTTTCTGCACGAGAGGCAAAACAAGCTTGTTGCCTCAATGCCGATAACAACAACACCGTCTGGCACCGTGCACACAGGATCGCTCTGGCTGGCTGTGAACGTTTGCGCCAGAGTCGCGGATGGATTTCCTATCGGGCGGCTCGGTGGGCACTCGGCAGCTCACATGGAGTCTCATGATTCTGCGCCAAGTCAATTCATTATCCGGCGACATCTTGTGTTTTGATTGATAGGCCGCTGGCAGCAGCAACGGAAACGTAGAAAAAAAAAAGAGAGAAAAAAAGTTCCAATGAAGCAGCCGATCTGTCTTCAGACACCTTGAACTCAAGTTGTGCGACTCCGTAATGAGTTTATCTCCGCTGTTTGAAATTTCTATATGCCACTTCCCGTGGCATGACAAAGAACGCTTTGTGTTCAGTATGGATGGCATAAAACACCAGGCGGCCAATTCAATGAATGGGCTTTTCTTATGATTATCTCCCTACAAGAAAGAATCCCTGCAGAAAGATCCCATAGTTACTGCCGTTATGGAAACGGTTGTCCCGCTGCATGGCATGGATCCCATATACACACACACACATAAATATATATATATACACACTTCCGTTCAAACGTTTAGGTCACTGACTCATTTCTGCGTTGAACTCCATTGTATGATGATCTTGAATGCTTTGCAATCATTATGAGTGCACTGAAATCAGTCAAGACGTGCTTTAACAAGCATAAGAACATTTCGATTTCGGTGTTGAACAAAAAACTATTTCCAGTGTCTCGCTAAAAGTGATTGAGAGAATTCCAAGTGTGCAAAATTGTGCGTGAACACACTAAAAGTGGGTTGTTTTAAAGAGCCATAACCCATGATGCTTGGTTTCCGCTTTTATGGTTCAGCACAACACAACAAAGTGTGATTATAATACAAAGCTTTTTTTTTAGCGTTTTAGAAATGTTCAATTTTTTTTCTTTTCTTTTTTTTTTTTTTTTTTTTAGCAATTTTAAAGCATTCAACTTCTGTAATGATAATATATTGCACACTTGATATTCGCCCTCTAAAATCACATTCAATTAGACATTCAAGGCAACAACTGTCAAAGCCATCCCATAATGTGTTCAGCACATCGTGACTGATTTTCTTGCACTTGTAATGCTCTTGAAGCATTCCAGTACATCATTTCATGAGGCTGTTTATAATGGAGTTCATTGCTGAAAAGTGACAGTCAGTCATGTAAAACTTTTGAATGGTAGTGTGTGTGTGTGTGTGTGTGTGTGTGTGTGTGTGTGTGTGTTTATATATATATATATATATGTATATATATACATATATATAAACGACTATGAGGAGCTCCAGAACGGTGCCACAGTGGATCCATCCCTCAAGACTATTGACAGAATCTCCGCTGGCCAGCAGAATAAAACAGTTCTGTCTGATTCTCAATCTGGAAACTAACATCTTGCTGCTAGCTGTTGATTTACAATAATGCAGCAAGGATTTCACAGTTTCTAGAATCAGTGGAGGACGCCTCTCCCTGTAATTGAATGTTCTCTAGTTCCTTCCATTTTCATCCGGCAGCAACCCCCCCCCCCCTAATAAATAATAAAAAAAAAAAGACAAAAAAACCCTTTAGATGGTGCAGTTAGTGTGTTAAACCAACAGTGACTTATCCCTGTTTACCAGTCATTTTACAATTTGGAGCAAAAAAAAAAACTAACTCAAAATACCGAAAGAACCCCCCTGAAAAACCACCATTAAAGACCAAAAAACGACTGCAGAAAGGTTTCAGAACAGTGACTCATTATTTGCCTTTTTGCGAATCTCCCACACGCTGCCTCCCGCTGGTCCCCGAAATAATCACAGCTCTCCAGCTGGTGCCGCCTCGCCGCAGCTCGTCCCCGCAGCCCCGAGTCGTCGCTCACGTCCCGCCGCCGCCGCCACCGCCGCTGCTGCCGATCTGGCCAACAGCCACGGTCATCAGCGGCCGTTACGCCTGTCATTGATCATCAGCCGGCGAGGGGCCGAGCCCTGTTCCTGCACGGCACCTGGTGGCCACACACACACACACACACACACACACACGCACACGCACGCTCCCGGTCGTCTTTCCCTGCAGCCGACTGTGTCCTTCCAAAACTCTGCAGTGCTCCAGATGTCCGTGAAGGGAGTGAACGCAGGATGGAAGTTTTTATAGAAACACTCCAGCGGCAACGAGCAGCTGCGAAAAACTCTTGTTTTGGTTTCTATTCAAGCTTGATTTTTTTTTTTTTTGCCAAATGACCCTCCGAATCGAGACATTTAAGAAGCGGCGACAGATCTTCTTCTTCTCCTCCTCCTCCTCCTCCTCTCTTGCGCCCTCTCTCTGCCTCGCTCCTCTCCAGCGGCCTCTTCGCTGATGTAACGACCGCGTGTTTCCCTGTAACTTTCGAGGAACAAAGACTTTAGCGGCGGCTCCCTCTTGCTCAGAGGTCACCGCGTCCTCTCTCTCCTTCTGTCTGGCCTCTTGACGCAGGGCAGCAGCGAAACCTTTTCATAATTTGCTAATGCAAGGCTCTGGTTCTGAGGTCAGCTGTGATAACACGTTTCTCTGAAGGCGCCGCCTTGGCTCTCTCTCTCTCTCTCTCTCTCTCTCTCTCTCTCTCTCTCTCTCTCTCTCTCTCTCTCTCTCTCTCTCTCTCTCTCTCTCTCTCTCTCTCTCTCTCTCTCTCTCTCTCTCTCTCTCTCTCTCTCTCTCTCTCTCTCTCTCTCTCTCTCTCTCTCTCTCTCTCTCTCTCTCTCTCTCTCTCTCACGGAAAGCAATACTGCTCCATCCCAATTTGTTATCGGTAAACACGGTGAAATCGGGCGAGTCGACAGCTTTTGGCCGGCCGCGTGAATTTGCCTCTTTGAAGCGACATCCTCCCCTTTTAAAGCGCATGCGAGTCGACGCCATCTGCTCCTATAGTTTTCGCCGAGCTCTCGTCCTCCCGCCAAGTGCGGAAGGTTTCAATTTTCGTCTCAGCGCCGGGCGTCTGAAGCGGCCCGGGCGTCAAGAAGCCGGAGTAAATTACACGATGCAGGACTGGGTTTAATTTGCTGTGTTGGGTAAATGTGAAAGGCTTTGATTTCGTAGTTGGTCTAACATCTGTCGTCTGTGTAGGTCCTGATTCATCTCCTCTTCAGCGTTTCGGCGCTGAGTGGGAAAAGTGTTTATTTTGCCCGTCGTGAAATGACAAACTTCACCGACTCTAATGGCAGCTGGCTGCACGGCGGCGACGGTGGCGACGGCAACGTATCTAATGTGTATTTTTATCACGCCTTTGAAAATGGGAGGCTGCCAAGTGGACGGATAATAAGACGCGGGACATGCGGCTGAATTTTAAAACAATTGCATTTTTTTTTGCCCTCCGCCTTCCATTATCATAATCTTCAAAGATGCTTGTCTTGTTCATTTTGCTCACGACCCCCCGGCCAAGGAAGTCGCCAAATTCCCTGAAATAACTGCAAATAAGAGGGCGCCGTCATTAAGATCCGCCCGGCGTGCAGGAGCGAGCGTGGGGGTGGGGGAGGAGGAGTTGGCTTTTGAAAGGACGTACGGCTGACGGCTTGCAAATGATCTGAACTCCGCACGCGACACGAATGCGGAATCCATCTGTGGCTGCTGCCACGACCCGCCGCAGTTCTGTCTGGCCCACTCGTCATTAGACCGCCGCTGATTGATGCACTTAAGTGTCACACAAGACTGGAAGGAAATATTCCGCTTTTAAGTTTTTAAAAATATTAAATTCTGGGCTTTGTTTTTATACGATTGCCAGGTCTGCTCTGCCGGAAGAATATGGGTCCCGCTGATACATCAGCAGCTCTTAAAATTTTCTCAGTGCAGTGCCAACAATACCTGAGTTCTGGCACTGACACTCAAACAATGCATAATACCTTAAAAGCCTGAACTCATAACATTTTCACTTTGGGGCCCTTTTTGTTCGGCTGACACACGCTTTCAGAGCGTGCCTATGGTTCTCAGAGAGAGAGAGAGAGAGAGAGAGAGCGAGAGAGAGAGAGAGAGAGGGAGAGAAAAGCAGACATCGTCTAAATTACGTACTGTGAAAGCAACATTTGCAGACTTATTAAATCAATAACAGTTGGCTTCACTTCTGGCTGCGGCGAGAGGAGAAAACGGAGGCCGACTTCTGATCGATGTGCGGAGACGTATGCTAATGAGGGCGGAGGAGTCGAAGGTGAGCGGGTCGAGCGGCCCGCCGCTATCAGATCAATCTTTCAAAAATTAGAAGGTGTTGCCGCGCCGCCGCAAAGGCCGCCGACCCCATGACCTCTCGCAGCCAATCGCAGCGGAGCCGAGAGGATGTCATTCACACACACACACACACACACACACACACACACACACACACACACACATGCATCATCAGGGCCACGGCAAAGGTTCCTCAATAAGCGGGCAGACAGAGTCGATGCAAGGCGCCGTGTGCGATGACTCGCGGCGCCATGGCGACAGCCCCCGCATCCGCCGTGACGTCGACGAACAAAAGTCAGGAAGCAACGCCTCGCTGCAGGTTTTTTTTTTTATAACTCTAACATTTAATAATATATCAAATAAATAATATGATAAAAAACAAACAAAAGTTTACCACAAATCTATCCATCTATCATACATTTATGTATCGATCCATCATCCATCCATCTACCAGACTTGGTGGCGGAAAAATATGATCAGAATGAGCCATGCATTCTTCCATCCATCTATCCGTCCTTTAATTGATCCATTATCCATACACACATATTTAGCAATGGAAATGTCTTCCCTACAGATGAATGCATATCTATCTGTCTGCCTGCCTGCCTCCCTACCTACCTGCCTACCTGCCTGCCTATCTATCTATCTATACTTGTTGCCAGAAGCGTTTGGACCTCCTGTACACCATGAGAACCGGTTCCTCAGAGAACAGCGAGGCTGAAAGCAAAAGCGGAACAGAAACGGCATTCAGCCGTCGGCCTGCGGAGGGGCTGCAGAGCGTTGTGAACCGCCTCACTCCGGAAGATTGATACGTGCCTCTCTCCCTCTCTCACTGTTGTCATCACTTCAGCCGAAGTCACATTATCTCATTAGCCGCCGGCCCCCAAAACCAGTTGGGCGGAAATTGTTTTGAATGGTCGGCGGGGCCGAGCCCAATGTGCCGGTACAAACGCACATCGAGCTGGCAGGCGGGCCAATCCAGTTGCCAGGGCTACACTTTATGCTGACTAACCCCCCCCACCGCCCCGATCGCAGTCGGCGTTGCAGGAACGAGAGGCGTGACAGGCGGAAGACGCGGCTTGGTTCCTGCCTTTTATCTCGCTGCGGCGAAGCAGAGTTCCATTATACGTAGATTTTTCAAGGCGAAATCCAATCTGGTCTCGAGTGAAGAAGTGTTTCGCTCCTGCACACTGGGTTCCTCTGATGTTTTTGGTCTCAGCTAATATTTGTTTGCAGCGTCTTTCAGGCATTCCTATTGTTTTTCTCTCCTACGGCTGAGCTGGAGACATGTGACCATCAGGCTCACGAGAGGTCGCCGTAACTTCTCAAAACTTCAGTCGACATGACAGCGGTGTGGACGCAAAAACGCAGCGCTCTCTGCCTTCCGGCCGTTCGGATCGTTACGAGAAGGGGTCGTTGGTGAAAGGACCATTGCGGGCCGTCGCGTCATCGAGGACGATCGGCAAACGAGCGCTGCCACTCGGAGACAAATGACTGATAACGCTCGACTGTTTGTTCTGCGTCACTGTCCGACTCGATGGTCGCGCCGCAGGGTTCTGACGAACGAGTCGATATCTGTTTGACTAAGAGCTTTGCCTTTTTATATTGACTCATTAGATTCGACGCTCGGTGATAACAAATGTTATCGTGGAGGAATAAAGAAAGGTAAATACTGCGACGACCTCTTTACCAACGGGGGGAACATTAGTACGCTAATTGCGCTGTTCACCTTTTGGGCTACGTTTCTCGACGCTTTGCTCCAAGTTGGAAAAAAAATCACCGGCGTGTTTCTTCGGGCTCCCTCGTTATCCCGCCGCAGTGCGTTCCTCTTTATGTAACAAGCCCCTTTTGATTGCGCATCGCCTCTCGCTTCTTGTTTTGCTTTCGCTAAGACGGGAGGAGGGGTTTGTTGGTTCACCCGTGGGCTTATGTTTGCGCAGATTTACATGCTCGCTTCTGAAACACGCCGAGCCCCAAGGTGAGCGCGAGCATCCGCACCTGACCTACTTCACTGAACTCTCGCTTGTTCTCCTGACACGTCGCTCCCAAACTTCCTCCTCACCCGCCTGCTGTAAGACATCGCAACGTTATTATTTGGAAAACGGCCTCCGGTTGATTGACACTGAAGGCTGAAATCTTATCAAGAGCTGCGATGTCACGGCTCTTACGAATGTGCGAGCGAGCCGAGAAACAAGATCTGAAAACCGAGGAGGCGAGGAAAAAAAAGCTCATTTTCAAGTCAAAGTAGGAAGGAGTGATACATAATGAATAAATGGATGAAATTATAAACACGCAAGTAATAAGGCCTCCCAGAAATCTGTATTTCGTGTAATTAGCTGTCAGTGATTGGCCATCAGAGGCTGTGACGACACCTGCCAAATAATGGAGGCTGTGTGTTATTTTTGGGAAAACAACAACAACAATTTCAATTGAGGTGCAAACCTTTAATTTTTTTTAGGTCGGCCTTGATTTGTCTGAACTTTCTGACACTCCGAATCAATGCGGCGACCAATCAAGACGCTTCTAACATCCGAAAACAAGCGGACAGCCTCATTATCTCTGCCCTTCTGCAGTGTTTGGAAACAGAGGCGCCAGTGGAGCCGCAGACTGTCTAGAGGTGAAAGTCTTCTTCTGTGTCCAAAGGAGGAGTTACACCCAAACTCTGAGTCCTGGAAAGGTTGATGAGGAGAAGATTTTCAGCACTGGAGCTGTTCTGTTTTTCACCCTCTTTGAAGTCTTGAGTCAACATGTTTTTATCTGTTTTCACACATTTCTCTTTTGAATTTTGATGTTTTTTTTCTTTAAATCAAGGCCGTTACCAGATATGTTATTTGGGGGCAAATCATTTGTAAGTCTTTTCACGTGGAGCGCAAATATCAATCTCATTATTATTTTTTATTTGGATCGAGGTTGATTTTTTTAGAACCTCGGGACTTCAAACCGACGTATCGACCAGTCAGGATGGTTGTGGGCAAAGTCAACCGATGCCTCAAGCATTGTTAAAAAAAAAAAAAAACAGCAACAAAAAAAACAAAGCAAACAAAACAAAGCAAAGTCCACGCGCTGCTCTGAAACGCGCCTGGAACTGTCTGTGGTACCTTCAGCGTGAGGATTTGAGACTCTCTGTCCCTGGACTCCCGCCTCTTCCTCCTTTTTTTGGAAAGCGTGACGAGGCCTCTCGATGAGTAATTTCCCCTCTGCAAAGCGTCTTCCGTTTCATTCCGTCACAAAACCTATTTGTCCCTATTTGTCAGGCATCTGAGGGCCTCCGTTTAAAATAATCATACGTAGAACACACACAGCCTCCGGGTTTGTTTTGCCAAGCGCTGCCGTGTCACGCCTCTGATGTTTGGATTTTTTTACACTTTAAGAGCCGCTGCGCTGCGGGGAATCGCCGACATGGAAAAACAATCCGACGCCGTCTTTGTGTCAAAAGTCCCCGCGCTGCAATTACAAGAAACGACAAACGGCCGCATGTTGATGATGACTACTATTGTCACTCTAACAATGACGTGGAAACGGCAACCTCCACACCGGCACTGACGGATCGATGGCGGCCGCATAAACAAGTTCAGGTGTGTAGCGGGAGGCAAATCCTGCGCCGGCCCCCTCAAGGTGCCTCACTGTAACACTCGGTGCATAGCCGAGCAGGATTAGGGGACGGGGCCGGGGGGTGGGGCAGTTGGCTCTGATTTGCTGTGTTGTATACAATCCAAACAACCGTTCTACCTGCCACTGCAGAAAATCTAGAAAACCGCAACGCAGCACTTCCATCGCCGGAGCCGCCACGGTTTAAAAATAAAGAAATAAAGAAATAAAGAAATGAAAACAGAGAGAGAACAAAGTCTCGTCGCTGCAACACTTTTGAGGTTATGGGACTGTAATTTAACTCGATAGTGGCGCAGAGGACAAGGTAACAAGCAGAAAATCCTCCGCCGCCACACCTATGACTGTGGCCCGGGTCCAAGCGGCTGTCTGTCGGAACCGAGGCATCGCACGCCTTCCCCTCCCCCTTCCTCCCTCCTACTGCTGCTGCCGCTACTCCCATTGAGACTTATTGTTTTATTCTGTCACTTACTCGCTCCGCGGCCGCCTTAATCGAATACAATTTAAGCCACTTACATTTTTCATACAGCGCACATTAGTGAGTTAGTGGCGGCTGAGTGGGCGAGGTTAAAGACCTTCCTGAAGGGCGCCGCCGCTGCCGCAACACTTCCCTCAACTCTGGACGCGCCTCAGCTTATCTCCAAGGCTTTTTTTTTTTGTTTAGTTTTACTCCCCCTTTTCTTTCCTCACCCAGTGGGGTGGAGTGGAGGGGAGTGACTGAGCGCCTCCCTAGCAGGCGGCTCCAAACCAATTAGCAACGCTGAGCAGCCTCGCTGTGACGACCAAAAATTCCCAGCAGATCCAAGTCTTTCTTCACAGCTCTCTGCAAGGTTAGCACTGTGGTTAGCACTGTCCGCAGCGACAAGAGTTGCAGGTTCGACTGCCACCCGCAGTGGACCCCCAAGAAGTCTGGGACAGGTTGCGGACATTGATGGCCTTTGATTCTCTCTACTCGTAGCTTTGCATGAAAACGTTGCATTTACCTACTTCTACCAGCAGGGGGCCTCGTGTCACAGGTCACAGGCGTCAGGTGGTCGCGCTCGGCTGCCAATCAGGCTGTGGCTGCGGATCACGTGACACCACGGTGGGACATGAGTTTCATTGAAAACAACTTTTTCTTGTCTCCGTCCTGATGGGAAAGCGTCTTTCAGACAGACAGACAGACATGTTTTTATGAGGTGCCTGTGTGTGTGTGTGTGTGTGTGTGTGTGTGCGTTGTGCTGTGTTGTGTTAATGAGCCGGAAGAGGCTCCTCCACCTTGACCTCTTCACACGGCCGTGCAAGGCCGGGCCAGACGCCGTGCACGGTATTCACAGGTACAACAACTAAAGGCTCCGCCTCTCCCCCTACAGAGGGAGCCGCGGATGGAGATGAATCCCATAGCGTCGAGCAGGCGCACCAGCCGCGAGAAATAGGAAGAATCATAAAAAAAGAAAACAAATCTGATGCATGCTTGTTTTTTAAAGACTATCATATGAATCCTGCGCCGTATTTATCGATCGGCCAGCGTCACAGTTCATCGCACCCTCACCCCCCTCCCCCTCACCCTCCCCCTCCCCGCCCCTCCGCTCCCACCGTCCCGCCGTTCGGCAGCGGCCACATGTCAGAGACGGAACAGCGTATCCCGGCTGCAGGAGCCCGCATCGATCGGGCCGCAGTCGGCGGCCAAACCTGCTGACTCCCAGCAGAAAATACGGCCGAGTCCAATAAATTAAAAAAAAAAGAATGAAAAGAAAAAGGAACCCTCAGCGCTCTCTCTCTTTCTCTCTCTCTCTTTGCCCCGCCCCTCTGCATCCTGACACCCCCCAGCCCAATCACAGCCATCAGCACTACAGGTCAGCGCTCCGGCTCTGTGGTTCCTCCTCCTCCTCCTCCCTTATGATCGTACATCCCATTTTCCATTTCAACCCTCTGACTGCTGATCTCCCTCCGCACACACGCGCAAACAAACACACACACACACACACACACACACACACACACACACACACTCATATGAGACACAACTCACCCCTGTGCCGACCCAACAACCCTCCCCCTTCTGCTTTTTTTTTTCTTTCCACGATCCAATTTTCCGATTCCACCCTCATATTTCTACCTCCTGCCATCCATCTTTCAGCCCTTCTCCTCTTTGCATCTGCTCCTCTCTCTGCACATCTATTGCACTGGGTACACAAGCGATCAAACACACACACACATGACATGCATGCACACACACACACACACACACACACACATAACCCCATTTCCCTCTGTCCCTCCCTGCTGTTTGCAGCCAGTATTGGAGGCTCAGTCGTCAGGGATTAGCCACAGACTTGATCAGAGTCTCTGCGGTTGCCAGGTTTGAATCTGCGGCATTGAGATTTACAGCAGACACTTAATAACGTTTGTGTCGGCGTCCTGAGCTTGATGTCTGTGTGGGCAGCTTCACGGTGCAGCTTGGACGGCTCCTTTTGGGACTTATAATAGACTTTGCCCTCCTTTTTTTTACTGACAATTCGGTGGGATCTTCTCTCCGACACCTTTAAAACAGCCAGTTTTAAGTTTTGACACGTGCCAATTACCCAACCTCATTTTTTTTTTTTTTTTTAATGATTCGGGTCCCGGCGGGGGGTCCGGTGATTCAAATCAGTCGTCTGAGCTTCAAAAACACTCCTGAAATTTGCGAGGTTCGTGAACTCACTTAACAGGCTGGCATCAAACCTGATGTCTGTCGCCCCGAAATAACGACTCCCGGCCTCGGTTCTCCAGCGAGGGGCCGGGATTAAAAAAAGAAGAAAAAAATCCAATCCAATCAAATCAAATCAAATGGAGGTCTCCGTGGAGACGGAGCCACCTCAACACCTGGTGCATGAGGTAGTTTAGGGGCATTTAATTATAATTCAGATGATATTTTGCTCATCCAATGCACTTTGGAGAGGGGGGCCTCTTCAAATATTAATCGATCGGGGTTTCAAAGAGAAAGTGCAAAATTTACTTTTTCATCAGAGAAACGGGGGTTCCAGACCACTGCTGTGCACCTTGTGCGCACATGAGCACCGGAATATCCAATATTTTTTTTTTTTTTATCTCTGCACTGCATAGAAGACGTGGGGTGGGGGGGTGATTGTATGAATCATTCCGGGGCCTCTGGAGGCAAACTGTTATTTTTGATAGGATCACAGATACAGATTTCACACTTTAAGCAAATGGGGAAGATTAATGTTATAAAATCAGCCAATTTGGCTGCTGTGTTGGTCCCGCTGCATTTCCCTTTAGTATTTAAATCGCTTGTCTTAAAAAAAAAAAGAGAGAGAGAAAAAAAAAAGGGATGGCTCAGGTGAAAATCTCAGAGACTCCTCGCAGGAATATTATCAGTGTGAGCCGGTAAATGGTTCCCCCTTCTTTGTTGCTCATCTTCATCTCAAACTCATTTCATCGAGTTTTCTTCTCGCCTGTGTTGGACTCACAACGATCTCCCACTGAAGTGTAAAAGGCTCATCTGGCTGCAGAGCCCCCAGAGTTGTGGGTGCAAAGCAGCAAAAATGTTCAAACACAAAACTTGGCCTGAGAAAAGAGAAGATCCGCGCTGTGTGCTTTAAGTTTAGCCGTAAAACCGACAAGGAACTGCAGAAGGGAGGATAAAAAAAAAAAGAGCGATGCTGGGTTTGAACTGGATGAGCAAACCCGGAATATGATGAGACCTTAAGAAGGCAAAACGTCACAGGCCCGCTGCCTGTTCAGCTGCGGAGAGCAGAGAGCGATTAAAACCACGGAGAACATCACCTAGAGATTTACTGAGCTTCCAACAGTCGTGTCTGCCCCGAATACCGAAGACGGATTTCCACCAAATCTGCCTCCACTCTGGCGCCGAGATGGAGCTGATGCTTTTCAATGTGGGCGTCTCAACCTGCTGCGCGCGTGTCTTGTCTGTCACAACTTGGCCAAGAAAAAAAACACAAAAAAACACAAACACACCAATCTAAACATCCAGATTATTTCCTAGTTTTAACAAGCAATGACATGTGCTGCATCTACAACAAGAGCAGCAGCACACAGAAGATATCACCAGAAATATGTCAAATTCATTACATATTTAAGTATTTACGGACATCTGCTGGGAATTGGCGAGTCTGCGCATTGGGGGAAGTAGCAGGGCACGCGTGCATCTGGCGGAAAATAAGGATGAAAAAAAAGAAAAAGGAGTCAGAATGGGAGTCTGGAGAGCTTTCACTCAGTCTCATTTGCCACCTCACTCACTTTCAAATTTGCCGCTGTTCTCATCGTCACGCGGTAATTCACTTACTTGAGCTACAAATAATGCAACAGTAGGAATGATAATAAACGAGTTCAGCACGACAAAGATCAAACTCCATGTCTGCTGTCTTTATCAGTCATGCAGTTGCTGCGGCCGCCCGGAGATTTGACGCATTGCTTATTCATCGGCCAATCAGCAAGGCGGGGTTTGCATTAGAAATTCACTTTCCCCATCGCGCCCTGCTAATTTATAGAGTCTTTTCATCAGGGCCCGTGCCAGCGCTGCCAGATTAATGGGTGTCGCCGCTTCTGAGTCGGGGATTGATGCCCCCCGGATGAGGGCCGGCGGTAACAAATTCAAAACCGCGTCTGTTTACAGTTTTGGAGTGCAGCCGAGTGGCAGCGGTGGCGGCGACGGCGGCGGCTGCCAAAGAGTTGACAGTGGGAGAGGCAAAGACCGTCCCTCCTCCCACCCCCTGCTGTGATAAGACCCATCTGATCCGCTCCTCTGCTCGGCTGATGTCAGCAGCGTCATTAGAATAAATGAATTTGCCGTGTTTGCACTCGCTGCCTCCGCTTCTCCTCTCGTCGCTTGCGAGAGGAGGCGTCGCAGCCGCGGGAACGCTGTCCCCCTTTCATCCGTTGACCTCTGAGCAAAAACGAACAAACAACCGAGCTGCAGAACTTGCGGACAAGAAAATGGCCCCCAACTCCCGCCAATACAATACAAAATCCTGCCGTTCATGTGTGTACGAATTCAGACGTGTTGCTGTCTTCATTTTCATGTTTTTGCAATTTTACTCTTATGTCTGCCCACTACTGATTATCTTTTCATTTTCTCTGTCTGTGTTTCCACGTTACACCGTTAAACAAGGTCTTAATGGATTAATTGGCTGATCACGGCTGTGGCTTCCACAGAGCATTGTTGTGGTTGCTTGTGCTGTCACTCATGGGTGGGCGGGGCCTCTCCAAGCAGGAAGCAGCAGGAGGAAAACAGCGACGGCCCGAGGGCTAATTTAATAAAAGTGTGGCAGTTGAGTTGCCAGGACGGCCCGCCTTGGCGAGAGGGAGGCGTGACTTTCAATTAGCCCAATGAGGCCTAATTAATCAGCGAGGAGGTGATGTGTAATGGGGGAGGCGGGGGTAAGGGGTTTGCCAGCCCCGGAAACATCGACTCCCTCATTAACGAGCAACACGCTGGAAATATCCTGTCTGCCGTCGAAGGCACTGCGAGTGACCCGCGGTTTGACGCAGGACAGGACAAGAATGGAACAAGTCCAAGTGAGCGTTCAAACTGACTAATCTAATTGGCCAATCCGATTGGTCACGCCACGTTTCCGTGTTCTGCCGTGTTTTTTTTTTTTTCTCTCCTCTTGTCGCTTTTCTACTGTGTGACAGAACTGGGCCAGTTGCCTCCAGAAGCTATACATGCTGTCGTGTTTGGAGCGAGATTTTTGACTGGTGGATGGTTCTTCTCGCAGCCGTGAGTCATTCGAAATGAAGCTTGCCAAAAGTTGTGTCTTTCAGACGTGCGTCACAAATGCGATAATCCTACGCGTCCAAAAGGAAACGTCTTTAAGAGCCGTTAAATACAAACATGGAAAAAAACAAGCTCGCTCCACTTCTGAAAGAACAGGTTCTTCTACTTGTGTCAGAAGATCCGGAGATGCCACAGGTTCTCAGCATTAGGCCCTCACCGCTTTCCTGTCCGTGCCGGCCGGGTCGAGTGCACAACAAACGTAACCTCCGTCTCTCTCACTGGTTTATTTGCTGCTCCGCTCTCAGACACTTTGTTGTTACCCGCTGCCAGCCTGACACAGCGGCGATGGCTACAAAAGCTAATTACCACCGTCACAAGTACATGGCAAACCAGCCTGACACGGAGCCAGTAAACTGAGGTCGCTCAACGCTCACGATATCCTGTAGAAAACTTAAGATGGAAGCGCTGTTTTATTAAGTTTGCAGGAAGAGATATTCAAAAGAACTTCATGGCATATTTTGCCAGCATATGTGTCACTGAATCACACAAGGTGAGTCGTGATGGCACGTATGGCCTCGGGGCTTTCTTTTTTTCTGACACAACATACTTTGGAGGCCAGATGTGTCTATTTGCATGTGTTGGAAGACAGAAATCCACGCTCGCTATTCAACCAGCGGCAAATGTATGTGCAGAGTTTCCTCCCTGCCTGCCTGCTTGTGTGTGTGTGTGTGTGTGTGTGTGTGTGTGTGTGTGTGTGTGTGTGTGTGTGTGTGTGTGTGTGTGTGTGCTCGCGTGTTCATGTGCATGTTATTCACCGGTCGCATGAGTGAGGCGTGCACTTGAGTCGGTGGAAATGTGGTGGGCGTTGATGGTGCCTCCATATTGGCAGCGGACTCCCTCTTAAGGCTAAAATGTTTGCACTTGACTAAAAGCAGAACGCCCACACACAGCCGGGGCTTTTCATAACTCGCTGGCTATTATACAAGTCGAGCGCTAACAGCTCGGCGCTGCCTGCCTCTCTCTCTCTCTCTCCTTCCCTTTCTATTTCTCCCTCCCTTTCTTACTTTCTATCTCTCTCTCTCTCTCTCGACTTCTCCTCCTGCTCCAGCGAATGAGAACACCGACGGGAGGCGGCAGCTAAAGTTTCACTAGCGGGTGTCGCAGCGAAGTCGCGTATTATCGCACAATCTGTTTTGCTCTCTATTCACCGGAGCCGCCGCCGCCGCCGCATTCATTTATTTGTTTGCTTTGTTTAATTGACTGTGAACCCGCGCGTGCGGCCGGCCGGCTCGCGCCTCGCCAGATCTTACAGATGAGTCGGCGGCCAAACGAATTAGCCAATTTGGAATGCACGTCGGGCTAGGTGTGCGTTTCCAGGAGAGGGACGAGAGACGGCAGCAAACGGAAGTCAACAACAATCTCCATCGGTACGAAGTGTTTGTCTAGCGTCTCTTTGTGCTCGGCGCATCGCAGGCGTGTTTACAGAAAAACACACACACACACACACACACACACACACACACACACACACACAAAAAACATGCTTTCCATATTGTGTAGCATTCTCATAAGCCCTGTTGCCACAACGTGGTGGCGTAGCGCTGCTGCGACGCCGCCGTGAGTTGAAACGCAGGAGATAAACGCTCTGTGAGGTATTTGTGTCTCACTTGATTTGACTTTATCCTGCAGCGAAAGCAGGGAACCCGAGACTTGACCCCCTCCCCTCCCCCCGCATCTGACAACCAATGACACGGAGCTGCAAGGGAAGGAGGGGAGGGAGGTGGGTGGGGGCTGCGTCACAGATCGCTGGGTTTAATTGTCGCTGATGGACGGAACCCGGGGCATCCTGACTTACAATCTGCGCTTATGGTTGTGTGTGTGTGTGTGTGTGTATGAGTGTGTGTGTGTGTGTGTGTGTATGTGCTTGATGGGAAGCGAGTGGCGTTCTCCTCCTACTGGCTCTTTGTTTTGTTTTTTTTCCTTTTTTTGCGCTCACCCCATCAGACGTCGCGTTGTGTTAGCGTCACTCTGTCAGCCGCCCAGCCTCCTCCCCGCTCCTCGCCGACGACGACCACAACCGCAACAACAACAACATCAACAACAAACAACTGCCATCACTCTGGGGGGCTCCTTTCATTAGCTTCCCTTCCTCTTTTATCTCCCGTAAAGTTGGCCAGGAGTTACGAGCTCGCCGACTTCCCCGAGTCTCGACAGGGACTCCAGTGTCATTTGACCCTTCGATCCCCTCTACAGAAGGTGGTTTGCCAAGTGTAGCCATGCGTCGGCTCCGGGCTCACCGGCTGTCGCTCACATTGACAGTTTTTTCATTTTTTTTTTTTTTCTTTAGCCCATAATTTATTCCCACACTGGGCTGCCGGGGCAACCGTGCAGTCCAGCGTCTCCGTCACAAGCCACCGCCAAACGACATTTAGAGAGAAAAAAATGCAGAACTCAACCTTCTAACCCCGCAGGTCATCTGCACTAAATAGCAGCTCTGGACATCCGTCGACAGACAACCTTTCACTCCGCCACTCGTGTTTTAAGGGAGCGGCATTAGTGGCTCTGGCTGTTCAGATAATTAACAAATCAAGTGGTTTCAACACGCAAGTCCTCAGACTGGCTGCCTGGAAAGCCGACACTGACAGGCGTGCTTTCAACAGCTATAATTAGCAAAAAAAAAAAAAAAAAAAAAAAAAGCGGGGTTGTTGCGTATAGATTCATGGAGCTGATGCTTTTCAGCGGCGGAGCGAGAATCCCCCCCCCCCCGTAATCCACGCCACCTGCCGATGGCTCACCAGAGCCGCGCCGCGTTTGTTTCATTGCATCAGGAAGTGACATAATTACGCAGACGAGGTAATTATCCTCGATCATAGCTGCCAATATCAAAGTATCTGCGGCAATAAAAGGAAGATATGAGTTGTTTATGAGCAGCGGCTGTATTTTGTCGCCAGTCGCCGCCCAAGGGAAATGCTGTTCCACGGGGCTGTCACACAAGACAACACAACACAACACCAATTGCTCGTACTCGCATGAGTCACAGTGACAGATAAACAATGCTTTCCCAACATAGAATATCCTACGGTGAAAAAAATACACCGAGACGCTCAAAGAAAACTCCTCCGTCCGCTCGGAAAAGGAATTTGAAGTTTCACAACTGGATTTCTTTTGTTTTGTGTCTTTTTCAGCTTTTTGACTTGCAGGGAATATTTGACATTAACTATCTTTGTGCACAACGAGTTGTTTAATGTGTGATATGCTGACGGGTACTGATCAGGATACACTGATGCATCCTGATGGACACGCCCTTTAAATCTGCAAATGTGCAAATTTCCACACTGGGACGATGAAAGTGGGACATACAGCATCTGATCGTATATCCGATCAAATCTACCTTCAGATTGGACTGAAAGGAATTGCACAAAGCACATTATCAAGTTTTGTTGTTGTTGTTTTTCCCCCCACAAACCAATTCAACACTTTGCATCAGAAGCCACCGCAGTTACCAGCTCGTCCTGCTCTGCACTGCGGCCAGCAGCTCATTAGAAACTCCCAGTGTTGCGCTGCGGAGGGAAGCAGCAGACGAGTGCCGAGCCAGACAATTGACTTTCAAAGATTTGAGCAAGTGCAGCCCACGCGTCCGTTCAGCACTGGCTTGGCCCTTTTCTTTTTTTCTTTTTCTTTTTTTTTTTATTGCATGTGGAAATGCATCAGTCACTTTGCATCGGAGTGGCAATTCACCAAAGGGGGAGTGGGGGGTGGGAGCGGGGGGGGGGGGGGGGGGGGGGGAGGGTAGTGCCGGGAATGTGGGTGTTGGTTCAGCAGACTGATCGGCCGGGAAACGGCGCGCATCAGATGCGGCAGAGGCATCCGGAGCCCGATGATGGATGAGCCCCCAGACTTGCGCTAATGCTAACTCCCGGCAATGAGGCATGGCCTGTCCACAAGCATGGCCGCCTGCAGGGGAAAACATGGAGCTGTAAGAGAAAAA
Organism: Nelusetta ayraudi; assembly: GCF_046127955.1. Taxonomy (NCBI): domain Eukaryota; kingdom Metazoa; phylum Chordata; class Actinopteri; order Tetraodontiformes; family Monacanthidae; genus Nelusetta; species Nelusetta ayraudi. The sequence goes on from NW_027466116.1 coordinate 21,769, forward strand.
GAAGTAAAGGGGAAGAAAAAAAAAAGGACGGAGGGGAATGAACTCGCCGGCGCTGCGCACGACCTGCGGACCCGGCGCTGCGCTCTGCTGGCTGCGCTGCTCCGAATCGGACATACACGTCGAATCAAGTTAACTGGCTTAATTAAAAGGAATCACTGTAAATCATCTCATGCTCCAGCCTCTCATCTGACCTTTGGCTTTTGCCACCAGCCCCACTGACTGACTGCTTTCAGCCTAACAAGCTCTCCTCTGCCGTCCAGATGGTCCCAGCGGCTGGGGAACAGGCTTAGGAAGCAGCCCGGGCCCACATTGTCTGCTCCGGCGTGTGTGGCGAAAAAAGAAAAAAAAAAATGAAAGTCTGAAGCCATTTCCCGTCTCTCCGGAAGTCGTCTCAGGCTCCTGCTCGGGAGCTGATACGGGGTGAAGAGAAAGAAGAAAGAGGAAAAGGAGGGAAAAGAAAGACAATTCAGCTTGGTTTTTCCTTGAAGTCATTTCACAAGCGCTCATAATCTCTTTAGAGGGAAGAAGAAGAAAGCTACTGCCGCTGCTCCCTTTGTTTCCCCCTCTTCTCCATCAGAAGAGTTTTGGAAAGGAAGCAAACTGGAACAAAGACACATCGGGGACCGAGACGGAGGGAAATAAAGCTGCTGATTTAATCAGGTTGCGGTGCCTGTCTCTCACCGAGCCGCCTTTTATCCCCCCCGGCCTGCGAGACGGGCCGGGAGCGCCGATCTGCGCTGATCCGGTGTAACCACGGGAGCAGATAATGTCACTCCTCATGGGGAGTGCGAAACTTCAGGTAGTCTTTAATTATCGGCTTATTAGGACGTGTCTTTAAAAAAAAAAGAAGAGTGTTAGACAGCCGGCGTGAGGTTTGACCAATCAGATTGGGTAATTAGAGGCTGTGGCGGAGAGGAAGCTGCACCGAGCCAGATGGGCTCTGGGAAACGGTGGTGGGAATCCCAACTGATGCTGGATGAACCTTCGCTGTGGAAATTCTGGAGCCCCAGCGGACCAGCGCCGCCACTAGAGGGCCGGTTTGCAGCCAAGCTGGCCGCTTGGTAGGAAAACAGCGATTCCTGGCCAAACTCCACTCAAACCCCATCTCAGCTGGACATCCTGCAGGAGTGGAAGTGGGTCGAGATGTGCTGAGCAGAGCCGGAGCTCTGACGGCACCGTGATGCAAACAGGCGTCGAGAAGGAAGGCAAAGTAGGAAATCAGAGCCATGAGCGGCGGCAGTGGCCTCCGCTAGCCAAAAACTGAGGCTTCGTAAAACGAGGCTGTTTTGGCAAAAAAAAAAATGTAATCACGGCCGGTGTCAGCCGCTCTGATGGGGAGATATACAGTCGACTGTGTTCCACTTAACCCTCATGACACGCTACCTGAGCGGCAGGCGCCCTGACAGCCGGGCGAGCTAAGTGACACGGCGAGTCACGGCGGTGGGGCGGCGTCTCGTTACAGGTAGGGTGGGCGGGGCTGGCAGAGGGTGGGGTCCCCGGCTCGGCTTCCTCTTGGCGAGGGGTCACTAACAGACGGAGGACGAGGCGAAGATCACTGATGTCTGCTTGACGGTTGATTGGCTCATAAAGGAGAGGGTGAGGCGGCAGCGACATCATCGGCTCTCCCCGACATGCGGATGCCTGCTTGTCTCTCTCTCTCTCTCTGTCTCTCTTCCCCCGATCGATCGCCCCATACAAAGACGCCCTGAAAGGACGTCTACGAGACGTAACGGGACGGACGCGTCGCTTCATCGGCTCCACTTTGTTAGGATTCCTGCTGTTTTTTTTCTCCTTTCTCCTTTTCTCTTCTGTCCCACTCCTCTCCTCTCCCCGCTTCTCCACCTCTCCACCCACTTCCTGGTCATTCATGGAAAAGTGTTGTGTTTTCTTCTTTCTTTCTTTTTAACCCTATTTGTCGTCTCCGTCTGTCACTCATCACTTCCCGCTTCTCTCCGGGGCGATATTGTTGCATTTCCTCCCTCCTTCATTAACTCCTCCTCTCTTCCATAGCTGACTCTCTCTCCCCTCCCTCTCTCTCTCTCTCCCTCTCTGTGCCAGCTGTGTGATGAGCCAGGGGCTGATAAGCAGTGGTCAGCCTCTCTCCAGATGGCAGCCTGAAGAGCAGCTGCCTGGGGGGGGGCGTGGGTGGCCATGGGATGTGGTGGGGGGGGCGGGATTTGTCTGACTACGAAGATGGCTTGGGAGCGAGAGAGGGAGGGAGAGAGAGAGAGAGAGAGAGAGAGAGAGAGAGAGGAAGAGGAGGATTACAATGTTTTGCAACATCTCCAGGTGTAAAACAAATCAACCACAGGCTGTTCGCCGTGCTGCCGTGTAACACGCTGGCTGTCAATAGTTCAGTTTTTGGAGAACGGTTGCCCCTGGGTCTGGAGGAAGGAGCGTGGCGTTCCCTCTCCTCTCGTGACGGAGTCCACATTAGCCGGGAGGGAGGGGCGCCCTCGTGCGAGCCCAAGTGCCTCGTGTGATTCGTTCGGGTTAAGCCTACTCGTTATGCAAGCGTGTGAATTTGTCTGAGCATTTCCGCAACAAATTTGTGTCCTCCCACCACAGCGGCTCGCTCCAGTGTGAGTCAGCCCCGTTCCCCACCGCCCCCAATTCCCCTTCCCACGTGCCGTCATACCCTCGGTACGTGATGTAACCGCAATTCCCCAGATCTGCAGAGCTGGATGTGAAAGAAAAAAAAAAATCAGCGGCCTATTGTTCTGGCGGATGCACTCACGGTCACGGTCTGAGCTTGTGTTTTGTCAATATTCACAGTGTGGGTCTGTGGGACAGTTCAGACCCAAAAGGGACGAAAAGGTTTAACATTTGCAACAGTGTTGCATTCGCCTCTATTGACAATCTTAGCAGTGAGCAAGAAAAACTAACTGAAGACAAAACTCCCCCTGAAGGCCCCCTGCTGGAGGACTCACAGATTGAGTGTGCTCTGTCGTGCCCGTCTGAACGTTCACACCAGCTCCTCTGATTGGGCCTCCCTCCTTTCTCCTCCTTTCACCGCTTGGATCCAAATGGGGGCTAAACTCTCTCAGCAGCCCCTCCATCCACTTCAAACAAGGCCTGTTTTCTTAGAGCCTGTCGGTGGGAAAAGCCAGCGCCAATGGAGCGTCTCCAAGGGACTCGCATGAGAGGCGGTGGGGGTCGGGGATCGGGGGGGTTGATTCAGATTGGAGAGAGGAGGAGCAGGCTGGAGAATGTGGCGAAGCAGAGGTTCCTCCCGCGCATCACAATGAGGAGGCCATTCAATTAGTATCACTCGGTGGCCCCTGATGTTGATTACCTCAGACAGGCCAGCAAGTCCCATCCTTTCACTGATTAAAAGCAAGAGGAGCGGCCGTGACCAAGAGACTTGGAGGAGGCAGTCGGACAGGATGGCCTTTTTTTTTTTTCCCTTCCCCTCATTTCTGTTTCATAAGCAAGGAGAAACAAGGTCAATATATTCTTGGAAACAGAGCACACAAGTGCGTCTCACTCCTATTAACATGCAAATTTCAGACAAATCGGGGGACGGGGGGGGGGGGGGGGGGGGGGGCTTGGTCACTGTCTGTGTGCGTGCCTGCACGTTTGTGTGTGTGTTTCACTCTCATTACATAGGTCTGACCCGATTCAAGTGTGTCAAAAAAAAAAAAATTGAAGCAGAGAAATGTGTGATTGCTTACATCTAGAAATGTCATTACTGCTGAGCGGGTAATCAGGACCAGACTGATGTAGAGACACTCGCCGCTGATGCCAAAGGTTGACAACAGAGATGGGCTTTGATGGCGGTGCGTGTCACGACCGATAATTCTCAACTCGGGGGGTGGGGGAGCCGGAGCACTTCGTTCTCGGCCAGTTTGTCAAAAGCAGTCTGTCGACACCAAATCAAGTCGCACAGCCGCTGTCTTCTTTTCAGAAATGACGGCTGGATGATGAGGGTAGAGGAAGAACAGAAACATTAGCTTTAAAGTGAAATGATAATTTTTTAAAAACGGTAAACCAGACAAGGATAACCAGTTAAAACTGACCATTCATTCATTCATTCATTCATCTTCTATACCCGCTTATTCCTATTCAGGGTCATGGGGGTCTGCTGGAACTTATCCCAGCTGTCTTAGGGCGAAGGCAGGGTGACACCCTGGACATGTCGCCAGTTCATCGCAGTAAAACTGACCAATTTGTGGGAATTTTTCACAGATTCAAATTCAAATTTATTGAACTCTTCGGCCTCTCGTCAACACACACCTGCCTCTGTGTGAATGAAAGGCCAGAGAGACGTGCGCCGACCGCAGACAACGGCTGAGACTTATGGGAACGCTAATCAACACCGACCGAGAGCAGGACAGGGACCTGAATACAGCGGCGAGCTCGATCGACCGACAGATCACAGCAGAGGAGCCGACGGCCATCTGGGAAGCGGACGAAAGGCTGCGAACGGAGGGAAACACGAACAGGTGGGCGTGGCGTCGTTAGGTGGTGGGCATCGCAAATAAGGGCGATCAAAGAGAGGACGGGGACGCAGCAGGGAAACAAAGTCAAGTAGGACGAAGCTATTGCAGCAACACGTCGTCAGTAGCGTAAAACTAACTCACGGCGGTCTAAACCCAGCTCACGTTCACTACCGGTGGGTGACAAATCCAGCGCTTGGTGAATTCTGCTTCACAGTGATTGGAAGACGCAACATCGAAGAATCAAAAAGCAACCTCACTATGAACACTGGGCCGCTATAAGCCAGTTATCCATATGGTAACTTTTCTGACACACAAGCCAAAGCAACAACATGTGGATCACAGTGACTTCCAGCTAATAATATTCAGATTACTCACCATTGTTGGTCCGGTGCCGCTCGGTGACGTGACGGAAGCGGTCAGACGCTATCAAGGACTCGACAGCTGATCAACAGCGTGCAGCTGTTCTGTCTCGGCTCGGCACCGAGGGTTAAATCAGGAGGACGTGCGATGCGTTCAGGTGTCTCGCGCCGTGCCTAAAAATACTCGGCAGCCGCCACCTCGGGCCTCACCTGCTTTCATGTTCTGCTCCCGCGCTGTCACTCGCGGTGGCGCCGCCGTCAAATGTCAAGCTGCGCGATTGTGCGGGCGGGGAAATGAACTCTGACGCCGTCGGCCGAGCGTTGGGGGCCGCTCGCAGCCGCGTTTGCGTCTCGTCTGCCTGCTGGAGGGAAGTGTGACGCTTGGCCCCGGCGTCCGGTGGGCAAAGTGGGGGAAGGTGACAGGAAGTGACGGGAAAGAGGAGGCAGAAAACGCTGGTGGATGTCGGCAGTGTTTTCTACTCATTGAATCATTTTATCACTAAGCCACTTCAACTCATTCTACCCACAATTTCTCATTTCCCGATAATGAAAAATACATACATACCAATGACACTCTTGACGGATTGCATTGTAGACGCAGTCGATGTGTTCATTGCCTCCGTCTGGTGACTTTGGAGGCCCTCAGAATCCGACTGGGCCAATAATCAGTCAGTTCAATCAATTCAGGCTGGTCTGGTCCTACACAAATTTGAATGACTTTAGATATAACTGGTCTGCTGGATCTGCATTCACCAAACACAGCAGGGCGTGGAAGGTCCACCCACCAATAGCAGACCAGGCAAGAGAAAAAATGAGGGAGGCCGTCAGTGAGTTTTTCTTTTTGTCATTCTATCAGTGATGAATCTGTCCATGCTAGTCTGACGATGCTTATTAATTCATAGCAGCTTCTTCTGCAGCTGCTTGTCGCCCTCCTACTTCCAGCCTTTTCTTCTCCAAAGGAAGCCAGTTTGTTTTGCAATCCACTGAAATTTTAAGACTTTGAAAAGAAAGGGCGAAAAAAAAAGTCTATTGAAGGTCGGCATGACGGATGAGTGCAGATTTCAGCGGTGTGATTCAGATCCTGGGGAGGTTATGAAATACATTGGAGACAAATGAAAAGAGGGGAAGAAAGGGGGGATGAGGAGGAGGAGGCGGGATAAACAAGCAAAGCAAATGTGATTTCTTCGGTAATTAAAGACAGAAGGTGGGAACGGAGGGTGAGGAGCGAGGAGGAGGACTGGATGGGCTGACGCGTTAGTCATGTCTGGAAACCTTTGTCTACAAGATTGCACAAAGCAAAAAGGAGAAGACGATGACGAGGAAGAAGGAGGAGATTAGACAAGAGGGGGAAGGAAGAGGAGGAGGCGGAGGAAGAAATTGGATGAGGTCTGAAGGAACCCCGAGGTGCAGATTTAGACCTCTGTGACCTCATCACGGCAAGATGAGCTTCTCGCTGATCACTGTGATCATGCATTGCTTCATGTGGATGTATGAGAGATAAGTGGCGAGGCGGTGGTGGTGGTGATGAAGAATATTGATGCTGGTGGTTCCAACCACTGTGGGCTGTGAAGACAAACAACAGAGTGAGTGTCTCTGCTGCAGTTTCCTCCACGAGCACCTGCTTTTATCCAGAATGGGGAGGAGAACCATCAGCCTCCATCACTGAGCTCCTCTTGGCCTCACAGCTCTGATGGGCTGGCTGTGTGTGTGTGTGTGTGTGTGCGTGTGTGTGTGTGTGTCTGTGTGTGCGTGTGCACGTTTGGTGCGCCACGCTTGACAGCTCCTCCCAACCGCCATCCACTGAGCCACAGGCGTGGGCGGCGACGACAGGTGACCAGCGGGGCTGGATGTCAGCCAGGTTGGGGGGTTGAGGTGTGGGGTCGCAGGTCGACGGGAGGTGAGGAGTGTCAGGTGGGTTTTTTTTGGCAGAGCAAGGAGTCTGGGAGGAGCAGGAGGAGCAGGAGGAGCAAGTGTGCGTGTGTGGGGCGGGGAGCAGGCAGTGGGGAGGGAAGGCGGGCAGGCGGCGAGCTAGCGGCACAGACTTGATCAATGACACGGCGGGCGCGGCCAGAACAAAGTGCTCCAGCCCGGCGTGTTGATGTGCTGGAAATTGCATCTTCAAGGAAACGTGCTTGATGAGATTGTGGGATCAATAGAGGATGGAGGCTGCCGAACGAGGCAGCGGCGGAGCGAGCGAGCGAGGAGGCTGGAGGATGGTCCTGAATGAGAATGGCCGGGGCGCCGTAACCTTCCTGCGACGCCGCTAATACAACATGTCACCTCGGGGCGCCAGGGTGCGGTGGAGGGGGGAGGGGTTGGTGGTGGTGGCGAGCTGCAGGGGTGGAGGAGGAGGAGGAGGAGGAGGAGGAGGAGGAGACGCCTGCAAACAGTAACGGCTGTTTAGGGCTGCGTTCAGACTGCAGGCAAATCTGATTCCAATCAGATTCCTTGACTGTCCACACTGTTTTTAGCAAGGGTCCAAATGGGACGTGGCTCTGTTCAGACTGGGCCACATTATTGACCGAGCTGACAGGTTGCTGTAGCAACGACGTCAGAGCCGAGGCCTCGTCCAGCGTAGCGTGTAGTGTGTGACGTCATATAACTGCGACAGCGGCACTTGTTGCCATACATGGCCTGGAGCTTGGCTTGAATGGAGCTGCAGTATCTCCCCACACACTGATGAGCCAATGAGGTTCCTCCTCTGTCCAGGGACTGCTGCTGTTTTCTACTGCTTCTGTCTGCTGCATTACGTTACAGCTCCGCACCTGGAATGGCGCCCCCTCTGGTCTGGCGCATTGGGTCTTGCGTCGCGTAGTCTGAACGACTCCAATCCTGATTGGCTGAGAGGATTCATGTCCCTCCCCCCCACCCCTTCCATTTATTTTGCATGAACGTTTTGCAATACAGCAACAGCATACAGTAAAAATAGGTGTGAATTCTCCTTTGTGCCGACGTCCATTCGATCACTGAATGCCTCAAAGTGGCCGCGAGATGTGCAATGAGTACTCTGTCTGTATTGGCCAATGCACTGTGTGACATTGCACTCTATTGACCTAACGCACTTTATGGAGCACTATACATTTAACAGTTTTAATTAAGAGTTTTAGTGTCTCAATGTAGAGTGCTATTTACATTTATCGTATCCCTTTTATATCAATCATGCTTTTAAAAATTATATCGCTGCCTGTACGATACGTATTTATGACGTGTGATTGTGTCATTGTATGTATGTATTTTTCTGTCTTACTTTGTGGGATCCTATGAGCTGCACCCCAATCTGCCCTTTGGGACATGAAATAAACAAACTGACAGTGAAACTGAAACAGCACGACGGCGGACGGGTTGTACGCATTTGAAAAGACGGCGGGGTGCAGGTGGATGGGTGTTGCTGGGTGTAGGGGGGGCAGTCGGGGTGGGGCGGTGGGGTGCTAAGAGGGTGAGGGGCCGGGTACGGCGAGGCGAGACGGACGCTCGCTGGAAACATAAAGAGTGAGAATCAAAGAAGACGCGGCGTTCCTCGTTTTCGTCGCCGCTTCGCGACACAAAACACGCAGCGGTTGATCACACGCTCATTCACGAAGGTCTCTGACACACACACACACACACACACACACACACACACACACACACACACACACACACACACACACACACACACACACACACACACACACACACACACTCTCGCACGCATACATACTAAGCATTCAACACAGAGCGGAGCAATGCAGCAGCAGTTTTTTTTTTTTTGTCTTTTTTTTTTTTTTTACCCCTCTCCTTCCCCTCTTACACGAGGCTGTTTCTATGGCAACAAGCTCCAGTTTTCTGGCACAGAAGAGTGGAAACTTGCAGGAAGTGCGAGCGGCCTCCAGGCAGCTGGCAGCAGGACGGTTGGAGGACGGGGGTCAGCGGTGGTGGCGAGGAGGAGGAGGAGGAGGAGGAGGAGTGTCACAGAGTCGGGGGTACGGGAGCAGCGATGGCCGCCGGTGTCAAAGCGACGGCCAGACTCACTCGCTCAGGTGCGAGTGTTTGCTACTCTGTCGTGTCGCTATCTTGTCCCGCGTGCACGCTCTCCTCCGGGGCTCTGCAACCCCCCCCCCCCCCAGCCCTTCACCCCCTCCACACACACCGCCGCTTAAATTCCATCACGGCGGCCTGATTGACATCAAATCGTGCGCCGACGAAATGTATTGCCATGCAAATGAGGCTGTGAGCTTTGTGGCTCCGCCTACAGGCTCTGACATTTAGGTCAAGGGTGCTGGGATACAGATTGCGCGCCTCATTTCTTTTAATGTGACTGTTATTTTTTTTCTTTTTTCCTAGCTGTGTCCAATTGAAATTCCCCAGCGAGTCTCTGCTCCCAGTCTCCCAGTCTTCCTTTTCTTCCTGTGAGCTTTACAATTACACATATGTGTGTGTGTGTGTATACAATATATATTCCTTAATTTCATGCAAGATTTATCAATGTCTCACCTTCAACCTTGTCATCAGAGTGACCAAGGTGGTGTAAATGCCCCACCCCCTGGCAACCCCCGCACCCCCCACCAGCAGTAATAACGACCTGCAACATGGAAAAAAAAAACGCATTGCATATGCAGAAGCACCGTGCGAGTGCAGCTTGAGTATCCGCCGCATGAAAAGTTTGTTTTTCTTTCCAACCGAGTGCAAGAGCTGCTGTTTGTGTTGTGGAAATATTTGCCTGGAGGGGGCCAGACAGACAGACAGACAGGTAGACAGACAGGCAGACAGACAGACAGACAGACAGGCAGGCAGGCAGGCAGGCAGGCAGGCAGGCAGGCATACAGACAGACAGACAGACAGACAGACAGGCAGACAGGCAGGCATACAGACAGACAGACAGACAGACAGGCAGGCAGGCAGAGGCGGCGTTGGCAAAACAAAATGGTCATTTTCGCACCTGAAGTCCAGCGCGGCCTGGTGCAATATCACTGTCATTCCCTCAGTGCTGCCCCCCCTTGAAGAGACGCTGCCACAAACATCTGAGCCTCTTCCACTTCCGTCGCCTCCTTGTTGCCCGTTGGGCTTTCGTAGCCTCCCTTGTTCCTTTCCACGACTCTTTGTACCCTGCTCATAGTGTGCCGCCGTTATTTATTTGTTTACTTTTTTTCATTTCTCCCCTCCAGCTCACTTTCAGCCCACAATCCACCATGGCTGTGATTGACGTGTGATCCATCGGCACACACCACCTTCAGATAAAATGAACCTTGTACATTAAAGAGACTCGCACGCAAGTGTTTAAAGACACATTCGGCGAAATTTCCCTCCCACTTGATCCCACTGGAATTTTTTTAATCTATTTCTTTCTTTCTTTCTTTTTTTTTAGAGCTCATGCATTTACCAGCTGCCACCCCAGAGAAAGTGCGCAGCTCGCTGTGCGTAGGTGTGAAATGATGGTATTTACGAGGGTTGAACAAACCTTCGCATTCACCGGGTGGGAATTTGGGATACTTGATATGTGTGCATTAGGGGTAAGAAAAAGAAGTGTTGAGTGAAAATTCCATTAATATGATATGATCACCTCTTTGGCACCGTTTAGTCACCAAAGAAATAAAGGGCAGGGGTACAGGAAATGAGATGAAATCTGTCTTTTGCATCCGTGTGTTTGCTAATGACAAACCCCAGGAGCAAAGTGGAAGAGCAACAGACACCGAGCACCAAATTGCTCAATGGTTAGTCCATAAACTAAAATATACATTAAAAAAAATGTGGAAGCGCCAACGACACGGGAGCCTCTGGAGAAATAAACCACATTGTGCCAGATTTCACAATGCAGCATCAGGCATCTTACACGCAACACAGTGTAATTCCAGGGCAGCTTTCAGGCAATTTATCAGGTACAGAAGACTGACGGCTGAGGCTTCCTTCAGTCAGAGTCACACACACTGTGCACCGTCATGCAACAGTGAGGTGGCTGCTCGTGCACGGCCATTTGACTGCGTTCTGACACTCCAACCTGCCAGTTGCTTGCAGCCGCTGAGGGTGGGGGGGCTTTTGCTTTATCAAAAGGATTTTACTGTGAAAAGCCCAAATTGAAATGTTTTGTGGATCCGGCGAGTAAAAATAAAAGGCCCGACAAAGGCAGCCACAGCGTTGCCTCAGATGTGGAAACACACAGAAAAGCACCGCCGCCGCCGCACCGCTTCAATGACTCAGCCTCTTTGGCCGAGCGAGGGAGCGAGCAAGAGAGCGAGGGAGCGAGCCCTCTCTGCCTGTCATATTTATAAAAACATCCAATCTTCATCTTGGTCAGTAGCAGCAGCAGGGCCAATTTTACTTGTTCTTCAGGTTCGGCAGCGGCGGCGGTGGGAAAAAAAAAAGTGAGATCTTGTTGAGAGTTTGCCCGAGTCTGACCTGACAGCCTTGACATTCTGTGATCGACTCGACAACTTTGGAGAATTCTCCTTCTGCAAATGACTTTTTGTTATTTTCCTCCCGCCGCTGAGCGCGACTCCTGATCGTGAGTCAGAGTTGCTCTTCCTCCTCTCGCTGCTCTTCCCGCTCTTCATCTCCGCTCTGCCTCTCCCGCTCCTGCGTGTCTCCCTTGTTTACTTTTGTCCCCCCCCCCCTGATTGGACTCAGCCGGAGCTCTGGTCCCTCTGACCCCGCCGCTCCGGCCCTTCCGCAGGGATGAGCAGATCTGATGATCAATGCTTCCCCTTGGCACGCTGGCACGGACCGCACGCCGCCACTCAGCTCGGCGCCGCCGCCTGCCAACCAATTAGCGCGCGGCTCCAGCGACCTCCGCCACCTGTCTCCACCCCCCACCCTCCCCGCCACCCACGTGCCTCCGACTCCCCCGATCTATTCCCGTCCTTCCATGACGTGGCGGTCAGCGTCTGGCCGTCTGCTTCTTTCCTTCCCCACCTCTAATTACGCAGAGTGCCCGAGTTCTCCCCCGCCCGACGTCCCTCACCCCTGCTCGTCTTACACCTCCGACCGACCGATCGATCGATCCCTCCCCCCCGCCTCCCCAACAGCAGTTAGTTTTCCCAGTTTCTCCTTCAATCAAGTTTTTCTTTTTAGCAGCACCATAATTATGGCTTCATATTTCTCAAAGACTCCAAACTTCTGGTCCTCTGGCAGATTACTTCCTCCCAGCTTTAATTAAAAACCATTTTTTAATGAGGCATTCTCCGTCACGGAGACATCACATTATTTGAGCTTCCCTTATGACACCTTTATTAAATCCTGGACCACAGGATCTAATAAGGGGACCAAAACATTCAAAGCAAAACTTAATAAATCTGCAAGAAACAGCATGTTTAGCCCTATGTTTAGAGTCTACATGTGAGTTTTAGCGTTCTGCTTAAAACCAATGCTTTGCTAGGTTTTTCACGATTATGGAGGAAACTCAAATCAGACTGTCTTGTCTTGATTGGCGGAGCCAATGGCGGACTAGGAGTTCTTTTCTAAAAACGGACAGCGGTACCAGTGCCCTTTATGATGTAACAAAGAGTGAGTGAAAAGAAATTTAGAAATGAGATGAATTATGATTGATGATAATATCCAGAAGTTCGTGGAAATGTCCTCACTTGATGACCTGCACGACTGTGCATTGTCCAACTTAATACACTAGTTTTAATTCAGGTTTGTTTGTGAGGAATTTCAAGGCAGATGAGAACCTTGTGTCCAGCAATGAGTCCTCGGAACAATCATTTCCATGGAAATGGAACCTTATTCCACAGAATAAGGTTGAAGTTGGTTATTTTCTTAGCCAGTCGGACTGCAGAGGCGCCCTTTTTTTTTTCCCCCTCCAGGTTGCTCGGGCCGACTCTCATCAGTTCTACTGCGCTGCAAATATTCCTCCCTCAGATATTAAGTGAGGGGCACCAGCTGTTCTTCTGGCACTCAGCGGCATGGCGGCAATTGAGGATAGAAAAGCGGCACTCGGGCTGTTGTGGCTGGAGCGTTCAGCTGGGCGCCTCCAGTCCTTTGTTGTTTATTGCCTAATTTGTTTGGCCCAGTGTAGTCGGTTTGGACATGCCACTCCTCCGCTAACAGGCACCGTGAGCCACAAGGTCAGTGTTAACAACTCCTGTGAACTATCCCACACCTTTTTTTGTACACTCAATTGAAAGGTGTAATAAAAGCTTGAGGAGACCCACGGGCCCGAAGGTTAAAGGCTGTGTCAACCAGCCACAGTTGTTTACACTGAAGGGAGCCTGAAGCGAGGCAGCCAGGTTTCATGCTGTCATAAGAGCCAAATGAGACTCAAATCAGAAGAAAAGTGGAGGTCACGCAACTGACTGACACTTTTCCATTGACTTTGCACCCACTGACTGTATATAAAGATGGACATAGCTTTCCCTTTCTAAAAGGAGGCTAATGTGGAAGTGGCAAAAAACTGGGATTCTATCTTTTGGCCAGCAGGGGGCACCAAAGATGGTTGCAAGAAGACTAAAAATAACTGACTATCAATACACAAAGGACACTAAATTTACACCTTTACCAACTGGTTCCCTAATGTCGATTTTGGTCGAATTTCAACTAAAGATGGCGATGAAGTCCTAGGAGCGGCTACATTTTGTTAGCCAAGTGGAGTCGGCTCTCTCACCAGGAGGCAGGCCTCAACGCATAAGCTGCACTCCTGCTGCAATCACTGCTCATCTCCAGGGCACCGCCCACACGTCCAAATATCAAACATCCTCCGGTTATAGAACGCACCGAAAACCGATTTCTAGGCTCTAGAACAGGTCTGACCGAAACCACCCGTCTTTGTACTGTGTGTCAACGTTCCGCACATTTTGAAGCCCGTCTGCAGCGTCGTCGGAGAACAGCCACGCCCACCAAGGCCTCCACGTGTCCTCTCGCGTTAACAGCACACTGCTGCACTCGTCCTGCTCATCCGCAGCATTTCTGACCCGTTATCCTCCGTCTCAACGGCCCGCATCCTCCGGCTGACTCCTCACCTCAATTTGCCGCTTCACATCCGCGAGGCTTCAAAGTGCCTGGCGTCCGTCCCTCCTGCTGTCTCAGAAGCAAACCCCTTTGAAGTAAAAGTTCACTTTGGAACATTTAAGAGGCAACTTATTTTCCAGTGGTTTCCTTGATTTCCTATCGATTGCCATCTCCTCGGCCGAGTTGAAAGGGATCCGGGGGAACGTGAGGGCCGCTGTCGGATTGATTTGAGCTTGACCTCCAGAGGGTTGGGAGGGCGAGTTTGGGCCGACGTGTTCGGGGGCGATAGCCATTCGCCACATGGGGCCACCTTGAGCAGAAGGACCGTGTTACTCTTTTTCAAAGGGCCACCTTTTTTCACTGGAGCTTGCAAGCGCCGCAGCAATGCGACGTGAGCGAGCGCGCGTGCGTGCGTGCGTGTGTGTGTGGTATCATTGGAAACCATTAAAGGACATAAATTTGCAAGCTCAAGGCCAACTTCTGGCATGATAAAGGCAAAATATCTGTAGCCGAATTAAGCGCCGAAGATTACCACCGTGCGAGCTGCGTCACATTACTGAAATCCTGCCCTGCGGTTGTTTCTGCGACTTCATTATCTGCGGGTTTTTGCGAGTCGCACGCACATCGCACAAAGGACGGAACACGGGGGAGTATTGTTTCCTTTCCCCCGCGTGGTGGCGGCGCAAACAGCTGAGGTATCCGAACAATGCGCGCAGGATTTAGCGGATTGTAAATGGAATCAGAGTGACGCGTCGCGCCCACATAATCAGGCGAGCCGGTCTTTAATTACACTAATGTGCTGCTAGACCTGGAAAAGCTCCGTGTGGGGGATGCAGGCGGTGTTCTTCTCCTCCGTGGACGCCGCCTGTCTCTGTACGGTCTCCCTGAAGTGGCTCCCTCGCCAGTCGTGCTCCGTGGCTTTGGCCAAGCGTGCAAATGGCAAATGGACAACGGGCGGCCCCGGCGGCCCCGCGCAGCCCATGTCTTATTCATGAGTGTGGGGGGGGGGGGGGGGGGGGGGGGGGGTTGGGCGGAGGAGGATGGCTGCTCGCCGCGCTGCCCCCGGTCGCACATGGCGTCAGAAACACACTCTGCCCAGTGCGGCGCAGCCTCTCACCGCACTCAGCCTCCAAAAAGTCATCGTGGCCCATGCAAAAGAAGAAAAAAAAAACCTGTGACATTTCCCGTTGTATATGCGACCTGCCGTGGAAAAGAAAGCGATGATATGGATAACAGGCCGCGAGGACAGTGTGCTCTGCTAGGATGTAATCCACTGCAATATCCAGCCCTCAGCTGACTGTAACTGAGTCACTGGACAAATATTAAATCACGAATCAAGTGAATCCATTTCTATGTAAGTAGTTTGGTTGCCAGGAAAAGGCGAATGAAGGAATGAATGAATAAATGAATGACTATTTTGGTTAAAACAAGGCAGAAATAAAGAGAAAAGGTTTCACATAAAAGATCCCGATATATATTCAAAAAAGGAATAGGCTGAAGCCCAAAGCTTTTTTCTGCCTATCCTGTAGCCATCCAGAAGTTTAAATAATCACCGTTAAACCAGAGCATTTATAATAAGGGACAAAAAAAGTAATTGCACTGACATTCAACTCTTTTAAATTCTCATTTAGTTTGCCACAGTCTTTAAAGTCTTTCTGAATTTCAAGAGGATTACACAGTTTGAGTCCATCATTGAGTCCATTCCAAAAATGTCACTCCCAACACTGACACTTGCTGTACTTGTTGAAAACATAAACAATCCCCTGAAACTATATTTAAATTCCCTCAACTTAAACATGTCTTGAATGAACACCGGAATGTTCTTGTTCACTATACACAACATCATTTTGAGTGTTCTCAAGTAAACAATGTCATGAAATCTCAAAACAGATGACAGAATAAAAAGACAAGCAGTTGGTTCACAATGACCAACGCTATTTATAATCCTGATTGCTCTGTTTTTTGGGAGTTTTACTCATGAATCTAAGTTAGTTTATTATTATAACCCTAACCCTATATTTATGTATTATAGGGTTTCTCCACAGTAGGTCATATAAGGCATCAGAAGGGAAAAATACAGTATATGTAGGCAGTTTTTATCAACTATGTGCTTATATCATATATCTGGTATTCTTGGTATTAGGAAATATAGTGTGCCCATTGATGTGCTCAAGGATTATGTTAGTGTCCTTATCTGGCAACACGGTGCTGCTATCTGGAAGCTGCTTGCGTGTCTTTGTGGGGAGAAAGCTGTGGCACATGAAGTGAACAAAAGCCCTGGCGGTGTTTAAATGTGTCCCTGATACGTCGGGTCAGAATCGAACCTTCGACTAAGAATTCATCCTTTTTCCCCAATAAATTTATTTCTTGGATTTTGGCATTGTCATCAGTCTGCTCCAAAATACTCACAAACATGCAAAAAAAAAGAAAAGAAAAGAAAAAAAAAGCAGGCAGATGGAGCCACCAGGCATTGGTTCTGCATGAATTTAGGAATATTTCTCGGGTCAGAGTCTCCCGACGCGGCGACACATCGCTGGGAGGAATGTAAAAGCTGCGGCTGAACTTCCGTGACGCGGTCGGCAACTTCCCAGAAAGCTTCTTGTGAAGAGCAGAGGGAGGGCGGCGAGGGGGTGGGGGGGTGGGGGGTGGCGGCCGAGATGATTACATGGCTCTGTGGTTTCGTGAAGATGAGGCCCGCCTTCCTGCGCGAGTGCAGCATTAGCGATGTGACATTCAGAACGTAATGCCTACAAGGCGGCGGCGGCGGCGGCGCAGCGATGCCAGTCAGGTCAATAAAGTAATAAAGTCGTATTGAGCGTCAGGCTTTGCTTAAAGGTCGGGTCATTTTTTGATGGGCTGGCAAAAGGTGGCGGCTACACAGTGTTGGTATTACCAAAATTAATGTCTCAGTGCAAGATGACAACGCCGTATATCCACCCGTTTTAACGTCTACGCCTCCAAACACATTTATTGGGTTCCGAGTTCCCCCTGACCTGATATTAAAGCAGCAACAGTCACCCCCCCTGAAATTGAGATTCAGCTCTCAGAGGCCAACCTGGGAGCAGCAGGGACAGGGCGAATAAAGGAATGTCACCTTTCTAGCCGTTTCTTTTCGCACCCTCTCTCTCTCTCTATCACTCTTTTTTAAGACTGGCAGCGTTGCTGAAAATCAACAGATTGATTAAATTTTAACAAGATTCCATCGATGGGTTCTGTGCCAGGTTTAAACATCCAATCCATCACCATCGCCGAGCCCATCTTGCTCCTGCGCGCCTCTTTCCCTTCCCTGCTAACCGGTTTGGGGAAGGGCAAATTATCTCTTGATTAAAATTTAATTAAAAGCCATTTATACCCCACCTCCCCACCTCCTCCCTCCCTCCCTTCCTCCCTCCTTCCGCCTGCAACAGGAATTGGCTCTCCCTCTCCTGGCGGGCGGGGTGAGGCCCACTTTGGCGACAGACGTGCCTCCGACCGCTACTCGGGACATCGATTCTTACTCAGCTTCTTTTACGACAGCCGCAGAACAACATGATTAAAGTCCGAAAATGAGAGGACCGAAAAAAAAAATAATTTCTCGCTGCCACGTGCGTTTTTCTAAACAGTTGTAAACAGTTTGTCTCTCCGACCGCAACGCCAATTACTGGCAATTATCAATCAGGCGCCTCCAGTTTCGGAGTTCAGTCTATGAAAGGAGAAATCAGCTCTAATCCACTTGCCGTCATCGATTCATCTGGCTGCGACCCCCTCTCACTCTGACTCGGCGCCGCCCGGAGATCATATCTCGGGCCGCCGTGCCGAGCCGGAGTCGCACGCGGTGACAAGGGTCACAGCACCGCGGATCCCGTAGCCCTTAATTAGCCACCGTGTGAGCGACTCGGGCCCTCTGGGTCTGAGGATGTTAATGAAGTAATTGAATCGGTGATCCCCCCGCAACCCCCATTCGACTGGCTTGTGCCACGCCGGTGCCCCTTGTGGTGGAAAGAGGTAGCAAATCTTTTTGTGCTCTTGATTTATGCACCGTCTTTCTGCCGTGTTTTTGTTTTTTGTTGTTTTGAAAATGCATCCAGCCAAGTGTGTTTATTGCTGGACAGTGACATTATCCCAGTAATGAGATGATCGTGGTGGGGCTCCGCTGTTTACGTTGCACATATAGAATCCTATCCAATATTTATTTCACACTATAAATAATAGATAGTATCAACGTTTCTGATGACTGCATCTCTGGCAGCCGCAATGTTTTATTCCTTTTACCGCACAAACCAAAGCAAATCTTTATATCCGAGTAAAAATGAGACCTCTGTGGCTCATCGCAGGTTCAGTGGATATTAAAGGCTGCAAACTCTGCATTGCATTGCGTCTGGAGAGATCAGGGCAAAACGCCTTCCTCCCTGCTGCTACTTCTATGTTTATTTTGCTGATACGTCACTTGGTGGAAGTTGTGTCTTCACTGCTTGCACACACCTGCCACGATCCAGGAAAAGGTTCTGGACTAGTCCAGGTCGTAAGAGAAAAGACCCAAGTAAGAAAAGTACTTAAAAGACCAAAAGAATTTAGCAAATATTCGTGACTGAGCGACTTCAGTCCACGTAAACGCTGTGTATGCGTGTGTCGTGTTCTGATCCGTGTGCGGCCAGATACTTCTATGTGCTACTCCTCCCAACGACGCATGCAGCGACAACATGGTGACTAACAGACTGGGCAGGTTGGTCAGCCAAACCGCACCCACATGCATGCACGCACGCACGCACGCTCCTGTTGAGATTCTCCTATCTGTGTTTATGTTGCCGTGGTCGGTTGCCTTAAGACTCGATTATGAATTTATGTGTCCGCGGGGCAGATGTGTGTGCAAATGCTGGAAACATGTAAGTGTGGAGTGCATCTCTGTGGAATGATGAGATTGATGGTGCAGCTGTCGGCATACAGCATGGGGGGGGGGGGGGGGGGGAGACCGAGTGCGTGCACTGCATGGTAAAAAAAAAAGGGAAAAAAAGGCTGTATTTACCTGCAAGGGAGCCTCTCCTCTAAACACATGTTCTACCATCTCTGTCGTTTTCTTGATCATTTCGCTATGTTGTCGCCTTGTCATTCACATCGAATTGACCATCATTTTCCCCTTTAATAACGATGGCCCATTTGTGCAAATTGCACCTCTTCTTTCTTACATAAACAGAGCTGAGAATATGGGGTGACAAGAAAATTGAGCCAAATTTCCTTCCCCACTGAACAGCAGTTTAGCCTCTTCTGCCGTTTGCCATCGACTATTGTTTTGGCTTGTTTGGGAGAATTGGAGGATTCAGGTCAGTCAGCAACAACTGCCAAAGTTTGCTTGAAAAAATATATATATACACACAAAAAAAAGTGAAAACATTGGAAAGAAGGTTGTGTTTGGGCGATACGGTTTGAATAGCGGAGGCTACGTAAGGCTCGGTCACGACGCAGGACGGCGCCACAGAGACGACCAAGAGCAGCAGCAGCAGCAGCAGCAGCAGAACGGAGGAAGGGAGGATTCCAGGAATTACTGTCAAGTGGCCAAGCTGTAATAATCCTTGTCGGTCAGCAGTGCCGGCCGTGACGAATGCTGCTCTCCCACCAGGACAAAGACAGATCCATCATTGCTAACATTGACTGAACGTCGCTACGTCACAGTTGAGTCTGCTAACCGGTTAGCATCTAGTTAGCGCATTAGCCCAATTTCCAAAAAGGAATTTGAAGCGAACTCCAAGTAGTTTTTCACATTTTGTCGTTTCAAATGTGACATCCTTTAAAAGATTAAAGGGCTTAATGGAGACCCATTGAGTTCGGTCACGGCCAGAACATCCAGCCACGAAAACTCACCCTTTTATTTGAGAGAGCTGAGCTGGACTTCAGTGCTGACGAGCCAGTGATGGAGACAATGCACCACTCTGTATCATTACCAACATTAAAGGCTTTTGACCAATCAGCACAACAATCAACATTACATTATCCGTGTCCCCTCTACTGTATACTCTGGGCACTGTGCAATCAGGGACTGATGCCAGAAGCTCCCCGGCAACTCAAAACAATAGAGCCAATAACCAACATCAATCAACTTTTTCTCGACAGGAGGAAAAATCTGGCACATTATCGTTTCGTCGGGATCTCGGTCGCTTAGAAGTGCCGTCCAAGCCACAAATGTATTTTACGCACAAATTGGACAATTACATCATTGCAAAGGGAAGTGGAATAATTTTCCACTAATACCAGACTCAATGCTAGTTATTAAAGATAATAGGGGAATGGACGACTGTGTGAACATGTGTTTAATACCTGTAATCTTTATATGAAATTAGCTTTACAGAACTCAATTCATATCGGTTTCTATTTAGGCACGTTGGCATTTACATAAAACTTCTTGATTTTAGTGGTTAAACCTTTAGCTAGCGCAAACAAAACAATCTCAACGCCGCAAAATGACTTTCAGAGCGGAGCCTGAACGTACAAATTTGATTATTTGATCGCTATCCTGGTGCGCAGCGTACATTAATTACGATTTTTATCACTAAACTAAAGGTAGCGGCTCCCTGCAGGCCACTGTGTTTATTGTTTAATATTTCCGTAATCAATTGCCGCACAAACAAATCGCCGTGGAGGGCGAGTGTGTGTGTGCGTTTTTATGTGAAAGTGTGTGTGTGTGTGTGTGCGTGCGTGTGTGCGTGCGTTTAAACACACCGGCCAGAAGAGTGATGAGCGCTCTGGTGTTATGGCGCCAGAGCTGGTGGTTAGAAATCAAACGGCCGCCTGAAATTACTTGATTCGACCTGGCCCCCTTATATAGACGTACCCCTCCTCCACCCCTCCGCAGCACGAACACACACAAGTAATGAAAGAGAGAGAGAGAGAGAGAGAGAGAGAGGGGTGAAGGAAGCAGAGAACCCTCACATCCTTTTAACTGGGTCTCATAAATCACAGACAGCAGCGTGGCAGGATTATGTTGTCAAGTGTAAAAAAAAAAAAAAAAAAAGCGTGTGCGTGCGCGTGTGCGTGCGCGTGTTCCCCCTGTATGTGTCTTGGCTGCCGTCGCCTGCAGTCGGACAGGTGGCAGCATTGACGCAGCAGTGTTCAGTTGTGCGTTTGTTTGTGGGGAATGTCGGGACAGTGGTTACAAAAAGGCAGCTCGCATGGCGGAGGGACAGCTGAGCGTCCTGAGAGAGGGATGCGAGGAAGGGAGGTGGAGAAAAAGATCTTTCCACCCCCGCAAAAAACAAAAACAAACAAACTTGTGGATAAGGAGCAGAGACAAGGTTGAGGAGGAGCGGGAGGAGGCTGGTAGGGGGAATTAGGAGATTCATCAAGAGGCAGAATGAAGAGAGATGGGCGAGCGAGGCAGTTTGATAGAGGGGAGCGAGGGGGGCTGGAGGAGGTGTTGGGAGACGACAGACAGAGAAAGACGCGGACGAGTCCGTGGCAGTTCGGCGGCTGCAGGCTTCAATCAATTATTAATGCTGCGCAGATTAGCAGCGTTGCTGAGAAATGATGCGGCAGTGGCCGCCAAAACAACCCCCCCCCCCACTCGACCCCTACTCACCCACCCCCTACCCCACCCAGCCTCGCAGCCAACACTCACCTCGGAGGGATGAGTGGGAGAAAAGCATTGGGGAAAAAATCGAAAGAATAAGAAAATAAGAAAAATAAAAAGATACTTGCCTGGCTTGTTTGGTCTGGGAGTGAGTAGGGAGAGGCAGGGTAGACGATGGGGAGGGGGGTGGGGGGCGCGTCCCATCCGTCATTTGCATCCGTGATTGGATGACGGGGGTTCACAGTAATTAGGGCTGAGTGATGAAGATGGATGCTGGGAGGCTGCGAGCCGCCGTCAACACGTCCGTTTGGGAATCACTGCTGCTGCCTGTTGGGTGACGTCGCCTCGTCATTAATCATTTAACTCCTTCGTCAAGGCAATTATGTTTTTGGTTGTACATTGTACATCCTCCCCCCCCCCATCCATCCCCTGCCCCCCTTTTTTTTTTTAATAAATTACAGTCAGTCACGAGCCCGACCAGCTAGTGGCTATAGAGACCAAAGCCTGCGTTCAGCTGCGGGCTGGATTCCAAACAGGTTTTGGTTTTTCTCATTCATGAGTCACTTTTCGTGCTTTCAAGGTACGTTTGAAATGGAGGAACCGGTCACGGACTAAAAAAAACTCACCAACATTCCTCCTTCCTGTGTTATGAGCTGCCCGGTGACGTCCTGGAAGCGCTTGTTTGTCATAGAATTAAAGTTCACGTTGATTTTGTTGCTTCTAGCGCTAGACTGAGCCAGTGCTGGACTTTGTACTTTCCTTTTTTATCAGACGAAAGGTTGGTTTGCCCACTCAACACATTCCGGCTACTTCCTGCCGTCAGAAGCGTCACTTCCTGTCGATGCGACGTGTGCTGTTAACCCTGGCAAAAAGAAAAAAAGAACAAAAAAAATTCAGCAAGACAGTCGGAACCTTTTTGTGTGTGTGTTTACGTATATATGTTATCACATCAAGGCAATAGGTAAACAATCATGTGTAATACATTGACTGTTTTCTAGGGGGAAAAAAGCAATATTTCTCTTTAAAACCGTCAGGCCGGGACGAGAGACAGGACTCAGACGCAGAGGATTGAAGACAAAATTAAATTTATTACACTCACAACTGAAACTCAGATCAGAGTGATCAAACAATTAGGTTATGAAACTCCTATGACTTCTAAGCTATCGGGGAGAAATAATTAAGAGAACAGAAAATTACTCCTGAAGTGGCCAAAGGACTAAAGTCCATATAATCAAAACTAAGGCAAGTCTAAGAAGTTCACAAAATCAAAATCACTCGCTAGGAGGGAAAAAGGGACCAAAGCATATAAAACCAAAAGCAAGTCCAGTCTAACAAGTTATAAAATCACTCACAAGGAGGAAAAGGCAAAAGGCTGAACTACAAATGATCTACTCTACAGAAGAGGAAGGAACTCAGCACATAAATCAACGAACAATATCTATTGTCTAATAACAAAACTTATCTTTAACAAAAGAAAAAAAGAATCACTCAGCCTCGAGGACCAACTGGCTTACAGTGGACTCTTTGGGCTGCGGCTGTGCACACCAGGGCTAGAAGTGACAAACGAAGACACTCTGGCACGAGTCGAGTGAAACACAGACCTTTTAAACACACAGGGTAACAAGGCACAGGTGGAAACAATGGGTAATTGGGTCAGACGCACAGGTGGAACATGAGGAGGGGGGCGTGATCTGAAACGAGAGGAAGCTGAGTTAGGCTGTCAAAATAAAACAGGAAATGACAAGACAAAACCCCAAGACAAGACAAAACCTCACCAGTGTGACAAAAACTTGTTTTATTGGTAAAAAAAAAAAAAAAAAATTTGATTGCTGAAAAAAAACGCTTTGAGTTTAATAAGAAGGATTTTTCACAACCTTGACAGTTGATGCGAGAACATTCTCAAAATTGTTTTCTCTGTCGCAGTTTGGTTTTTTTTTCCTTTTTTCTCGACTCTTTCCTCTGCTCTTATTTGTAGTAACGCGACAGATGAGTTTGCCGACAGCAGCCGAACAAAAGTGCCTTTGCTTCTCGCTGCAACCGTAATACAATTATGAAGCCTCGTTTATATTCCTACTCCGCCCTGTGACAGTTTATCTGGAGGTTGTGAACAAGAAATAATGTTACACTCAGGTGGTGGAGGGGGGGGCGGGGGGGGGAGGAAAAGCTCGTCTCCATCAATACTCTGTTTGTGTTGAGGATCCCCAGAGAGTTGAGAGCGTTGCTGTCGGGTTTTTTCTTTTCTTTTTTTTTTTTCTGTTCCAATTATATTTTGTTGCCAGCCGATTCTTCACCTCTCAGAGACGGCTTGAACCGCCGACCTCTCGTACTGGGAGAGCAGCTCGGGGGAAGAGGGAGGGGCAGGGGGAGGGGCAGGGGGAGGGGCAGGGGGAGGGGCAGGCATGACGGAGGCATGACGAGGCAGGAACGGGAACGTGGAACGTGGAAAACACAGAAGCTAAACAGTGTAACAGTGCGAGCCTCTGGGTGGCTGCGGGGGTCTGGGTGGGAGGGGGTGGGGGTGTGGGGGGGGGGTGCCCTTGAGTTGACACAATTAACCTGGACACGCTCCTCCTCGACGATCCGAACGGAGGAGCAGCTTGTTAAATATCCCGGAATTCATGAATCATTCAGCCTCATCTGCGGAAGTGCTGCACGCACGCCGTGCACGCACGCCGTGCACGCCGTCCTCCCTCGGAAGTTGCGCGATGCCTCAGAGGAGCGGATCGCCTCCTCGGCACCACTGCAGCCCTGCAGGGGATGCGGCTTTATTTTATAAAGGGTCATTTCGGTTTATTATTATATTTCCAATCTTCTTTTTCTTTTTTTTTTCTGTCTTTTTTTTGGAGCCTTTCCAGCAATGCACACGTCGCACTGCCATTGAGGTGAGCACCATCCGAGGGCTTTTGAAGCTGCAACTCCGGATTTTGTATATATTTATTTTATTTTTCTACATTCTGATCCTGTAAAATGAAGCGTGGTGTCGGCCAGACCTGGAGATGAAAGTTAGCGTATTTATTTTATTCATTTATTTGCTCGAGCGTTAGTGAAGTCTGCTCGGAATTCTGATGACTGCTGCTGCTGCTGCTGCTGCTGCTGCTGCTGCTGCTGCTGCTGCTCTGGTCCACTCCAAATCAAAAAAAACAAAACAAAAAAAAGACTCGGACGAGTGTGTCGCAAATACAAACTATCTCTGCGACGTAACACAGGCGACGTTTTAAAGTTAGGCAAAAATTTGAGTGGAAAAAAAAGAGGAATATAGAATTGAGATTTGAGAAGATATATTGAATTTACACACGCTTCTGGGTCTCTGATATTTATGTTTAATTTTTTTTTTGAATTGATGAGGTAAAATTGGACCAGTGCTTGAATAAAATATTGTGGTTAACTGCAGTCGTGCATGTTTGAAACGATGCTGAATTAAAAGCATCCAATTAAACCACGAAGCTGCATCTGTTTAGTCACTTGGCTATTTGGTCAGATGCAAAGTGAGCAAAGAGGCTTTTAAAGCTTCATTGCACTTTTGATGCGAAACAATTTGCAGACAGATGTCACACTGCAGAACTTGGAGACAACAAGGATCCAAGACTCAACATTTTCACCCTCTGTCTCCAAGATTTCATAATGGTTTTTGTTACTGTGTGTGTGTGTGTGTGTGTGTGTGTGTGTGTGTGTGTGTGTGTGTGTGTGTGTGTCGCTGCCATTCTTAGCCGGGCCTCCCTTGAAAGAGTGATCTCTGCTCTCAGTGGGACTGACCCAGTTTGAGGAAAGATTTAAGATAAATACGCCAATTTTCAGAGCGAGATTCTAGATCCCAGATTCCAGTAGAACAGTTCAGCAACTAATTATCCAAAAACTTTACATTTCTCCAGAAAGAAATCTGTTTACAGCCTCCTGCTCTGATCATCAGGTTTCAGCTGCCTAAAATGACCAAAGTGACATCACAAAGGGCTTTCCAGATCACACGCTTGTTGAAAAGTGGCGCAAAAAAGTCATAGAAGGGCGGCGTCTTCATCCTGGGCAGGTCGCTTATTGTCAGAACTGACAGGAACAAAGCCGGAGACAAAACTATTCATATCTATTGAGACCCTTGATGTTTTCTTGGTATTAAATTAGAAATATTTGGAAAATATTTTCTTCAAGCGTCGCACTCACTTATTCAGTGGCTCAGTTTCTCTCTTTGATGCCTTTCGGTCTCGACAGGCTGCAAGTGCAGAATTAACTAACCAATGAATGGCACAAGGTGTGTGTGTGTGTGTGTGAGAGAGAGAGGGGGGGGAGGGAGGGAGGCTGTGTCGCTCGTGGGGGGCGGGGGGGGTGGACACAAAACAAAACAAGTTTTTGCAATTAAGCAGCAGAAAAGCGAGAGAGGAAAGGATGAGAGTGGCGGAGGGAGGAGCGGCGAGGGAACAGACACCAAAAGAAGGCGGTCGCTTTGCCGTCAAGTGTTTCCCCGACACGGAGGTGAGGTGTGGGTGAGGTCGCGCTCGGCCTCGTGTGGGTCTTGGCTCTGAGAGGAGGTGATGGCAGGCCGTCACAGCGGCGCCCCGTCAGCTTTGTCCTCCCCTTCTGCTTCTTCTTCCTCTTTGTTAAGCCAGAGGGCCCGAAGGCACCGACAGCTGTGGCTGCAGAGGGGACAAGAATTCTTAGAGAGAGAAGAAGAGCAGGAGCAGTGAGCTGGGATCAGATTTAGTGTTGATCTGATGGCAAGTAAAGTCTTGCAGTACCAATTGGATTCTGATACTTTAGACACCTTTATTGAGGCAGATGTGCCATCAAACTGATAGATCTGAATTAACTTTTAAGACCTTTTTTGGGCAAAACTTCTGGGCAAATAGAAAATACTTCCCCAAACCTTTGACTGACTTTCTCCTCTGACAGCCGGTAGTTTGGCCTTCCACTTTCCATTTTTTTCTGCTTTTAAAGGGATGCGTTTATTTCAGCTTAATGGCCAACCCTGTAGTTGTTTCAATTTAATAGTCAGTACATACAAATACAGCGTTGAGATACAAATTGTTGATCTAAATCAATATCGATAACAACTTTGTTACCTTGCTTTATTGCTGATATTTAAATCAATATTCCAATCGCTAATAAGGAAGGGACATTTTTCTAAATATACATATATATAAAATGCAGTGTTGCGAGAGGGACGCACAAGGACAGCGAGAGAAGCTGATGGGAACGTTGAGGGCGATCGCAGCCGTCGACGTTCAACTTCAACTTCATGAGGCTTTTTAATGAAAACGTCCCTCCGGACGGAGAGGAGTCGGCACGGAAAGTCGAGGAAAGTGAGACACAGCTGAAAGAAACCGAAGGACTGACAGCACGAAAATTGAGTCAAGAAGGTCGAGGTAAACGCCGTGAGAGCGAGTGTGAGGGAGGATGGAAGGGAGAGAAAAAAAAAAAACGGGCAGGATTGGAGCGAAGCAAATGGAGGCAGCGAGGGAAGTGACAAGAGGAGGAGGAGGAGGAGAGGCTGATGAGGAAGAGGAGGACGGGGGAGGACTAACGGTGGTGGGGGTGGGGGTGGGGGTTAGGCTCTTTGTGCCTGTCAGAGTCTGCACATCAGGATTTGTGCAACGCATCTTCACCGCATCTCCAAAGACGACAATCTGCCTGCCTCTCTTCTCATTTCTTTTCAATTCTTTTTTTTTTTTTTTTCTTCCTCACCTTTCGGTCATAATTCACGTCGACTGCACGGAGGTTCCCGGGTTTTCCGTCTGCTGGAATTACCTCCACCTCCCGGCGGCTGGAGGCGGGTTTGTGTGTGTGTGTGTGTGTGTGTGTGTGTGTGTGCGTCATTTGAGCAGGTTTACCGTGACGGGCGTCGACCCTGAGAACTCACTCGCTTCGCCGATTTATGACGTCGCTCGCTTCCCCTCCCACCGCCACTAATGGCGTTTTTCTGACACAACCTCGGTCATCTTTGCCCCATTTCTCTGCGCGGAATTTCGCTCTCGCTCTGCGCCGGTTCACCATCTTCAAAAAAAGATTAAAAAAAAAAAAAAATCATGTATGTAGCGGTGATCGTGCTGTCAAAACCCCTCGACCAATAGGTGAACCAGAATTACGGTCGGTGTTTTCCGCCGCAGACGAGTGTGTTTGCGGGCGGGAGACAAGTTTATGACTCTGAGTTTTATGTTTTTCGCTTCATTTAAGAGCTGAAACCCCGATGTAAATCTTAAAAAAAAACACGGGCTTCACCTTCCTGCCGTAAAAAAAACAACCTGCATATGAGCTCGGCCATCCTGCAGCGGAGGATGTTTTGCCCCCGTCGAGGAAGCAGCAAACCACTTATCTGCTGATTACCAGAGGCATTACACACACACACACACACACACACACACACACACACACACACACACACACACACACACAACACTTTAAGAGGAATCCCCTCATAAACTGAAAGTCTTTCATTGGCAATTAAGATCATATTTTAGACTTTATTACAGGAATAAAGTGATTAAACTGTAAACTGAAAGTCCTGTAGGATCAGAGCGAGAATATTTTTTTTATTGCAGGAAAGCAATGGCGCAATGCCGTGGTGAGTTTATGTTCAGATACAATTTGGTCCAAAATGTAATATTGGGAACACTGTCAGATGATTGACAGGTGAACATTTGGTCGCAACAGTCGGAAGGTAGACTGTGGCGATCCTCAGGCCGCCTGTAATGTTTTCCTCTGCCACGCTGATGTCGACTCACTTCAAGTTTTCACTTCCTCAGTGTGTTCACACCTCCACCATCGGCGTGAAAAATAGTTCATCAAGTCAAAGTATAGCACATTTGATTTAAGGGACTTTTTTCTTTCTTTTTTTTTTTTTTAATCATGCAGCGTTCTTGACCTTTGACCCTTGGATGTTTCATGCCAGAGGACATCCGACATTTCCTATGATGATAATTACTCCAGCCGCTCTGAAGATGTTGAATGTTTGAGAGAAAGCAGCTCTCGTGGCTTTTGTTGCATTCTTCAAACTGTCGGAGTTGGAGGCAACGTGAATACCCGACGTCCTCCAGTTTAATTCATTGCATGAAGACACCAAATTCAGCACTCAGATTATTTGAGATGCAAATTCAAAGCAGACTTTGATTTTTTTTCCCCCGCCTCATTCGAGTGAAAGAAAAGGGCGGCATCATTATCTCCATCAGACGTCCCTAACGTGCTAACAGCCCATTTTAACAACATGTATAAAATTTGTGGCGGCAATAAATGACCGACCATAGACAAGTAAGGACAACGGGATAATATAATTTTCTTCACGAAAGTGTCTCTTGCAGCAGATTGAACACCATAAATTGATGTAAACTTCAATAACAAGATGAAGATTAAAAAAAAAAAAAAGAAAAGAAAAGAAAACTCTGGGTCAGCGTCTCCCTCTGAAAATATGAACCAACTAATCTTGCTCTTGTTTTTTCTCTCTCTGTCTTCTCTTCTCTCTTGTCGGATTGAAGTTCACTTATATCTCGGCGGAGTAATGTTTCATTTTCCTTCCTCCGTCTGTTGTCGGTTGTTGAAAATAAACATCTGGCTGATGTTTATCCGTAGTGTCATTTGCACATCAGACAGTGCGACGCTGTAATAAGGAGGGAACGTTTTTAAATTATTAGGTTTATAAGCCGACCTTGAAAGAACTGCTTGAGGATTCAGAATGAGAAACAAAGGAGTACTTCATCAAATGTGTCCTGGAAATAAATCTCGGCTGCGGCAAAGAAAAGTTTTATCGTGGGTTTTTCTTTCTTCCGGAGGAAATATTCACAGAAATAAGCTTTCACCCGGGTCGGATTCATTGCCGAACGCACAAAGTTCCTGACACCTGCAATGCATCTTAGCAGTTGTACATGTTTTATTATTAATATTTCAATTTGTGTCTTGGGAGAGTTTTCGACCTCTTTCTGTGCCGTTGTGTTGGGTTTTGTATTGCGCTCCGCCGAGCGTGTGACGCCTGCAAAATAAATTACATTTTTGTTTTGTTTTGTTTTGTTTTGCACTTCCAACGCATTGCATACAACAGAACGTACGCACTGTTTGCGACACCTGCTGTGATATTTAACATCCAAACAATGACACATGCATACACATTGGCAAGAGGCGCCGTCGCTGCTGCTGCTTTTTCTTTCTTGTTTGTTTGTGGGTCTGTGGTTTTGTTTGCGGCTCGGTAAGAAAATTGTCTTTGCAGTTCATTCGCGCTTAAGAGCGGAGAGAGCCGGAGATCATTTGCAGCGCTCCACATGAAGGAGTATTAATCCAATTCAAACAGCTCCGAGGAGACAGCCCTCTAATAACTTATGGCGACTTGGAAATTTGTTTATGTTTGTAACAGTGTGCTGAAAGATTAATAACGTCCACGGCGGTGGCAGCAGCCGCGCAAACAGAAGAAAAAACTAGATAAAAAACCAAACAAAAAGGAGAAACCGATTCTGCGGAGATAAATGAAAGGCAAATTAGCCGGTGGCGTTGTATTTAATTACACATTACTTCTGTCACAGCTTTAGTCATGGCCCTGATTTCCTCATATTCCCCCCACTAGCCCCGGGCTGCCGTGAAGAACAGCTTCATTGGCTGCGGCGGCAGCCAGAAGATCCATCAGAGGCTGCGGTCCGCTCGGGAGGACGTAAACACACAGCCGAGCCGCGCCTGCAGTCGCCCGCCGCAATCCCTTTCACAAAGACTGAAACATTAATTCACCTTTAACTCTGTTCTCATCTCTCTGTACTTGGTTCTGGAGGATTGTTCGTTGTTGTTTTTTTTTCATACACAAGTTCCTGCGGGTCACACACGCCAGACTCCAGTCGGCTCGGCTCCCCCTCGAAGATTAAATGTTCTGCCGATCGATTGCACTTCTCTAATGCACCGGACCTCTCGGAAGAAATACCAAAAGCACGTCATCATCCGGGCTGAAAGACTGAGGGTTTTTTTGTTGTTGTTTTTATAGGGTGAAAAGGTTGTGAAGACTGCTGTAAGAAGGTGGGGATATTAGAAAAAAAAACAGATAGCGAGCAACATTATCTGTCTATGAAAGATGAAGGGGAAAAAAAATGCCTGGACACGGCAGACAGCCCTGGGTGCCGCCTGATCCGCTGCGACTCGGGATGAGATTCGGGAAGAAAGAAAACAAGCAAAACAAAAGTGGGAGGAGGGATTTGTGGCGGCGGCAGGGGGGAGGAGGGGCCGTCGAGGTGGAACCAGGCGAGCTGGTGAAGGAAAATGACATCGAGCAAACCTTTTCCAACTTATCACCCAAATCCTCCGAGCTCAGGGATGTTTGGGTTTGAACATCTGCACTCACTGGCTCCTCTTCCTCCTCCTCCTCCTCCTCCTCCTCCTCCTCCCTCTGGTCACAGCTGGCACGCCGGCTACACCCGCGAGGCCTCGAAGGTGCTCGGCGGCAGAATGCAAATTTCGCCTCGCCCTCGCAGCTGCGAGCGAGGCTGCGGGCGTCGGCGCAGCACCCCACAAACCGAGTCCGACGGCTCGCAAAACCAAAACCGAAGTGCGCAAACACGCGGGGAGCACAAAAACACACACACCCACACACGAGCGCTTCCGCTCCCGTGCGCGCTCATTTTCGTCTGCGACGTCCCGGTGCACTGGACCGCACCGCCATCCCTCCCTCCTCTCCTCCCTCCCTCCCTCCCTCCGCCCTCCTCCGCTTTCCCTCCTGAGCAGGTGACGGCTAATTCCTCTCCCTGCAGGCGCTTCTGTTCTGCTCCTTGAAGCGAGCACCGCTGGCCAGACCAGGCGCCGCCCGCTCTTCTCTTTCCACAGCCACTCCCCCCTGCAGCCGCCCCCCGCCCTGCCTCCTCCTCCACCTTTCATCCTCCTCGCTCCGCCGGCCCTTGTGATGCAGGTGCAAGAGCATCTCGGCAGCATCGCACAACACATACAAGCCCACGTGTGAAATAAAAAATATATGTATATATAACCACATCCCGAGCTGTGGATCCCATTAAAGACGCCCACGTTTAGATATGTGCATAAAGTCGAGGGGGAGGCGTCAGACAGGCCAGATGGAATGTTTTCCCGAAGCTGTAATGCAGTATTTATTTTACACGTTCTGAGGGGGAAAGAAGGCGGCACCTGCTCCAGTGGCCGGCGCCGTCTGCCGCCCCAGACTTCTCCCCCTGCCGGCGCAGCTTCCCTCCAGGTCGTCCGAAGTCATGCCTGCTCCTTATTCGACACACAAATGCACCGGATGTACAAGTCGAGTCCAGTTGCTTGTTTGAGTCTCTTGTTTGTCTCTCGATAAACTGGTGCCTTGTCCGGCGTGAACTCCACC
Source organism: Nelusetta ayraudi (assembly GCF_046127955.1). Taxonomy (NCBI): domain Eukaryota; kingdom Metazoa; phylum Chordata; class Actinopteri; order Tetraodontiformes; family Monacanthidae; genus Nelusetta; species Nelusetta ayraudi. Next base: position 53,305 of record NW_027466116.1, read on the forward strand.
TTCACCCAAAGACGCCTGGGATGGACTGCAGCATCCGTGGGACTCCGAGGGCAAGACAGGAGATAGACTTAGGGATGGATCTCTAGAGATAAGGTTGGATGTGAGGAACCACTTTCAGGGGGAATACAAAAAAAAAAAAAAAAGAAAATGCCGCTTTTTCACTAGAACAGTCAGATTTCAGTACCGCTTGCCAACAGGATGAGGCAAATAGCTGCTGCATTGTACTGGTGTAATAATCTGCCTCAGATCAAGCTGTAACTAAAGTCTCAACAAAGCAGAAGTCAGAAAGATATAGATGTAGGAAAGAAAAGCCTGACGGTTCTTCGCTTCGTCTTTAAGTGGGAGACATTCAGTCTCATTTTTATTGCATTGGTTCTATTTCAGTCGTCCATGAACCAGCTTCTATTGTCCGATAAATGGTCCAGGGATCCTCTGTCCAGCCAAGTCCGATTGGATTGGTCCATTTTCAAGACGGCCGTTCGCTCCTCTGCGATAGTTGGGTGAATTCTGGTTCCGTGGCTTGTTGTGTGTTGTTCTCTACAGCAGTGACCAATAAGGGAATGTCCACACATGATAAAACCGCAGCTGTTTCAGTGTCCACGCTTTGGCCGACAGTGCTCACAAGCTTGCAGTGGCTTCCCGTAGCCTGAAAGGAGGCCCGCTGGTCTCAGAATACCCGGTCCAGCTAAAACAGATTAGGAGTGGCACTTTTCAAGACGGATGTGGAAGATTTCAGGTTTGAAATCTCGGCCAGGCAGCCGCCGTGCAGGGTTTCATTTGTTTGTGCATCAGCTAAGGACGACTGTGGAGAATGCTGCCGCTCCCATCTGGAACCAAAGATTGCACCAACTTGCTTTCACTGTTTGAGTAAAATTTTTAAAAAATGAAAAAAAAAGAAGAAAAAAAAAGCAGAGACAAAGAAGGACTTATTTGAAATGGCTCATTACTATGCCTGGCTGAGGCGCCGGCTAATTACAGCCGACTCACTCATCACAATTAACTGGTCTTATTACTCCGTTTGAGTATATGACATATTTTGCACATTCCTTCATACAGAAATATGTCATTATCGCTGAAATGAATGCCAGCAGGGTAATTAGTATGCTAAGGCAGAGGACGGTGGCGGAGAAGCCCGGGCGTGCAAAGAAAAGCAAAACAAAAGAGAAATGAGGGCTTTTATTCAGCGCCACGCGGAATAGAGATTTGGTTCAAAATTCACCAAAAGCATCCTCAGCCCATCGTCTTTTGTCTTTGGTGGGAATTGCGAGATTTCAGCGCCAGCCAAGTTAAGTTAATGCGGCAGCGGCGGCGGCAACAGCGGCGATGGTGGCGGCGGGGAATTGGCGCCGCCATCCAGCTCTTTTTTTCTCATTAGCCCTACTTTTCAAGCGTGTCATAAATCGGCAGCTTCTATTGTTGGCTGTCCATTACACCCCCACCACACACACACACACACACACACACACACACACACACACACACACACACACACAGACTGATCAACACTCAACAGCTTTATTTTTAAATTTTTTTCGACTGCACTCTACCGCCGACAGTCCCATTGAAAGCGACTTCTCCCATGCTATTGCACCCCTTTGTCTCCTGCCACTATCCCCACAGTAATTGCTGCGTTTATTGTAGCTTCTTAGAGGCTCAAGTAGGAGCTATAGGGACTAAGCTCCGGCACTGTGCTGCGGCTGCGTGACTGGAAACACAGCCTCAGTCTGGATGCGACTGACGGTCCTCGGACGAAAATATTTCTGTTCTGCAGTTTACACTCGTGTTGGCCTTGAAAACTTTGTTTTCGTTAAAAAAAAAAAAAAAAAAAAAAAAAGATTCCGACACGAGTTTTGCCCCAAACGTTTTTTAGAACTCTGAACAAAATACCCCATGCGGAAACACTTTCATTGGGTTGGATCAATAGTGGCAAAAAAAAAAAAAAAAAAAACGAAAAAAAAAAAACGAAAAAACAAGGAGAGCAGGCTTGAAACATATGGCGACGACAGACACTTGTCCTGATTGTGTTGGCTGAGATTTTACCTTTCAGCCTCTGCTGCAATTTAATACCGGAACGCGGGCCAAGGCGAGAACGGATCGGTGCGTGTTGGCACTCTCGCTTTTTGTTCCCCCGGAAAGTGCAAGAGGGAGGATGTGAGACGCCGTGCCACTCGCCGGTGTTTGACTCAGCGCTTAAAGCCTCTCTTTTAAAAGGCGGTGACAGCACTTGCCCACAAATCTGTCAAATTACCAGTGCACAGGGTGTATTTAGGGAAGTCTGCAGGGCCCCGTGTGAGGCACACGCGCATGTGGGTGCGAGTGCGCGTGTGCTCGCAGGGGGAGAGGAAGTAACAGTTTAACTATTGATTTCAGCAGCTAAAGGTTTTAGGCGGGGGTCCAAGGGAAATGGGGGGTAAAAGAAAGTGGAGTGGGGCCTCGTCCGAAGCTCTTAGCACACCGCCGCCTTTCTCCCACGCCTCAATCAGTGGTTAAGGTCTGTGGCTGCCCATTGAAGTTGTACAACTGCTGTATTAAGGACTGCGCGGCTCTGTGCACTCTGCAGTGCTCTATTGATTGATGTGTGAAGAGGGATTAGTGAGTGGGAGGGAAGGAGGGAAGAGGAGACGCCGGATGGGCGGGAGCGGCCGGGAGCAGAGCTGTGAAAACAGTCTGCGTACAAAAAGAAAAAACCTTGGGGTGGGCAGATGTCGCGTCTTTTGGCGGAGGGCTGAGAATCCCCCACTGGCACAGTGTCCTGATTCTTTGCAAGCTTTTACAGATTTGGCTTCCCGAGACGTCGGGTCTGTTTCGTCCACATAAAACATCTGCGCACTGCGGAGCAGCGGCTCTCTGGGTCTCTTTTCAAGTTGCCGTTGCTCCCGGTCGGCGCCAATCGCAGTCGATCGAAGCTTCCCAGACTGGACGTCAGACGCAGAGAGTGTCTGGTGGAACAGATAGATGGTCGAGGTGATTATTGAAGTGAATGAGCAAGTTTCAATTATTATTATTATTATTATTATGATTATTATTATTTATTTATTTATTTTGCCACAACCTTTATGGCCATTTTTACTCATTTACTCATTTTTACTCCAACTTCGACCCAGCAAAACATTGTTTAACCAGTTTATGAAGAGGTGACATTAGCGCTCCGATCCATAATGACAGCCAGTCATTTTCATTTGTCTTATTGTCGGTCCCTGCTGGCCAAACGATAGAATGCAGGGTTTTTTCCACTGCCACGTTATCTCATCACTCTGATTAGTTTTCAGTGAGGCTCATTTAACTCACATTTTTCTTAACAGAGACAAATAAAATAGAAACACTCTTGGTGTTTGAAGGGGAATGTGGGCGAAAAAAAATAATCCTTCACCCTAAGGATCTCAAACACTTCCCCCCGACTTGTGATATTTCTCAAACACCCCGCCAAGCGGAATCCCGTCGGCATCCATTTCGCTTGGCCGGCAATATCCTGAGAAGCGTTGGGGCGACGTGAATCTCCATCCAGTCCCGCTGGCTGGAGCGAGGCGTCCAGGTGCTCGCCCATCACTTTCACCTCGCTCTCCCGTTGTTCCAGCCCTGACAGGTGGCAATGAGGATGAGGGGAGAGGGGAGGGGGAGTGCCGGAGAGGAGGGGTCGAGAGAGCAGTGGAGCAAGAGAGAGAGAGGGGGGGGGGGATAGAGGAAGAGGGGAAGGAGGAGGGCGACAAGGAGATGGGACTTCAGTGAGGTGGACACGAGGTCGGATTTGGGGCCGTTCAGAGTAAATGGGATCAGACGAGGAGGAGAAAGGAATCTTGGCCAGTTAATGTTTAAACCCCCACCACCACCACCACCACCACCCCCCCGCCAACAGCCTTCTGCTCCCGACCAATGATAATCCTTCGGCTGCCTCTCCTCATCATCAAGGTGTCGGCGGGAAGAGCCTGTGTAAATATTTAATTGGCTGCAGCACGCCGGTGTTAATTATGCGGTCTCTCTCTTTCTCTCTCTCTCTCTCTCTCTCTCTCTCTCTCTCTCTCTCTCTCTCTCTCTCTCTCTCACCGACTGCCTCTCCAGCGCTTCCTGTCTCGCCTCAAACTGAACTGCAGCTGTTCCCTCCTCTAAACTTTAACAACCAACTTCTTCTTCTTCTTCATCGCAATGTCCCCCCGGTTGCGTTATTTCGGAAAGAAAAAACAGGAGGAAAAAAAAATGAGCCGCGTCGACCTCATCTGGGATAATCTTTTTCACCTCTAGCTTCTAACCTTGCGCTGCCGTGCGCTCTCTCCCCCCGCACCCCTCATCCGACCCCCCCCTGCCTTCCTCCTTTTCAATTTCCGCACGGCGCCGGCCTTCGTTCAAACGTGTTATTGTTATGGGCTTCATTATAGCCGCCGCCGTTATCCGCCCGGGCGGCAATCCTGCTTTTCGGGAGACGCTCTCCCTCCCTCCCCCTCTCTCCTCCACCCCACGTTTTGTTTGATCGTCAAGGGCAACGTGAAATAGACAAAGACTGCAAAGACAACCTTACGGAGTTGCCACGCCATGCGAGCGGCTGCGCAATATTACAAAACGGCCGTCTCTCAGAATCGAGAGGGATAAAAAATCAACGGGTGTCTCCCGAGTATTGAACAAGCGGGAGTCGTAAACGCGAATCTCCGCGTTAGGGCCACTAACACTGTGCTACGCGCGCTGTGTGGGGCCTTGGATCGCTGAGAGCCGGTCGACCCACTGACCCTGCCATTTTCATTTTTGTCGCCCTGAAAGCCTGCAAGACGGCAAATCATCAGGGAAATACAAAAGAAATCCAAAAACTGGGTAAGAAAAGGAAGAAAGAGTCCAAAAGCGACAGCTTACCTTGACAGATTTGCTTTTTTTTTCTGATTGAGTTCACCAACTTCCAGAGTCAAAATTCAATGAAGTCAAAGGCAAATTCAGAGGCGATAAAAATGCATGAAAAAACTACATTGGTAGTGACTTTTGACATCATGTTTTCATCGCAAAGCATGAAAGCTGACAGACAGGGTGACGGGTTTCATCCAAAGGATTCCATAAAACACTTGACAGTGTCTTTAGAGGATAGAAAACATTGACAATGGTGTGTTTTGGCCTCTATTTTAATAAAAATTTAATGAAACTCTTTATTTGTTGAGTTTCCCACTGCGGCCAGTTTGTTTCTGGCCTTGCGTTCTCCACGTGACTGATCACAGAGTGCTGGGCTCTCTCCCAGGTTCCTCTCAGCCGACAAACATTCTCATTATAAGTATTGCACCTTTTTTTCCTCTTCATAATTCCATTTGTTTATCACCATCAGATATGCAAGGCCTTTTACTAACTTCTTTGCCGAGTCCCTTTATTGGATTTTCGGCCAGAACATCCTCTCGTGGCCGACGACCCTCCCTAGAGTCATGTTGGAAAAACCACTTTACTGTCTTAGTAATGTCTTTGACCAGGAGCTTGGTCTGCACACTGATGCATGGTGTGTGTGTGTGTGTGTGTGTGTGTGTGTGTGTGTGTGTGTGTGTGTGTGTGTGTGTGGAGGGTCTGGAGATGGGAGGTGGTGTCCGCTTTTGTGCCAAAACTGGAGGTCATAACAAGGACAAGCAGCAGCAGAGGCCTGGATGGACTGTCTGTTGTAAGCAACAGGGAGCGCAAGCATGCGCACGCACACACACACACACACACACACACACACACACCATTTATGAGTGCGCAGATGGAGTGTCTGGCCAAAGACGTTTCTAAGTCAGTAAAGTGGTTTTTCAACTTGACTTCAGGGAGGGTCGGCCACACAAAGAGACGTTCTGGCCAAAAAACAGCGGGATTCCCCAACTGATGGGGAAACATCAAAGACTCAAATAAAGGCCTCCATTATCTGATGGTTCCGAACAGTCAACGGTTTTGACTCCTCGCATTTGCAGATATAGAAGTTCACGCATCCTTCTGATTTCGTCACTCTGTGTGAACTCAAGGCAGCTCTTGCAGAGGTGACCTTTCCATGGCTGCAGCCTTGGTACGCATTGTAACCACTTGAATGTCTTACTGTACAACTCAAGGTGCTCTTGTGCTCTCCAGAACGGCACGAAAAACCGGAATATATCTGCCGTCTGTGCAATGTGAGTGTTTGTCTCTTGAAACTCTCAGTGGAAAAACAAGGCAAAAAAATCTGGTTGCATGGTTGCAACCCAAACACTGTCCATCGCATGCTTTGAAAATTTGAAGGAAGCTTAGTTGTGAGGGCAAGTGAGGACCAGCCACCAATGTCCTCACCTTGTTGCTTAAAAAGCAGTGGCTCTCACATGTTTACAAGAGCGCACGCACGCACGCACACACACACACACACACACACACACGCACAAGCACTCGAGCAGGTTATTTATCATTCCTCTCCTCATTCCCAGTCTTGCAGCATTTTATGTAGCCTCGGGATCTTCCTCGTAAACAAAATCTTTGCTCTTATTTTCTCCCCCCCACCTTTGTCATCGTAAACTGGAAGTGGCAGCCACGGTGCAGAGAGAGAGAGAGAGAGAGAGAGAGGGAAAAAAAAACAACTTTCAGTTCACATTGTTTCTAGGTTTCCGCTCTCAGAACGTAGCGAAGCGGTCGCTGCTTTAAGCTCCTCTCTGAGAGCTTCAGCTTCCAGGAGCGTCAGCGGGCCGAAGCCCCGGAATCCTCCTGACAGCTGCAGCCCTCGGCCGGCCTGCTCCCTCGGTCCCGGCGGGGCGGGGGGTGGAAGAGGGGACGGAGGGGGGGGGGTTGTTATTTCTGAGTTTCTTGCGACGGAGGTCGATAAAACTGGAGAGGAAGTCCGGAGAGCCGGAAGTGATGGTTGACGATTCCATTCTGGCGGCGCTCAGCACCGAGCTCATTATTTCCTCTGTGTGATGCTGCGTTTTGTGTCTGTGAAATTAATGGCCTGAGCACAACATCAAAGGCCGGGAGTCGCATGCTGCCATTCAGCCCAATGATGTTTACATTTTGTTGCCATAGGCCCGCCACTCCCACTCTGCCATTACTGCATTCAATGCCGCCTCCTGCGATAATAATTCACCTCCGCCTGTCGCGCTGTAATCTACTGTGAACAGTCCGACTAATGCTGCAGCCGGACGACAACAACAACAACAACAACACAACAACACTGGACGCCTGTTGAAAAAACAGAAAATAGCACTAACTGATCAAATGCTGGATGGCCACTTTAACGAGAAGGTGTTCACCCGTGGATACGACACGTTAGCATGCCGTGGAGTAGTAGTTCAACAGACACGTGCACGGTGCGCTCCACGCCTTTTCTCATTAGTTCACATAATCCAGTCCGGTTTGCCTTGTTAGCATGATTAATGTAGCCCAGCGGGCGGCAGTAGTTGAACCTTGCTGGAACGGGATAAAGTTCACTTAAAAAGGTGGATCTTTGCATTTAATGCTTCCACTTAATGCTAATGCGCACACGGCTTCGGCATAATTCATCAAATTAACCGAGTGAGGCTACTTGTGCTGTAATAATCGCTTATTAACTCTGGTGTGAGAAACTCTGCACTCTTCGGGTCTCAGCTGGTGTCCAACGTGTAGCAAGTGTATTTTCAAATACCGAGCTGCGCTGACAGAGGTAGTAATGGATTACATGATTGCCACCTGGTGGGCGAGGCTGTCGGAGACTCGGATCTTTAAACTTGTGCGAAGAATTTTCTATTTTTCTTTATTTGCCTGTCTGGTGTAGGTTCAACTGTGATCACTTTGATTTGATATTATACATTTTTATAATAAATTAATAAATTTGATTATAAATGTAATCCCAAACATTTGAATTATTTAATAAATATTTAATATTACTTCATCTTGAAGCCTAACTGACTATTCAGGCCCATTTAACTAAAAAAAATAAATCTGCAGAAAGCTGATCGTTTATCTCAATGCTAAAATTGGTGCCACATTGGTTCCCACGATTGTGAAAAAGAAGCATTTTCCTGAGGACCAAGGGTGTCTTCCGTCTCTTAAAAAAAAAAAAAAAAAAAAAAAGTTGGGGGAAAAAATGCACGTGCCTCAGCAACCGAAGATTTCCATGACATTTGTAAAACCACGGAGATCGCCTTTACCCGCAGGTCGAGGCAAACAAAATTTTTTTGTGAGGAGCATTTGGAATGAGCCACAGAGGATCAGGAGGGAGAGAGTAAAATATTCAAGTTAATAACAGCCGTGGCCTTGCAGGCGAAGCCACCTTTTTTACGTTTTTGCACAAAGGACGCGGGAGAATGCCAGGGGGGGGGGCGGTCATGGAGAAGGTGGCTGGCGCATGTGGCAATTGATACCGAGCTCCTGCCGCACAGCGGGGGGCTGGGGCGGGGGGGAGCGCAGGCAGAACACGCTGACCTGGTTAGCATGTTACACAGCGACTCGCGGCGGGTTTGTTAGAACGCGAGGTGCCGCGGAGAGCTGCGAAAACCGGGAATTGGGTGGGGAAATGGGAATAGCTGTGACACTCTGAGCGAGCGTCAACTTCTCACTGTCCATCTAATCAACACGCACGCACGCGCGCTCACACACGCACGTTATCTGATGGGAGGCGTCTTGTTTTTTCTCTCTCTCTCTCTCTCCCCCTCTGGTTCCGCGTCATCTCTGTAATTGCGTATGTGGGTTAGTGTGCGTTTCTGACAGCGCGTCGCGCTCGTCTTCGGGCTCCCCAGCCCTGGAACTGAATCGAATTAACCTAAATAAAGTCTGGTGTGCGGCAGCGGCGTGCCGAGCACTTGAAGGGGAACAGCTGGGGGGTGGAGCCAGCGGCAGCCTGACGCAGAAGACGGGATGCACTTCTGCGTCAGGCAAAAAACAATAAAGTCAAAATGAAAATAAAAAAAACTGTGCATGAGGGTAAAAATCCGGATGATGGTTTCGGACTCCGTCCACTGTAGTTGATGTGCTCCGCCTCCGCTTTCGAAGGAAGAGAGAGACTAGTGGGGGTCGGGGGGGGGGGGGGGGGGGGGTCGGAGGGGGTTGCACTTCTGAGATGCTCGGCCGGCCTTGGCTGCACGGAGAGCAGCAGTGGCAGCCATTAATGCGATTACAGCTTTTACAGGGAGATTTTCAGGAACGGGTTTTTCATCCGAGGCGTTGTGCGTTCGTCCGCCGCTCTTGTTCCCCGCTGGCGCGGCCGGCAAACAAACATGAAACCAGTGAATAATCTGCGGATCAGCCGCACACACGGCAGTGCAACTCAAATTATATTTACACACACACTCACACACACACACACACACACACACACACACACACACACACACACACACACACACACACACACACACACACACACACAGAATTCACTGTTGGAATATTAACATGTGGTTGGACAGGAGGCATCCCGAGGGCCAAACGGCACCAGGATTTCTAACTTTGTCACCGGATGTTCTAAACACTTAATTAACACTTTATTAACACCACAGAGTCTCACCTCGTGCCGCCGAACTTGAGGTGTGTGGTTGCGCCTGCGTCTGCTCCGGTGTGAACGTCGCTCCTGAGTCTGTGGAGTCCAAAAAGATCCAGAGGTTGATGACACAATTGTGAAAAAAAAAAAAAAACCCAAAAAAACCCCACATGATTTCCTTTCATTCGGTCCAACCAGACCTGCAGTTCATTATGACATCATTTCCTCTCGTGTGATTTTACTTGCACCAAACAGCATCGAAATACAATCAGTCGGTCGTGTTCATTATCATGCCGAGATCTTGCTCTGTTATTGTGTGTGTGTGTGTGTGTGTGTGTGTGTGTGTGTGCGTGCGCAAGCGCCCGGGCAATCACAACGTGACAACCTTTATTTTTCCAAGCCTCCTCCTCCTCCACCTCCTCCTCCTCCTCCTCCTCCTCCTCCTCCTCCTGTTTGGCTTCCTCTCTATTAAGTGGTGCATTGCCGTCTTTTCTTCCTCTCCCTCCCTCCTTCTCTCCCTCCCTCCCTCCAAAGTCTCGTCCCTCGGCCCGATCCAATATCGGCTTGCGTAACACGTCTCCCACTCTGTGCAGCTGTTTAACAAACCTTGAGATGTGTCTGCGCTCCTCACTGCCGCCGCCGCCGCCACCGCAGCTTCGTTTCATAAAGTCACCACTTATTAAACCCCAAGGCTACGACCACAACAAAAACCTGGTGAGATATTGAGGTCAGCCAGCAGGCGGTGGCACAGTGGGGGGGAGGGGACGGAGGGGTGGGGTTGATATTGGGTACTTGGCACGCGCTCAGGTATGCGGCTGCACGCTGCGAGCTGGAAGAGTTCAGGTGGCGGCCGACCGCTTGTCTTATTTGGCTTTCTGTCGCATCTCTGTTGGCAGCGCGAGGAGAGGAAAAAAAAAAAATCGCACGAGGGGCGACTTCAAAACAGCCCCTCCTTTTTCTTTCTGTCCGGAATAAACAAATAAATAAATACATGAGTAAAAATAAATCCCCCCTTCACGACGGCAAAAGTTTGCGCTTCCTCTTGAAGAGACGGCCCTCGGGATGCAAGTGTGTGTGTGTGTGCGTGTGTGTGCGTGCGCGCACGTGTCCTCCCGGCGTGCGCAGCGTTTTGGTAGGCAGGTTGGCCGCCCCTCCTGCTTCCTCCGCTGTCCCTTCATTTCACGCTCCAGCAGCTCGCCGTGAATCCCCCGCCCCCCCGCCCCCTCCTCCACCTCCTCATTATCGGGCGCCGTTCAATGAGCGCTCGGCCCTGCCGCCGCCGCCACCAGAACCGACGCAGGGCCAAAGCAAGTCAATATTCTGCTGAGGTGGTGGTGGAGAGGAGGGAGGGTGGAGGGAGGGTCAGAGCAGCCGGCAGGCTGGTGGGGGATTCTTTTATTTAGTCTATATATCTATATATCTACATCTGACTCTTCCTCCAGAGGCGGCCGACACGTCGGGGCCCCCAAACCCGATTTTCCGGGGGCCCTGTGAAAGCCTCTGACCCGGAGGACTGATGAAAAGCAGCAGAGCGTCCGTCTGAGAGTTATTGGATCCTCAACGGTGTCTTTTCTCATTTCTCTCTCTCTCTCCCTCCCTCTCTCTCTCTCTCTCCCTCCCTGCAGAGCCTGCGGCGGTGCAGGCGGCGGACTTCGGACAGCTGCCGGACAACATCACGGTGCTGGAGGGAGACAGCGTCACGCTGAGGTATCTGGGCCACTCCTGCACCTGCACCTGCTAATCGCAACCATCAACATGTTTTCTCTCTCTCTCTCTCTCTCTCTCTCGCGCTCTCTCCTCCTTCTCCTGCACCTGCCGCCTGCTTTAATTGGCCTGTCGCCGTCCGTCACGCCGCTTCAATTACTTGTCCCAAAATTGTGCCATATTGTCAGACTCTGTCTTTTTTTTATAATTTTTCACATTTATTTTTTATTTTTTTTAGCTAATTATAAGATAATGCTTGTCAGATGTTGCTTGTTGTTTGTTTATCTTTAATCACTTTTTGCCCCCCCAACCCCCCGCAACCCCATTTAAACTCTGCTGCGACAAACCAAGCCAGTGCACCGGAGCAGCGCCGCCGTCGGGCCGCGCTATCTCTCCAGTCGACTGTGAACGATAAAAGACCAAATCGAATCTCGGCGCAGCCGCCGATGAAACACTAAAACAGACAAGTTGCGCTTTCCCAATTTTTTTTTCTCTCTCTTTTTTTTTTTGCAGCCACAACCTGCCGCCTCGGCAGTAAACTCAGTGATGCAAAAAAAAAAAGGAAAAAAAGGAAAGAAAAGTCATCACGGCTCGCCTTCGTCCTGCTCCAACCTCCTTTATCCCGTTTAAAGTAAACAGGTCGTCCCAGTCATCTCTGTCTGAGGCCACACTGCTGTTCTTGTCTGTGTGGGCACACTTAAAAAAATGAATTCTTAGGAAAAAGATTAAAAAATAAAAAAAAAATACTGTCACCCATTTCAGAAAGTGAAAGCCATAAATCATATAGATTCATAACACAGATAGAAATATTTCCAGCCTTTATTTCTTGAAATCTTTAAGGTTTAGGTGGAATGAATCTATAAAATATATGGGTCTCACTTTCTGAAATGAGTGACAAAAACATATTAAACTAAACTAAATTAAAAAAAATTTTGAAGCTGTCATATCAAGGCCCGAAAATGTATTGGCTGTTTTTGCTCCGAAGCGAGTGTTGGATTCGACGTGAAATGTGATCGGGATTAACGGGGAAAAACTACACAGAGTCGTTTGTCATTGGAAAACAAGACGCCAACCGCATGATCCATACTTTGACTCTGTTCTCGGTCTTTGCGCGAGCGCTTTGCCAAAACAGGATTTTGCTCCGTTTGTGTCATCAACAGGCTCTAAATCTATAAATTGCACCTCGTCGGACGTCGGCGGCGATTATCCAGAATCCTTCAAAAGATGCTTTTGTTCGGCACGCGTCGGGGGGGTGAGGGGGAGAATCAACAACTCTTCATCATAATCATCATCGTGAACACATTCTCTGCCGTGTCCGTGCTTGTGACGTCCCCACATTTCACTGCGCAGAACCACGAATGCAGGCTCCGAGACTCTTTGTCACAGGATGTTTTCTTCTTTCTGATCAGACGTGTTCAGATTCACGTCCACGTCTCCATTCAAACGAACAAAATAGGCTCCCCGACAAATAAACGCCTTTATCTGGAAGAATCAGTTGTGCCCAAGTGGCGCAAACTACTCTAGTTCTGCTTGTTGTTGCGTCGTCTTTCATGAAGGCCATTAAGACGCGGCGCACTTGACGCTATTATAATGCTGTTTTTTTTTGGTTTGTTTTTTTTGCTTGGGCTTGCAGTCCTGCAGCAACATCATCATCAGCAGAGCGATGATTAATTTTAAAAATAGACCAATAAAGCATGTGTGGACTGATGATAGATGTTATGTAGGGATTTCTTGCTGCACTGGTCCTTCGTTCAAACTCTGCAAACACAATCTTAATCAAGCTATCTGGGTTTGTTTTTGTTTTGTTGTTTTTTGTCCTTCTCTGCCTTCTGCTTCACCGCTCATGAAGCTTTTCCGCAGTGCTTTGCTCTCCTAGCGACGTGAGACGTGTTCCCTAGTTGTCAGGGACTTCTGAGCTCCAACATCGTTATGTCAGTTTCCACCCATTTCAACCCGAAGGTAGTCAAGCTAACATGCAGAGACCAGAGAGGCACCAGAGCAGTCAGAGCTGGGCAAGGACACCTTGTGGCTGAGGCAAGAACTAAAGTCAAGGTCCCGCTGGGGTCCCTCTGTTGGAAGTGTGCCACATCACCCCAACCCTCTGCATTTCAATGGACCGGCCAATCACAAAGAGCAGTTTTCCCAGCGAGGGAAGCGAAAGGAAGCCGACTGTGCAAGCAGTAACGCCGTTTTGCATAAACTAGATCTGAAGAATAATAAAGACTAAAAAAGTATATTAAAAGTCTTGGGTTGAATAAAACATCAGTTTGACTGAGTGCCTCTAAAAGACAAATTGAAACGGAGACAACAGGCTTTTTCAAAATGAACTATGGGACAAAGTCTTTTTTTCGTTGTTCTTTTTCAGTTTTTTTCTCCGCAAGGGTGCATGACCCATTTTGCTGCGCTTGTTCGACGCAATCGATGCCTCATAGCATTTCGCAGACAGACGATGAATAATGGGAAGAGATGACGACACGGGATTAAAGACAGTCTCGCACACAGTAATTGGCACTCAGGCTTTTTTTCCCCCGAACGGTTGGATCCATAGAAGCTGATGTAAATCACAGGCGGCGGCAGCTGCAGCACTCACTGTATTTCCATCGCTCTAATAAAAATGTGAAACTGCTCTGCACGGCGTCATCAAAATGGTGAAAGGGAGAGACATATATTTATACATATGTAAAGCCGCAATGATTTATTCCAAGGTGCACTGAAGATTCCCTGCTACTAGCTAATAGAAGAGAAACACTTTGCCTTATTTTTTCCTTTTTAACTCACTCAGTGTTCATTTTCCCATTATGTTCATCCTCCAGTCTGCGTACTAAGACGTTCAGCAGCGTGTCTCTTGTTCTGACTTCCTGTCACCACCACCTCCACTGCAGGTGTCGGATCGACGAGGAGGTGACGCACAAGGCCTGGCTCAACCGCTCCAACATCCTGTTCACCGGGACGGACAAGTGGTCGCTGGACAAGCGCGTCACGCTGGCCAACAGCAACAGCAGCGACTTCTCCATCCACATCGACAAGGTGCAGGTCACCGACGAGGGGCCCTACACGTGCACCATCCAGGCCAACAACAAGCCCCGCACCTCCAACGTCTACCTGATTGTTCAAGGTGAGGCGGGTGAGGCGACTCCAAAGACGCTGCAGCAGCCCCGGCAGAGAAAATGTGCGCTCAGGGTTCTGTAAGCAGCCTTGGATTTGAAAAAAATAAAAAACCATCTGCTGCAAGTCTTAATTATGCAGTTTGTCATTCAGCAGAGAGTTGCGCCGTCTATTGGGCGTGATTGAGGTTTTGACATCGGGGAGCGCAATTTAGATTTTTCTGTGATGGGATTTCAAAGGTCCCCGTTCTGACAAATCACGCCTCGATTTATGACAGACGCCTTCCCTGTAGCTCGGCGTAACGTCTTTTACGGCGCTGCAACATGTGGCTGCCATTTACGGCGATGAGCCGCGGCGTTAAAGCCGCCCGACAGATGGAGCGACGGGCCTTTTCAAAGCGCCCTGAGTCCGACTGCTCGCTCACTACCCAAATAACCCTGTGACTGGTGGTGGATGTTCTGTGACCTGTAAACATTCCACAGAAAAGTGTTTTCAAATAGCTCTTCATCGATTGGAATGTTTTGTGGTTTGATGTTATTAAGGGCACTGATTTGGGGTCGTTTCAAGACTCTTTTATAGGACCCTCAACCTTTTTCAGTTCTCATCGCAGCAGAAAAGGTCCTGCTGCGGAGTCATGCAGCAAGTGACAGATGTGCTGGTCTGCAGGGTCACTGAGGTGGAATGTTCAACATGAACACCAGGATCTAAAGGTTGAAGGTTCCTCAATTATGCAAATGTCACTGAGCACCTTAGAGATGTGGAAAATTGTTGATCGTTTTACTTTGGATCTAGGGAATCAGCCTTTGTGAAGTCACAAGGGGCGCCGATACCGCCGCCCCCCCCTGGGCCAATCAATTTATCAATCTAGCACGGAGCTAGAATTCAGCAGGTTTAATGGAAGGGTGGCAGATGGCACGCTGGCCTCCTAATGGTCTTTCAGGACGTTAAATGAAATCAAACCATTAACTGCAGGATACACAGCCACACAATAAGTGTAGTAGCTCGCAAAGAAGTTACAAGTTTTCAAGAAATGTTTTCTTCCGTAAAGATATTTTACTCTATGATTTAACTTGGTCCATATCTGAGATTGGACAAGTAAATGGGAGTCTGGTACTTGCACTCCAGCCAGTCGCTATCAATCCAGTTCATCTGAAAACCCGGTAAAATGTGGAGCAATTTAATCAACTTTTAGGGAATTGTGGGAAAAATCTGTTTATAGGAACTTCCTGTTTCCGCAAGGACACTTAGGGTGACTTGTCCGTGTCTGTTGCCGTCAACATAAAACTTTTAAGGGAAGAAAACCGCAGCAATGGCAAGCTTCATTTCAGCACACAATGGTTGTATTGACGGTGCTGATCGGTGTGCGCAGCCGACATAAAAAATAAAAAAAACCAACACGGACGAGTCGGCCAGGCGCAGCGGCAGGACCAATTTTCCCTGCAGTGTGGTCGCTCGCTCAAGGACGCGTCGACTCATCGCCTGCCGAGGGGCTGGTGATCCAACGTCCCGAGCCCCGGACGGGTCAGAATAAACCTGCCTGCCTGAGCATTTTCCACGCGGCCAGCTCCTCAGGGTCCCCATCTTGATAAACAGAACGCCGGGCAGATCGGCAGCTGGGGGCTGTGGGTGGAGGAAATGAGGTGCACTGGGGCGCCAACACCCTCGCAGGTCCACCGAACAAGTGACACATCGGGACGGCGAGTGGAACAGAGCCAAAGTCCGAGTGGGTGCGTTTACATGCACTCCGGATAATCAGAGTACTGCACCTTAACACCTTCATCCGATTGGAAATTGGAAATTGTCAAATTTGCAGAAATACACCCATGGTTTTCCGATCTTACTCGGATTTCTCCTGCCATGTACACAGAGATGCTCGCTCTAGATTTGCTACTGGGCTTTGACCTAGAAGCAGAATGAGGTGAATTCAAGCGCTCTGGATGCGAGAGGAAAAAGGAGTGCTGATTTATTATAAAGAGCTACACTGATTACTTGGAGAGATAGCAACTCTCCGATCTGATTCTTAATCGGCGGGTGGACGTAATCTGATTAAACTGTGCACAAGTGATTCCAAGCGACACCACCGGTTTGTGTTGTTTGTTTGGAACGCGGCTCCCTGAAGGCAGCATCTCAGACCTTCTGGCTGTTAAGTTTGCCAGCTCCCCTCCCCACCGCCGTCTCTCTCTCTCTCTCTCTCTTAACAGATTTTGGGCTGTTTGTATTGACGAGTGCAGTGACTAATCACCTCGGGAGCAAAGTCCCAGAGTTAGCTTATTAAATATGCGATAAAAGTCGCTGAGGCGGAGCTGGCTCCCTGCTCACAGGTGGCGGACAAAATGTAAACAGCTTTCCCAAAGAGACGGGCTGCTCTCTTCTGAAAATGTTGCAGAGCTTGGCAGAGATGACCACACACACCTAATTCCAAGTTGCTGTGGTCCCCCCCCCCCCCTTCAGCCTGTGCTTGATATTACAGAAAATAATTACGCCCTCAAGTCAGCGCATCAAGCTGGAGCAGCTCCACTCCAATCTGTGCCTTATCGCTGCGAGGATTCGACTTGGGCAAGATAGAGAAAAATAGAATCCTAGACACACACACACACACACACACACACACACACACACACACACACACACACACACACACACACACACACACACACTCTCAAAAAAGCCAATCTCAGGGCTAAGCTCATTAAAAACAACGATAATAATGGTCCATTTAAATTCAAGGACCATCTTGTTATCAAACTAACTAGATGCACAGTTCTCCAACAATGAGTTTGGTGCAACAAAAAAAAATAACACACACACAAACACACACAGTGGATGGTGGTCCTTGGCTTCCATCCACAAATGTCATTCTTCTGCCACTTTACTTTTTTTTTTTTACCTTTTTTTTGAACGTCCAAATTAGATTAGACTTCAGCGAAAAAAGGGATTTTAATGCTCATTTGAGGCCATTTGGCATTTGGTGAATTTTAAGTAGACGGTCAAGCATATTGTTGCACAGTTCAGCGAGCACTCAGGCACAGATCATTAATCAGCTGATTGGCCGACTGTCTGTCTGCGCTGCCGGGATTTGCATCACACTAGAAGCACTTAAACGGGGCCGTTGGCGGCAGGCAGTGACAGAAACGTATCGAATTAAAGGGATTTTTCTTTTGTTCGTGCTCGCGTATTGTTCTAACTGTTGTGCTTTTTGTGTGTGTGTGTGTGTGTGTGTGTGTGTGTGTGTGTGTGTGTGTGTGTGTGTGTGTGTGTGTGTGTGTGTGTTTTTCTCTCTGCTCAGTGCCGGCTAGAATCGTCAACATCTCGAAAGACGTCTCTGTGAACGAGGGGGAGAACGTGAACCTGCACTGCCTGGCGGTGGGCCGGCCCGAGCCCACCGTCACCTGGAAGGATCAGAAGTGTAAGCTGCCGTTTCGCCTCCTCTCCACATCCACAGATGTCCTGTTCTCGGCTCAGCTCGCCGCAGATGGGCTCCCGGTTTTGTTTTTTCCCGGGGGGGGGTTCCACTCCTGTTGGTCCTGACGGCTTATCGGGATTCCGTCCGTGTCCGCGTCGTCATCCTCCGCATCATTCTTCACCGCCCCCGCCGCTCCCCCACCCCTCAAACTCCCCCCAGCTGTTTGGTCCGTCGGCAGTTTCAGATTCACCGCTGCACTTTTCCCTCCCTCCCAGGCGTCCCCGCGTTCCGTCCCCGATAGCCGCGCATTACACATAATTATCCCCACTGCACCGCCTGTAATCATCAGCATCTGTCTTCATCCGCCCTGTCGAATGCCACTAAACGGCCACTTTAGGCGTTAAAAACAGCTATTTTTAGAAGCCACTGGAACCACCGCTGGGCGGACTGACAGGCGAAATGCAAAAAAACATCATCAACTGGTCTGTCCGTCTGTCTGTCTGTCTGCCTTCAACCGTTGGTGTCCTGCAGAGGCCGGACAGCCACTTGCACTGTGACTACTGGTGTCATTAGACATGTAATTGTGCCCTTTCAGCCTGTTTGGTGTCTCCCTCTGTGGGAAAATACACACAAAAATCTGATGCATGAGGAATAAAAGCTTCTTTTTTTTTTTCTGTAACTGCCGGCACCAAGAATTCCTCGTGCCTTTTATCCGTGAACCGCTTTTATCACGTTAACTCTTGACTAGACGCGCAAAGGTGTGTGTCAACCCAGAGTTTGTTGTGTCGTTTCATGCGTTCGCGCCTCCTGGTTGTCGTCACTTTCTTCACTAATGAGAGAAAATAACCATCTGCCGCCGCGCTTTTAAAATATTAGCCCTCGTTTTCTCATGTGTGCACAAAACATCTGCAGACTCTCCACAGAAGAAAAATTCAATGTTCACTTCTTTTGCTTTTTTATCTTTTATATATTTTTTATGTTTTTCTCTGGAAGTGCCATGTTTTTGTCTACTTCACATCCACTGCAGGCGCATCAGTGAAATGACCGGAAGGCTTAAAGCCACTGTTTTTGAAAGGTGGCTCTAAACACAGGGCTAAATACGCTTCCTTCTGGAGTTCAGCAGAGCAACATGGACATTTAATCTTGCTAGTTGTCGCTCCGCCGGACTCTCCACAGACAAAAGACGGCTAGAATAATGCAGCAGCTGGGAGTGATGTCACAGAGAATGAATTACCCTCCACCGTTTGTCACCGTCTGGAAAGTCTAGCAATGAACTGCGTGTGTGTGTGCGTGTGTGTGTGTGTGTGTGTGTGCGTAGCTTCTGCTGTATCAGCGTCAACACAATCACTGTTCAGGAACTTGTAATCGCACAGCAGAAGCAGCTTCAGCCGTGAAAGCAGCGGCGGCGGCGGCGGCGGCGGCGGCGGCGGACGAATGCAGCAGAGAGAGAGAGAGAGAGGCAGCGGTGACAAACGGCCCGGCGAACTACAACTCTACATGATGTAATTAAAGTCTCGGACCAATAAATACACGACGTGCACTGTAGCGCAGACAGAGGACGCACGGACTCGCACTGGCCGCCGCCGCCTCCTTTTGACCCGACCGGCGCCGTAGCCGGGGTCCGGAGAGGAGAGAGCGAAGGCGACGCATGGATGCATACCTGCAGCACACACACACACACACACACACACACACACACACACACACACACACACACACACACACACACTCAACACAGCATTACATCATGCAGACCTGCAGCGTTTTCCCCTCTGTCAGCACTATTCCTCCGTCTTTAACCGCCCCCCTACAAACCATCTCATTCTAGCAGCCTCTGCCCCCCCCTCCCCACTACCTCCACCACCTCCATCACCACCACCACCACCACCACCTCCACCTCCACCCCATATCTACCCATAACCCCTTGAGTTGCACAGCCAGGAAGAAAAAAAAGGAGTGTGGGGGGGTTCACATTGCTATTCCGTCCGAGGCTTTGCAGCCAAGCCATCATTTGCAGGGCAGGGTGGTGGTGCTGGTGGTGGTGTGTGTGTGTGTGTGCGTGGTGGAGGGAGGGGGGGGGCGGCTGAGAGAAAGGGGAGTTGTGGCGACGCCTGTAGAAACAGCGAGAGGCTCCCAGCCATCTGTCCCCATTACTCACAGTCCATACAGAAACCGCAGGCGGGAGGGCGTGTGTGTGTGTGTGTGTGTGTGTGTGTGTGTGTGTGTGTGTGTGTGTGTGAGGAAGACGGCGTGGTGCAGGAACGAGGGTGGGGCTGATTGCAGGCCGATGGCGTGCGTGCATGTGGCGGGCAGCTGCAGGGTGAGATGCAAAATCAAATCAAATAAATAAAAATCAAATAAAATGAATCAAAAACCTCCTCCGCCTCCTCTTTTGCAACTCGTCCGCACCGTCGCCGTAATCCAACACTCCCCAGCAGCAGAACAAAAAAAAAAAGGCGTCGCCCACCGTCGCCTCGTCCTCGTCCTCCTCCTCCTCCTCCTTCATCTTCACCAAAGCGCGAGATACAATCTGTCGCAGCGAGTCACTCTGGCTGGCATCCATCAGCTGACCCACTCAGAGACATACAGGAGTTCTGTCTCATTCAGTTAAATATACCGACGCCTCCCAGCCTTATCGTTTGACATCCCATCTGTTACAGGGCCGCGCGGGAGCGATTGCGTGCTTGCAGCGCCACACGGTTGGTTGGCAGGGTGGGGGCGGGTGGGTGGTGTGTGTGTGTGTGTGTGTGGGGGGGGGGGGGGGGGAGCGAAAATTATCCCGAATTTTCGCTTACAATTCAGGATAAGCACGGATATGTTTGGAGTTTGAGAGACTTTGGGCGCCGTGGCAGCACTTGTGTGTCGTTTGATTTAAAAGCGTTTTGAAAAGCTTTTTTTTTTTAGGTTTTCTTTGGGGGAGGGGGGGGGGGGTTTATATATATATACGGGAGGGAAAAAAAGATGGCGTGAAACCTGGAATCACGACCAAAAGGAACTTTCCTTCTTCGGCGGCCAACTCATCCAAAAACGGCCCGTGTGATTATACAGTATTTTTGCTGCTGCTCCCGTATCAGCCAGCAGCGCATTCATCTTCCCAGCCACCTCTGGCTTCCCGTCCCTTATCTCCAGCTACCCAATAATTTCCTTTATCCATCAGTGTCATCATTTGGGATTTAGCTTATTTCCTGTTTCGTATTTTTATTTATTTATTTATTTTCGCCCCCACGCTCGGCTTCACGCATTCCGTCTTTGTCTTTTGTTTTTGTTTTTTTTCATTATTTTATTTTCAGCCCTCATCATGATCACCGTCATCCGTCTCTCACTCGGTCACACTCGGTCACACACGGTTGTGCGCCGCGGATCTCACCGTTTACTCGCTTTCCCGCCCAGTTTTTCCTTCTTTTCACATCACTTTGCGGATCGACTGCCCGGTACGAGAACCACAGCTCTGCCTCGTGACGCAAAGGCGGCGTGATAATTCACCGCCGCATGACAGGAGGACAAAAATGGCGTGGCAGCGATCCACACGCTGAAGTTATCTTTAAAGTAGCAATCAGCGTTTGTTTTTTGTTTGTTTTTTTCACCGCTAAAGCGACAAAGATGCTTTTTGCTGGAGGTTGATTTAGGGTTATATCCAGCGGAATTGCAGATAATGTTGGCTTTCATTTTTTAACACGTTTCATGCTATTTATATATGTTTTCTGAGGCAGAAAGAGGCACAAATTCACATATATCAACATACGCATGCAGCTGGTCCAACTGTGTATGCAGAAGAATAGGAAGCACTCGGTCGCAGCAGCCAGAGAGGGCAGATCGTGCGACTCTCTCAGAAGTTACCCCTACTAGAGCCTCGCGTACCAATTTTTTTATGATTATTTCCTTAAATCTGACAGTGGTGGAAATCATTCGTTGCCCTTTTAAAATCTCAGCAGCCGGACGAATTTAAGAGCGGAGGAGAAAAGCAATTCAGTGAGGTTGTTTGTGGTCAGTCGCCGACTGAACTCGCACAGAACCGCAGCGGAGACAAAAACACACATCTGCTCGCACGGCCAGTATTGATCTCAACCTGCGTCGTGTCAGTGACTTATTGCGAGCGCCGCGTGATAAAACTGCGCTCGGTATCCATATTTTCGGCCCATCCATTATACCTGCGGAGCGGCCGCGGTAACGAGCTCGCTGTTTTGTTGTTTTGCGAAGCCGAGGCTCCTCCGAGTCAGACCCCCGGTGCACGTCGGTGACAGTCAGGTGCGGCGGGCGTCGTCGTGACGGGAGTAAACTCAGCTCAGCTGCGGATTAAGTCACATTAGGGAGTATTTACAGGAGGGCGGCGGAGGGTGTCGCATCTCAAAGCAAACCACCGGGCTCGTGTTTATGCTAATAAGGGAGTCCGCGTGTCGCTCGGCGCAACAGATTGGCTCGTTCTCGCGCTTGTAATAATATTTGAGCTGAGGCACCTGCCACTTACCGCGTCTTCTCCTTCTTCTTCTTCTTTTTTTTTTTTTTCAAAGCTGAGACCGTGCGGCGGCAGCCGCGCAGAAGGAACGGCTCGACCCGAACGGAGCAGCGAGCTTTCAGTTCCAATATCGTAGCGTCAATGTAGCCGGAGCGAAACAGCTCATTAGCGGATCTTTTGCCTGACAAGACGGCAGAGTGCTGCACTCCGTCAATGCAACTGAATAGAAATAGATTAACTGGCCTTACATATATGTATATATTACCATCGTTCCGCCACCAGTCATCATCATCATCATCTCGATCATGGGTGGTAAAGTGACTTATGACAACAGGATGGAAGTCTTTGTCAAATCCAAGACGTTTTGTTTTGAGCAACATTTCCGATGTAAAACAAACAAGACGAGGTTGGAACCGCGACTGAAAGGGTCGGATGGCTGCAGTCAAATGTATGAAGCAGTCCTGCAGCAAATTTTTCACGTTGAACTTTGGACTTGTGCATATCGTGAACTTGAGTCTCAAGTGGCAAATTGCGGAAAACGCGCGTCGTCTTTGTGTATGACGAGTCTTTTTGGGATACTCCATTAGCATTTAAATGAGCTTTTGGGGACAAATGAAGGTTTTTGATTAATTGACTTCCTTATTTACTGATTGATTGATTAAACGTGAAAACACAGAAAACTGTCTAAAATGTTTAATAAACAGGGAAATAGAGCCTTACCAATTGACTTGTGCTGGTGTGAAAAACGTCAACACACCAACATCAACAGAACCCTGAAAAACAACTTTTCTTCTAAAACGCTCCATCGACAGCACAGAGAGAGCAGGTCGGCAACTCTGGCTGAGGGGTTGTTTCAGAATCGAGTGGGACGTCGATCTACATGAAGCCCGAGCTTGAAGTGCTGCCCCGGGAAACAGACGGGGCCGAGCCCTCGCTGCAGCCCCATTCGCTAATTCACACACCGGCGGAGCCTCTGAGGGGCACTCCAGCGTCCCCGGTGGTCAGGAGTCAGACTCCTTCAAAAGACCGTAAGTGCTTGATGGAGGTGTATTTTACAGGCCATTGTGGGAGAGCCAGAGGGCCGTCTGCCGTCTGATAGCATCTCCAGCCGGAGTGAGGAGAGGTGCGGGGAAGTCGGTCCCGTGGGTGGGAGAGTGGGATGGGGGGAGGGAGGGAGGGAGGAAATGGAGAGAAGAAGAGGCTGCACACCGTCATATTATATCACACACCCAGAGTGTGAAAGAAGACACTGCCTCCGTTTCCTTGATATTTCATAATTATTTTTAATCTCCTGTTCCGTATCTCTCATACATGATCCCCAATCTGTGTTCTTGGTCCTTTTATTTTCTGGGAGTTATCAGTGACATCCACATTTATACACTCATTTCATTTTTTTTTTTTCTAAAATTGCCCATATATATACATATACATATATATATATGTATATATACATATACATATATATATATACATATACATATACATATATATATATATATATATATATATATTTATATGTATATATATATATATATATATATATATATATATATGTATACATATATACACACATAAGTATATATAATATATAATCTTATAAGTGCCTTTATAAGATTATCACAAACATGCATTGATTATCTAACCTGACCACTCCGTCCATTTCCTAAGCAGCACTCATCACTGTCCAGGGTTATGACCTCGTAACCAGTAACTAACTAGCAACTAAACCTAGTAGCAACCTAGACTAGTCCACAGTTTGGGCCACACACACACACACACACACACACACACACACACACACACAGAGTGCCTCCGACACTCCCTCTGGCTGAAGTTGGCTGAAGCCCGACAGAGACGTCACCATGGGCCTTGTGTTGACTTGGCTAATGGAATAAGTGAATAACGCTGCACCAAAACCGAGCCGTCACCCTGCTGCCCGCTTCACTCACTGGGGCGCCACAGCCGCCGCCATCGGCACACTTTGTCGCTCGCTGCTCAGCCGCCGCCGCAGCTGCAGTAGCAAATAATCGTCTCCAGCTCAGTAGCCGCACTAATAATCCTCCAGTATAATCTTCAATTAGAACCGCCGCGCTAATCTCTGACAGGAATAATCAGGCCGTTTAGTGTCTCCCCTTTTTTCCTCCGCCTCTCCGCTCCTTCTCCCCTCTTCTCCTTCTTCTTCTCCTTCCTGCGGGTGTGCATTTGTGCGCACAGATGTGCTCGAGAGCGGCTTGTGAGTTCTGGATTGGAAGTGAAGGTCTGCTGATTGATAGCGGGGGCGTTCATTTTTTTTTTTTCTCTTTTCCTCTCCAAAGCAGAGAGGGGGAGGGATGGAGGGTGGGGGGGGGAATGACAGGGAAAAGTGAGCAGCAATTTAGAAGCCTGGATTTGCTTGTTAGTTGGTAAGATTATATATTATGTGGTGTTCCACTGTCTGACTTCTTTAATGGGGTAAAAAAGGGGAGGGGGGAAAAAAGAAGGAGCTTAATGGTTTCGGAGGCTGCGAGACGGCTGGCAAAGAAAAAAGAAGGCTTATAGAAAAGAGGAAGGGTGGGGAGGAGGAAGAGGAGGGGGAGGAGGGAAAACACTCTGGCTCTCATTCTTCTTTACGCTCCCTCTTTTCCTCCTGCCGCCACCGATCCAATAACACCTCCTCCCTCCTCTCCTCCTCCTCCTCCTCCTCCTCTTCCTCCTCCTCCTCTTCCTCCACCGCCATCATTCATTCCCTCACATGAAGGAGCAATAACTCGTAGCCGTCCCCCTTGAGTCTCTCCCATCTGAAGAGATTCTTAGCAGTTTGTCGCCGGCGGTGAAAAGTGCGACGGCGACTAATTTGGTTTTTTTTTTTTCGGGGCGGCACCTGGGAGTTTGTCAACATCAAATAACAGCCAAATATGTTTGGCGCCGCGTAATGTGTGCGAACAAGCCATCGACCCCCGGCGAGCACGCTGCCGGGGAAGGGGCGCTTTTTGCAATTTCCCCCGACTCCCCAAAAAGTGATTGTGTCACGGCGGCTAAATTACGCGTATTTGTTTTTTGGCTCAGCACAAACACCGTCTGACTGGCCTGTCGGGGGACAAATCAGCAAGGCGCAATTAAAGAGCCACATCAATGGGAGCTGACCACAGAAGTCAGATTAATCTTTTTTGTGAGATTGCTCACTTTAAGGGATTTTTCACTTTAAAAATATATTTTATGCTATTTTCCGTGTCAGTATTCATATTGCTTGCTTTATTAGTTGGATACGCCCCCCCCCCCCTCCCATCCCCCCATCCCCCCAGCCTCCCAACCTTCAATAGACTCACTTTTAAAACACATTGCCCATCACTCCACAGAGAAAGTCCTTCTGATGGCCAAGGGCTCCGTTATTTTTTCACATTTTGCTAAAATATTCATATATTTGAAATGTAAATAAGCTGGCAATGAGATAACTTTTGGGAAAGGGAGGAAGCCCTCAAGATGAGTGGGCGTGCTTTAAAAGTGAGTCAAACGTGAATTCTGTAAGTGCAATGGCTGTGTATCATGTAGCGGGGGTGCTTGTTTTCTTTTGAATTGCTAATGTGTAAATAATAAAGTAAATCATTTGAAAACTGTCTGTGGCCTACACAATGAAAAGTAGTTTGAAAGTGAAACATCCCTTCAGAGTGTGCTGTTTTGTTTTATTGAAGAAGCAATTTGCATTTTTAAAATAAAAAGGGTTCAGGGCGAATTCAACCTACTGCATGGAAACAGTTTCAGCGTCAAGCGATGCGACGTGAAGTCAACGGTGCTCCACAGCCTGGAGAGCACGTCGCGCTTTACGCCGCAAATAACATCTCTAAAATATGCAGTGCTGTGCTTCTTGCTGCTGCTCTTAAATCTGCTTAGCAACAAGTTGGGTGTGGTCGCCCAGTCTCAGGCGGCAACCCCGCCCTTAAATCAGCCGAGGGTGCCGACGCCTCCCTGCAATGTGATTTACGAGCCGGCCGTGAAGTCTTGCTTCCTGTTGGCAGATGGCCTGGTGAGCGAAGGGGAGTTCCTGGACATCACGGAGATTAAGAGGCAGCAGGCCGAGGACTACGAGTGCATCACCAACAACGGAGTGGCCCCGCCCGACCAGCGCAAGGTCAAGGTCACCGTCAACTGTAAGTACCTGTCAAAGAGCCCTGCGGCGTCATATTTCAACTCGGCTGCGGAACTCCGCCGTTACAGCAGGATGATGTATTATTGATACACACGTTAATCCTTTTTCCCGTGCATCACTATGCACGAATTCATGAATCTTAATTCCGGGCCGACTCTGGGGCTCCGACCCGACTCGACGGCTCCTTCATTTGTAGGCGTATGCTAATTGCTTTATGTTTCCTCCCGTCTGCTCGTATATCTGCCTCGGCCGCCAGACCCGCCCATGATCACGGACATGAAGAACATGCCGGCGCATTTGGGGAAGACGGCCATCCTGCGCTGCGAAGCCATGGCGGTGCCGCCCGCTGCCTTCGAGTGGTACCGAGACGACCACAGGTGAGGCGGTGCCACCGCAGGGGGCCAACTCTGTCTCTTTCATGTTCCACATCAGCTCAGAATTGTGGTTTTTGGACTTTTGGACTTTTAGGATGAGGCAGCCAGACAGACGTCTGCTTTTGGTTCTTTTATTAATATTTAAACAGAGGAGACCAGAATAATCTCAGGGCCTATATTTTGGGTCCAGAGTGGCGAAAGTTGTCTGGGAGGTGAAGTCTGGGTCAGACAGCTGCCGCGTTGACATCGACTGCTGCGTCTCTTGAGGATCTTTTGGTTTTGTGTCAGTGCATCTGAACCATTGACTTGCAAACTGGAAAATTCCATATTTGAATGTTTGGGCGATTGCTAAACTTGGCTACTAAACTGTAGCCACAAACACCATTGTGTGGCCATATTTACTCAAAATTAGACCATATTAGACGAAATCGAAATTAAGGTCTATTGAATTGACCAATAAAAAAAACGGCCATAACGGCCGATCATTTTCAGCATTTTTGCAACCACTTTTGGCGGTCCCTGCTGGGCAAATGATAGAATGCTGATTTTTATTGACTTCCTGTATGAAATCAGAAGCTCCTCCCATCTTTATGTACAATCTACATCATCCACTGAGTTAAGCAACCAGGATACTGATACATATTTGGGTTTTAGGAAACTGGTGATCAGAATCAGAATCCTTTTTTAATCCTCTGGGGAAACTGCTTGATTGCTTGATGAGGAAATTAATGCTGTGGCATTGCATTCACCTTTCCCAGCATGGGAAAACACAAAAATACAAAAAAAAAAAACATGTTTTGTCATTGGGATTCAATGATGCAAGGCCTGATGCTTTTTTTTTTTTTAGATTTAACAAGAAAAAATGTTGACGCTTTCAGAGTAGAAGAGATAATTGCAGCTTCTATGTCTGCGCCTAACCTTGTATAAAGCCAGCAGCTGCCGGCTCGGCCCTCAGCCGAGTGACATATCAGCAGAACGTCTGGAGTTCTGGGACCCAAATTGTCTAGTTGTGTCTTTCAGCAAGTAATGCCAATCAAATATTGGAAGTTCATATGGGAGGAAAGCGCTGAAACGCTGACCTGCGTCGGCCCGAGCTGCTCGGCTTACAGCTCAACCTGTTGCTCCGTCTGCAGTGCCGCGTTGGCATTTAATAGTGCTAATAATAGGTCCGCAGCGACGCACAATGGTCCCATTCTCTTCAGCTTAGGAAAGACTCCTTTTTGTGCAGCAAAGTGTGAACAAAAAACAATGCAGTCATCAGGAAACTAATGTGCGGTGATATTTATCGTGCGAGTAGGGATAAAAAAAAAAAAAAAAAAGGAAGTCCATGTGGACGGCCTTTAACAACCGAGAAGCGACTGACAAGTTGGTCGCCAAGTCTGTGTAAACACAGTCAGGAGCACAAGTATGAGTGCCAGGCTACGACTGTAGAGAGCTTCAAAGCCAAGGACGCACCTTCAAACCACCTGGATGTTTTGCCATCACTTTAAAAGATGTTTTCTTTTTTTTCCCCCCAGGTAGCGTTCAGCTCATCGGCGCAACTCGCTGCTCGTTAACACGAGCCGCTAATGAGCCACAGTCAAATTGCTGTTGTCTGACAACAAACGCATGTAAATGAGCAACATACGAATTGCGAGTTCCGCGCCGTTAAAGAAAAAAGAAAAAAACGATGAACGCAGAGATGCGACCGTCTGAGACTGGACCAGAACAAATACGTCTCATTCGCCGCTAATTGGTTGTTTGGTTTTCAAAAGCGGTCATAAGAATGTAAAAACAAAAGTGATTGTTTTTCAGTTATTTTCCAGCAGACTTTACAAACACACACAAGTGTGGGAAGGCCGGGCTGGTGTGCACGTGGGCTGGGCTGCTGTCAATTAGCCTGACCTCTGACCCCGGCAGCACGGGGTCCAAGATAATCGCCTGCGTTCTCTCGCCACTTGTCCGCCAGACATAGTGGTCTTGTTGGAAGCCCATTTGCTCTCCATTACCTTCCCATAATCCGCCCTTTCAAGTTTGTGGAAGGAACCCGGGGGGGTTGGGGGGGGGGGGGCTATTTGGCATCACGCGAGAAAGAAAGACACTCGGAAGCACTTTCCAGCCGGAGTGAGGCGGCTAATAGGTTGTAATGGGCCCCAGCAGGAGGTCTGTGTTATTTATGGACTGCTGGATTTTCACTATTAGTGGAAGGTGGTGCTGATGTTGAAGGGAGGTGGGGGGAGGGCTGCGTCGGCACTCTTGTCTCCGGAGATACAGCGGAGGTGGAGGAGGGAGAGGGGGGGGGTGAGGGGGGGTGTTTCAAGTCTCCAGGTGTAAAGTGCTGCTTTTTTATTTGTTCTAAGAAAAAAAGGAGAGACAGAGAAGAAAAGTTGCGCCTCTCAAACGTTGCTCTTCCTTCCCTCGTTCCTCGCCGCTGCCGCCCAGGCCGGTGGAGAACGACCACACCCTGAGGATCAAGAACGAGAAGACGCGCTCGCTGCTGCTGTTCACCAACGTGACGGAGAAGCACTTTGGCAACTACACCTGCTTCGCCTCCAACCGTCTGGGAGCCTCCAACGCCAGCATGCTGCTGTTCCGTAAGTCACACTCACACCTAAACACAGAAAACCGTGCAAAGGACCTTTTAAACTCTTTTAGAGACGTTTATCTCATGTGACAGTCAAGGCGGGCGGAGCTTGAGCAGAGGTGACAGACGACCGCTAAACGGTACAAGTGCGCTGGTGGCTTGTATTTTTTTTTCCCCTCCTCTTTTTTTTCCCCTCCTCTCCTCTCGCCTCATTTTCCCTCCGTGCGCCGCGCAGCATTTCTGCAGACCTCTAACTTTCTCGCTCCCTCTCTGGCACATTTCCGTTATTCTCCGCCCCATTACAGCCGCGCTCGCCTACATTACCGTCTCCCTTCCTTCCTCCCTTCCTTCCTTCCTCCCTCCCTCCGCTCGCTCTCCATCTCCCGTTCTTGCACTTTTCCCCCTCACACACACACACACACACACACACACACACACACACACACACACACACACACACACACACACACACACACACACACACACAGCTGCACTCTTTCTTGCCGTCCCGTCACGCAAGATGTTGTCATTTCACTCGGAGCCCAATTCGCATTAAATGTCCCCAATGAGCGATTTCCTACCCTTCCATTTCCCAGCCGGCGCCCCCTACCTTCCCTCCTCTTCCCTCCTCGCTGCATTCGGCATTACCATCTTAAGTGAGTCCTTCATCTATCCCTCCCCTCGCTTCATTCCTTCACGCATTATCTGGGCCCAGTCTCCCTTCAATGACTCACTCTCCTCACCCCGGTTGGACCAATACATCTTCCCCCTTCCCCTTCTTCTTCTTCTTCTTCTTCTCCTTCCTCCTCTCCTCCTTTTTTTTTTTTTTTTTAGCAGCCCTGCCTCGTCTGTCATCCTATCTCGCCATCATCTGTCCTTCTGCCTCCTATTTCTTTCCTAATCTCCTGCAGCCATCCTCGGAGCACAACAATTCCTCCCTCCGCCGCTCCACCTCTGCTCAGGCCGGAGCAGGAGGGACAAAAAAAAAGAAAAGACGGAGCCGTAATCGGACGTTTTTTCTGACATATCTATTCATACGCTGTCGCTCGCTGTCGTAGCCTCAGATGACTTTGCCCCCCTCGCCGCCCGGCAACCTCTTCTGTTCACCTTTCTTTCTTTCTTTCTTTTTGTGCTGCGCGGAGCATTTTAACGTCAACATGCCTCTATGGCATAAAACTGGGAGCATTATCGCAATGGCCATTTTGGCTTCCGGCTGCACAGGTGCAGCAAAGCAGGGCGAGAATATCGGGAAATCTGCCGGAGTGCAGGAAGAGGGAGACGGATAACGTTTTAAATCCAATGATTGCTAGCTTTTTTTTCCGTGGTTCAATATTCGAGGTCCGGCTAATTTGCATTTTTTTTTTTTTCTTGGGATTGAAGCAATAACTACTCGCGGAAGCTGTAGCTTACTGTTGGACAAAGCAGGCATTTGATAGACTTCTCGAACCAATCTCTTGTAAAGCTGCACAAATAACAAATTGCAACTCGAGAAAAAGTTCCGTGCAACATCGACAGACCAGGACGGTACTTACATGCATACAGCACAGAACTATTAATACGCCCTTATTGGCCTTTTTATCAACTGCGTGGAGTACTTGCAGTTTTTCACTACTGGCAGCAACTCTCGGAATTCAACTCCTGCCAAAAGCAGGGGAATCACTGTCTCGACGTGTCTTTTCCTTTCTGCGGATCAATTCTCAGATTATCACAACGATATTCCCGATTGGAGTTTGGAATCGTCGTGGAGGAAGGCGAGCGTAAACGCGGGCCCGAGTGGCTTTCTGCTCTTTCCGCTGACGGCTGCTGCACGAAGCAGAGACGGAGATGCGGCGGGGTTGTCGGGTTTGCGTTTAACGCACGATGAGCGCGAGCGGCGGGCCGGCCACTGCTCACTGTGGCGGCAACAAGCAGCTTGTAGCTAACCATCCGCGAGCAGCTGCACAGGGGGCCAACTCTCCGACTCCCCCGACCCGACTCTGAAAAAAGGAGCATCGCTACTCCGACAAGTTGGGAAGGCGCTGCATGTCTAAAAAAAAAAACAAAAAAAACCTAAAAAACAAAAAAACAAACACGCAATTACGGCTTCATTAAGGCGACTTTCACCTGCGGAAAAAACAAGTCAATGTCGGCCCAGCAGACTCATGAATGGATAATCAGCTTTTAATTGTTAGGATTAACCATGTTGCATTTAACATTAATTAATGGCTTGTCCGACATGAGTCAGCTCGACCAAACAAGACGAAGACAACAAATGCGTGGCCACGGGCACGAACAAAGTTTTTCTAGAAGATTCCACTCGTCCACAAAGGCTCGACTGCGACAAAAGTCTTTCTTCTTGATGGCACAGAAAAAAAAACAACCCTGCACCGTGACCGCAGGATCTGTAGCATCTAATTAGTTCGCTTAGTTCCAGGCCATTTGTGTCGCGCACGGGGTTTCTCTACCCTGGCCAGCCTCACTGGCACCGAGCCGCTAACGCTCCGGTTTGTTGACCGGAAAGTCAGTCAGGTGTTTGTGAAAGTCTGACACCAACACCTGCTGACGCTCCACTTCACTGCATTTCAAAAACAAAAGTATCCGTATGAGTGAAAATTGTGAAATGTGAAACTTTGCCTCGTCAATTCCCTCGCTCCGAAAGTGGGTGTGTTGACACCATTTCCTTCCTCTCCTCCTCCCCTCCAGGACCGGGGGCCATACACGGACAAGCGCCGGCTCTGCACGCAGGAGCGAGCGCGGCCATACCCGTCCTGGTGTCCCTCTCTGCTTTTCTACTGCTGAAGGTGTAAAACATCCAGCCGATGCTCCGCCTGGAATTCTGTCCCGGAATCAACGCCCGCCCCCGACCCCTTCCTCCTCCCTCCCCCCACCCCCACCCCCACCGCCCCGCCCCGCCCTTCCTCTTCCTGTCCACGAAAAGGAAGAAGGAAGATTAATTTCTTTAATTACGACGAACCCATCACTGTGAACAAGTCAAAAAAAAAAAGAAGAAGAATATGCATTGATCCAGGAGCCATTGAGTCATTGCGTAAAAAGAAAAACACACACACACACACACACACACACACACACACACACACACACACACACACACACACACACACACACACGCGTAGTCACATCACTACCCTCCTCCATCCTGAAGTGCGACACCCTCAATTTCAAGGTCAAATCATTGTCATTACCTCGTCGTCCCCCAAAACCACTCCATCCGTCTTTTTCTTTCCTCTCCCACAATGCCTTGCTGGATTTGCCGGACTCGGCACACACACACACCCCCCCACCCCCCTCCCACCCCCGACTGGTTCACCCCTCATTAACACCACCGGGCTGATGCGGATAGAGAGAGAGAGAGAGAGAGAGAGAGTGTATATTATCGATTAGTGAGAAGAAAAGATCATCTAACCGGTCTGTGTACGATACTACAAAGACTACTGACTCACCTGCGATGTCTGCCTTATGGAAACAATACATAGAAGAAGAAAAAAAGATTATTATGTATTATGGTGGATATTTATGGAAATTATAGTTGCTGGCGGTCCTCATGAAACTTGTCTAATCGGTGGCCATGTGACCATTTCTGATCACGCACACACACACGCACACCTACATACAAACACGCCATGATTCATCGTTTTTAAACCGTAGCGGCCGTCTCGCCGCTATGAATGATGTCAAAATGTACAAAAAAAAAAAAAAAAAAAAAAAAAGAGTGAAAAGAAAAGGTTTCGGGCGGCGACCTCTCCGTGCAGCTGGGGGGGGGGGATCACACACCGATGAGGTTTCGGCGTGTAAGCTGACCTCGCGTCGCCGCCCGGGACCACCGACACCTCCCCGGCTAAACCCCTCTGTTGAACGTGCTCCGTCTAGTTGCCCCCCCCACCCCCCCTGAATCGCAGTTGTGCCGTCCAATCCCCTGTCGCCCCTGTCGCCCCTGCTCTGTGTCCAGCCCCGCCCTCCTCCCGTCCTTCCTTCCAGCCACCGTGTAAATATGAAAACGCAGCGCCGAGGCCACGATCGCCTCCGCCGCCGCCGCCATCGCCCTTGACTTGGCTGCAGTTTTGCGAAGCAGCAAAAGAGACGATTGGTTCCCGGCGAGGCCGACGACGATGACAACAGCAACAACAAGAACAGCGTCACCTGTTTTTTCCGTTTCAAAGCTGCGGCTCCATAATCTTTGTCGCTTGTTGATAGCATGTACCGGTTAGAGATGTTCCTGTCGTGAGTCCACGCCCCCTTCAACACCCCCCACCCCCCACCCCCACCCCCACCTCCCCCCGACCCCCGACCCTCCCTGCACTGTGTCTGTTTTAGTCTGCAAGGTTACCTGCTCTTACTTTTTCGGTGTTAATAATAATAGTACAGATGATGATGACGACCATGACGATGATGATGTGAATAAGTATTTGAATAACTATGACTAGTGATTCTGTGTGAGAAAATGAACAAAAAAAAAAAAAGAAACAAACAAACAAACTAAATCTGGTGAAAATGATGTGCGTGTGGGGGGGTGGGAGGGGGGGGGGAATAATACTTTTTTTTGTACTTTACTCGGAGGAGTCACACACATTGAAGAGTTGAGGGGATTGGGGGGGGGGGGGGACAAACAAAAAAAAGATGTAAAGTTTTCAAAGTGCTGTGCTCTATTTTGCCATGACGAGCTTTTTAAAGTTGCATTTGAAACAGTCTGAGGGAAGATTTCATCCCACTTCAGAGGCGGCGAATGATGTAATGTAATTTATGATTTGTAACACTTCATGTTCACGGACTCCTTTTTTTTCCCCTTTCATGCTGTTAGCTGCATCGACATACACTCACACACAAACACACACACACACTGCATTGCTTTTATCTCTCTCTCTCTCTCTCTCTCCCTCTCTCTCTCGATAAACGATCGGGATCTGTGTCAGTCTCTGGTCGCGGCCACGAGTCGTGCTGCTTGTTCGGCCGGGCGGCGGCGACGGCGGCGGCGGCGGCGGCGGCGAGATAAAAGCATAATTAGCCGTTAGCCGCGGCTGGATAAGTGACGGAGCCGACGCAGCACCACCTGTCGCCTCCTCCCTCCCGCCAGCCAGCCGCTGACGGCTCCGATAAATCAAGCTCAATCCTGCCGCTGACAAGAACTCTCCTCAAGGGCGATGTCGCGCGTGCACGCCGCCACGTGCACCTGCGACACGGCGGGCGAGGGTGCGGCCGATACACAGCCCTTCCAAATGGCGCCAAAATTCTCCACCCGGGTCCCTTTGCACAGCACAAACAGCGGAAGGTGAAGCGAGCTCGTCACTCCATGTTCAATACGCTGTCTTCATACACACGTGCAGGGACTATATGCAATTCTTTTGCCATAACAAGCTGGCAGGGCGAGAGAGAGAGCACAGATGGATATAGAAAGAGAGAGAGAGAGAGAGAGCGAGAGAGAGAGAGAGAGCGAGAACCCTGAACCATGCGACCTGACCAAGGATGCGGAAGGACTCTGTAGTGTCGTCCGAGCGTGTTGTCTGATTTTTTTTTTTTTGTTTTCTGTTTTCTTTTTTTGTTTTTTCAAACCAGCAATAACCCTCTAAGTAACTCTACTGTGCAACAGGTGTCAGATATGGTTCAAAGCTGTGTTGTTCTATTTCTGGTCGGGCGGGGAGGGGGAGGCCGGAGGTCCGTAACAAGGTATATCCAATGAGTCTGTTGTTGTACTTTGACTGTGTACAGTACTATAAAATGATTGTGAAGCTCTGTTTAAATGGCCCTTCATGTGAAACGCCAGCGCGTTGACGCGCTTTGAAAGACAAAACGTCTCTCCTTAGAAAAAAAGAAAAAAGAGGACAACGCCGGACTCTGTGTTCAAGCTCGAGCAGCTTGCCGAGTCCGATCGTCCTCACCGCCGTCTCCATACTTCACGCTTTCCCGTGTTCTGCTCTTTGATCTCCTCTCTCCGTGTGTGCATCACCTGTCCTCGATCGAGGATGAAAAGAGAAAATTAGCAAAAGAGGAAAAGAAAAAAATCAAAAATGGGCATGTTTTTCAATGTGGTTTTCGAAAAAAAAAAAAACAAAAAAAAAAAAACAAAAGCACGTTGGTGTGTGTGTGTGTGTGTGTGCGCATGTGCGTGTGTGAATGGTGGAATTTGTTGGGGAAAAGGCAACGATTGGATGTCACGCGGCCCAGATGATTGTGACGGTGGAGTGAAGCCGATGTACAGCAATTACACAAAAAGAATGCAACAACAAACTAATGTTTTTTTTCTGTGCATCCGAGTGCAGACAGGACGTCACTTACCAGACGCTGACCTCGTGTCCCATTTTTAAAAAAATAAAAACATGCGCCCCCGAGTGGCAAGAATTTGCGCCGCATCTCCATTAACAGTGGCAAGTGGAATTAGCATAGCCTTGATGGCAAGAAGGGAAAAAAACACAGTCTGGCCTACTTGGAGTGTATAAATAACAACCCAAGTGGGGGTTCAATGAGTTTGGGAGTGATAAACAAGACGTTTGCGCTGGCCCTAATTGCAGCAGCCGCACCCCGGTGAGAACGCCTTGATTGGCTCCTGCGGCTGAAGGTTATGATAATCTGTTTGCGGTATCTCTGTTTACGTGGCGGTACTGACAGAACCAGTGCACACACACACACATACACACACACACATATACGCACAAACAAACACACACACACACAGCAGTCGGCAGCACAGAGGGCAGCAGCGCCAGCATTTCTCTCTTTCTTTGTTTTTCTCCTTTAAAAAGGCAATGTTTGAAATACACCTGTTCCCACCACTTTGTGTTTCATCTTGGACTCCAGTCGAGCAGCTGGGCACCGTTTAATGATCCAACAAAACCCTGCGGATCTCCACAAAACAGCAACTTTAGACTCTCAGTCTGCTTATAGAGCGCAGTATTTTTTTTATATATATAAGGAACTGGCCAAAACAAACGCAACTGTGATTCTGCAGCAAACACCAGGCTAAGTTGTGGGCACAGAACAAATGTCCTGTGTGAAGTCACAAAAGGTAATATTTGAAGATTTGGCTCAAACAGTGTTAAAAGTGGAGAGATGGTTCAGTAAAATTAAGTTTTTTTTTGTTGGTTTTTTTTTAAAAAACAAAAAAAAAAAGATTATTTAATTCATGCATTTGAACACGAGAAACTGTGGAAATTATTCCATTTTCTGCAAACAGATTTTTCACTCTTGGTTGGTTTTAATTTTTTTGACACGTTTCTAAGAGGTTTCAACACATTAACGTCGGTTTGAGTTCACAGCGCCAACACAAGAGCAGGCTAGCTCTCGGCCCGCGCAGTGCTGGGGCAGCGATGCAGTGAAATAATTATGGTTCTTTCAAGCCAAGACGAGGGAGAAGCGCTGCTCTGCCCGTCTGTGGGCCCAGTGGGCTTCAGTCTGCTGTTTTCTTTGTTTTATGAGCTAGCGGCTGGCGGGCCGCTGCCTCCGCTGCGCCGCCCTCCCTCACTTTGGGTCGATGCCGCTGCAGACGCTCAATTCGCAGCAGCAATAGTTGATCAATACCTTCGACTGGAAAGGCTTTTGGAATAGAGCAATCGCTCCTGCCGCTGCCGAGTGTCCCGAGAAGGCAGATTGATCAGGTGTCTATGGAGCAGCCCGGCGAGGCCAGAGTGTAATTCATCACGCCTGATACAAGACGGCCCTAATTGCACATCGATTTTAAGCCCTTCTCCAAAACTATTTGGGGCGAGCTGGAACGTCAGAGCAGTAAACTATGTGTTCGGAGACGAAGAGTGAATGAAGAATTAATCACTCGTTCGTGGCGCAGTTTCAACCTCAAGTCGCTCGCTCGCTCGCTCCCGGCACGCACAATCAGGCAGCCGCCAACGTTTCAGCAGCGGCAGTTGTACACAGACATAAGTGGGAATCAACGCCGCAGCTTTTAATGTCCGCGCCAGCCAGACGCTTGCAGCTTAGAGTGTGTTCGCACTCACAAATCTGCAGCGAAACCTTGCTGAAGAGTCGCTAACGGGCGAAAAAAGGAAAGTGACAATTACACTCGAGCGACGGTCGCTAAATCCCCCCCCCCGCCCCTCTCCTCCCCTCCCCGATTCCTTCGCGGCCGCTCGCAGCTAAACGCCGATGCATTACGTTAATCACCCGTCGTTGTTGGGTTTATTTGTTTTGTTTTTTTCACGTCTGTTCGAGAAATTCGCGCAGCAATGTTGAGGAGACGTTTGCAGTCAGTTAAGACTCGGGAACTTTGCCATCGCCGCGGCTAATGAGAGCAGCATGAGGCTAGAGGGAAGATAGATAGATAGATAGATAGATAGATAGATAGATAGATAGATAGATAGATAGATATTCTCCTGGTTCTCTCCACGAACCTCAGCGTGCGACAACATCCGTGTCAGACCACTGAGCCTCGTCCACGCCGCGCCCACAGATGGCATCCTGTCAATCAACGGGCGCCAGGGAGAGGAGGGGGGGGCGCACATGCCTGATTAACAGCGTGCGGCCTCCTCTCCCTCCCCCCCCCCCCCCCCCGCCACTCTTCTGCTTGAGCTGCAGACCGAGGGCGACGCGGCGGCAGAGTCGTCGCGTCCACAGAGTCGTTTCGTCGCCCACTTTGCACGGAAGCGTCGCCGCTCCTCCAGCCTCCCCCCCCCCCCTGAGTCACTGGCCCACGCCTGCCATTTTCCCTGTCAGTCAAGACAGGGGAGGGGTGGTGGGCGCAGTAACTAAATATTGGTTGTGGTGCAAAAGGACTGACAGGGGAAACGTGGATTTCTTTCACAAGTGACAGCACGGATTGTTGTTTTCTGGGGTTTTTTCCTCCCCGGCTCATTTATAATGTAGTTAGGAGGCCGCAGGAGCGGCAGGCTCGCAGTGAAAGTAACTGATGTGGGCTACAAGTGTCTTATTACCGCGCACACGTGCCCAAGGCTGGGATGCATGACAGGGTGGTTGATGGCGACTGGCTGGATGCTGCTGCTGCTGCTGCTGCTGCTGCTGCGTCGCACGTCTCCAGAGGCCGCGAGCAGGAAGCGACTGCCGCGACCGTCACTGTGTGCAGCAATGGAAAACGTCTCATTTGGAAACTAATAACAATGTTTGGTGGTGTTTTGGTTTTTTTTTTCTCCCTCTCTCTCCAACGGAGAGGAACCCAACCGTGTGTAATCGAGGGAATGAGTTGGTTTGGGAGTCGGTGCTGAATGTGGGAACCATGTCTGTCTGTCTGTCTGTCTGTCTGTGATAACCCCACCCCCCATTTACAGAGCACACACACACACACACACACACACCTGTCGATCATTCAGCTGGCATGCCCTCCATTTGTTTTTGCATGGAAATAGCCTGTAAAGTCCCGCCCACTCTACTGTTAGCGATATAAATGACGTGCGTTTGTGTGCGTGTGTGTGTGTTTGTGTGCAAATGTGTGTGTGTGTGTGTGTGGTTTGAGGTGCATTACATAGAGGTGGAATAATTTGATGCATCTCTCAAGATCTCATCAGTGTAAACTCAATATTAGAAAAAAAAAACAAAGGAAAAAAATGAGCAGCGTTTGTCTGCTGCTGACAGATGCTCCGTGCTGTGAAGCGATGATTGTACTACTTTTTCATTTGTTCACTCGCTGAACTTGTCTTTTATCAATTTTTAGTTTGGAGTGTGTCTTTTTTTTATTTATTTTTTTTTATTTCACAATCCATGAAGTGGAGCTTCAAAATTAGACCCGGTGGAGGGAGACAAAAATATATATATATATGAATCTAAAATAAAAAACAGCTTTGTTTTTAACAAATCCACTGTGTGCTTTTTGCTGGAAATTGGCGGCGGCATTGTCGGCCCCTGCAGTTGGGGAGGAGTCGAGGTTAAGCCAGTTGCCTCAGCTCGCCATTTGGTTTTTGCTTCCTGCTGAGGAAAGAGGCTTTTGATTTTTGGAACTGGCTGCAATTTCTTTTATTTGCTTTTTGAAATGATTTTTTTCTTGTATAATTATTTTTATCATTTGTCAGGAAACATTGACTTTGGTGGGGGGGGGGGGGGGGGAGTCGGCAATTGTGGGTTTGTTATACTTCTAAAGTCTAAATGGCATTGGTCTCTAATGGTCTTTAAGAGTAAAAATGATTCATTTTCAGCATTTTTCGAATTAAACTTTTGTTGATTTTAGTCAAACATTTTCGTGGCCAAACGGACGACCAGGAAACATCCGTCTCCTCAGTCTCAGCTTTGCAACAAAAACACACACATTGACTATTGTTTAAAAAGTGTTTTAGTTTTACGATGCACTGGGGTGAAGAAGTTTCTGAGCAAATTTGTGAGACGGAAAACGGTTTATTCAGCAGCTTGATGATGTGTATTAGTGCAAAAAAAAAAAAAAAAAAAAAAGTTGGACAATTAGATATATCTCAAGCCGACTTGACAAATTGCAGTAATCTGTAAGCGCTTGTCAAATGGTGCGAAACGCTGCTTCGTCCTGTGCAGGATGAGATGAGCACTTAATCTGCACCAGAGTGCTGCCATATCTCCAGGGTTTATAAAGGTCAGACGTCTATACTATGAACGTAAACATGATTTTCATTCGTAAATAGAAATACAAGCACATTTGCATTAAAAAAAAAATAATAATAAAAATAAAAATACTTGGAAATTGAGAGTTGCCTTGTGGAAAAAGTGTCTAGTTTTAAAATTGGGAGGATTTGCATTTTACACGAAATTTCTGTGTGTGTGTGTGTGTGTGTGTGTGTGTGTGTGTGTGTGTGTGTGTGTGTGTGTTATAATGCATAGTGAGCAACTGTGATGCTTCTCAATCAATACAAAACCCAGAATCATCATCACGCACCTCCATTTATTTGTGATAATGTAAATGGTGGCACGTTGACTTTATGCAGAGCGAAAGACAGATATGACGGCAAAGACCAGCCATCGGTGTGTTGTGGACAAGGTCATGTGACCTGTGACCAAGTAAGTACGTCATACTGATTGAGAAATTAAATTCTAAAAAAAAAAACATCAGGCTGTCATTCTGGCAGGATATGTTGTCATTAGCATTAGCATTAGCATGACCATATGGCCCCACCATAGGGGAACAGCACAGACAGGAGGCACTGTCATGCTTATTTTCTATTTCATATACCACAACAGTGCCATTCCCATTGAAAGGAAAATTAGCTGTTGTTTTTTTTTTCCCCCTTTAGTGAAGAAATCTTGTTTTTCAGACATTTTTCGACAACGGACTGCAACATCCCAGAATATACTTGGCACATACATGAGATAAATGGATAATTTCAAGGCCTGCTGCTCCTTTGCAGGAAGACAATTTTAGAAGCTAATGTTGTGTTTTCAAATTCTCCCTTCAGTTTTTCCGATAGCTGGCAGAGAAGAAAACTGCTGTATTGTGACTTATGCATCTCGATGCACTCACCCACACAGGGTTCTCAAATTTAATAGATTCATTAACTATTCATCACCTCGAAACATTTTGTGCAGGAGAGTCAGTTTTTCAGCGCGGTTGCTTCAAACAGAAACATTTAAACCAACATCTGGGGGGGGGAAAGGTTGCTCTCTCTCTCTCTCTCTCTCTCTCTCTCTCTCTCTCTCTCTCTCTCTCTCTCTCTCTCTCTCTCTCTCTCTCTCTCTCTCTCTCTCTCTCTCTCTCTCTCTGAAAGAGAATCTTTGACAGATGCAAAGACGCTTTTGGTTTGTCAGGTCTTTTGCTCATCTGCATTTTAATTGATTTTATTTTTATTTTTTTGGATTGATTTTATTATTAACAGACTCAAGGTCCAGTTCACAAGATTAAAAAAAGAAAAAGAAAACAAACATCTAATCTAATTGTCAGCATCGGAGTGTTTTTGCTTATCTTGTTATTCATCAACCGCACTTAATAATCACTTCATCACACGCGGGTAGACAAGCAGCCACTCACTACAGTCAACCAGCAATTCCAAAGCTTTTTGAAATCTTTTGTACTCTCTGTGTCTGCATTTAAAAAAAAAAAAAAGAAAAAAAAAAAAAGCATAAAAGAAACTGTTTTTGTCATGACTATTTGTGCATCGCTTCAGGAGCCGCTCAATAAAAGGTGTGGCTGCATTGTAAAAAAAAAAAAAAAAAAGAAGAAAAAGAAATTACTTCAGATTGAGTTGCAATTGTGTCCCTTTGGCTGTTGTAATGATCCGTCTCATTGTCCTTGTCGGGCGAGTCTCGCCTCCGGCTTTCAGTCGCGCATACTAAACACACCGCTCAAGTGTTTGTACTTGACCCTCAGGTCCTCTCTGCACTCCTTTAAACTTCCTTGCTATGACACCTTTTATTACCGGCTCCGTCTTTCGGCCCGGCAGCGAGCCAGGGCTGGTTCTTAACACGTCCACGTGTCCCAATTCACCGTTACGAACCCCATTCTGTCCACTTGGATCTTGTTTGTACTCAAATCAACTCATCTTTGGAGTTAACTGTGTTCAGAGCTGGATCTCTAGCGCTGCCGCGTAGCCAGTGACAGGCCTGTGACCAATGCGACCATCCATGTTTGAGCAAAAAATATCTTTTCATTTATTAGAATCTAATTACGTGCTAAAAAATTGATTTGTTGCTAACTTTTTTATGATTGAATAATTTGTTATCTCATGAAAACCCCTGGAAGAATTTAAAGGAGGACACACAGTGACTGAGCCACTGCTAGGTCCCGCCCTTGAACAGTCACAGTCCAACGTTTGCAGCACCATCAACAGTAACTATGCAGATGAAGTCAATCGCTCCAGTTCTGAATGTTAGCTTAGCCAGCCAATTTTCACCTGGCACAGCGTCACCGCTAAAACAAAGGACCGAACAAAGTTTAGCCTACTTCAGCTTTCAAGTCCCACATCTGGGAAAAGGTGGAACATCCGATTTTGCACCAACCTGCCAAAAATACAATTTCTCCCTCCGCCGCTGCGATAGCAGCTAAGCTAACACTCACTAGAATGTGACATTCTTTGAATGACGTTTCAAAGACTGTCACCGTGTTGGCCGTGGAACATCTTACCGGCGGTGTTCAGCGTCGGGCTCCTCGGTTCTGTTGCCAGTGCGGACGCTGCACAACTGCGAAGGTGAAAACCCGGGTGAGCGTCTGAAATCCAACTTGTGAAATTTCCACCGACTTCATCTTCTTTGGCTGAACAGCTTCCCGACAGTGTGAGGAATAATCACCTGGGCGCCGCGCACGGCACCTCGTATCGATCGCTCCCGGGGAATTGAAACTCGCACAAGGGCTGGCAACAAGGCAGGGAGAAATGCTTGAATTATCGTGTCCAGATCTTTCATGCGAGGGAAAAGATTTTTTTTTTTTTTTTTTAAAAAAAGGTCCTTTGGATTTTGTCTGGATGCAAAATGGGTGTTTCTCTCATTGGTGTTCAATGATTTCAGTCCAGAGAGACAGTGATTACTGGAGCTCTGTGGAGAGCTGCTGTCACAGACAGTCTGCTGCCACACACCTGCCTCCACTGCACTGATTACACTCACCTGCAGCTCAAATCCAGCAATCGAGCCAAGAAAGGCAGACAGAATGTTTGTAATCTGTACATGGAATCAATCTGAAACGTCTGGTTTGAAATATCACACTTGCTCATCGCCATATGAATTCATTTGTATTTATATGTTATTTGAACGGGTGGAAAAAGTGATAAGACGTGAAAAAACAAATAATTATTATTATTCCAGAGGCAGCTGGAACAACGACCACCCCAAAACTTTAAGGACCATTTAAAAAATAAATAAATAAATAAATAAATAAAGCTGTTGTGCCATCATGTGTGTCACAATAAGGCTCTGAAACACGACAGCGGAACCAATGTTCAGCAGCAGCAAAAATGAAGGAAGCAAAGCTTTGACTCAGGAGAGCAGTCATGAAACACTAATTGATTAGAGTCAATTATTTTATTAATCATTTTAGTTAACATATATTTATTATTTTCTTGTTTGTTTTTTTTCCTAATTCAGCATGCAGGCAGGCCACTGGGCTCCTCTTTGTCTCACTGGGAGCTTCCGCCCCAGCAGGTCGGCCCTCTGCTGGAGGCTGTGGAGCGCAGCGGCAGATATCGATCACCTGTCAGCCAGGAATTGCACCCTTCTGACAATCTTTCCTCCCACCACTCGTCCCGGGTTGCCAGCCGCTGGAGTCCCGCTGTCCTCGGACTGCTCGGCCGACTCGGTGCCTCGGAGTTGTTTTCAAGGCGGCCGACAGATAGCGGCCGCGCAGCAGGACTTTTTTCATTCAGTCTATTTTTCCCCACGGTGAAAATACATTCTCGGAAATCACACGCGGGCGGAGGAGGAACCTGCTGTCGCAGTCGAGATTAATTCTGCTTCTCTTTGGGAAGGAAAAGCCATCCCACGCCTCTTCAGATCTTTGTTTGTCTTTTGTTTGTTTTGTTTTTATCCAAGTCTCTACATAATAATCATTAGAAATAAAAAAAATTTAAAAAATAAATAAAAAAAGCAGAATTAGCCCTTTGCTTACTGTGACCTTCAAAAAATTCTGCTGAAATTTCTGCAGAAACTTCTGCGCCACCTTCACCTGTTTGGAAGAGGATGAACAGACCAGATGAGTGTTCCACGATCCACACAGTGAGATGTGAGGTGTGACATCACAAAGGGCTCATGCGCGTTTCTTTCTGAAAATGGAGCAATCCAAGGAAGGTTTGTTTGATTTATTGATTATTGCGGTTGGAAAACATTGAGTGATTTTTATTTTTTAATTTCATTTTATTTTTACAATTCTGGACCTTGAAAATTCATTGAGATTCTACTGATGATCATTTCAGTCAGAAGCACTTAACTCTCTAAAATACTTAAACCCGCGGTTATTGATCTTCCCTCTGTTTCCAGCACCGGCCCCCTTTAAATGATACTCTAAATGTTCTTTTTTATTATTATTAATCACGGGATTTTATAACACACAAATCATTTTTCACCATTCAGCTGTGCTCCAACAGAGATTTTGTTTTTCATTAGTCAGCTGCTGGAGAACAGATGGCTGTAAATGTTGCTCTACCCACTGCAGGCTTGGGCGACGTCTGCCAGGAGTTTAAATCACTGCTGGAATAAATTCAGAGCACATGTCACTGCAGTTAAGTGGGGGAAGAAAAAAAAAATAAAACAATTCACTAAGTTGTAGAGTCGGCAGTGACCCGTTGACCCCACAGCGTTATTAATTAACGCCGTCACCCTGGCTTATCTCTCCCTTTGAATACATTCACAAGTAGAGTGTGTGTGTGTGTGTGTGTGTGTGTGTGTGTGTGTGTGTGTGTGTGTGTGTGTGTGTTTTCAGGATTTAGACGAGACGTTTGCCTTTCACATTTATAACAGGTGCAGTGTAATCGCTGTGGATCGCATGTGAACAGCGAGTCGTGTCATTTTGCGACATTCAACTCCAGTCCGTCTCATTTCCAGCCGAGTTCAGGTCACACCTTGCCTCATTTCCTTTTTCTTTTTTTTTGTCTTGTTTTGAGTTTGGCATTAAATCCAACTGTGTTGGTGTTGGTAGATGATGCAAAGGGGAGAAAAGTGACCGGCCAAACTAACTTCCTGAGGCCGGCGTGGCCGAGGCTGTTTTCCCACCTGACCGTTACTGCGTGACGCTCATTGATCCCTCCGAGGCGACTGATTGCTTGCAATCCTGCATACTTGAGCAAATTAATGATTTTTT
The DNA here is from genome assembly GCF_046127955.1 of Nelusetta ayraudi. Lineage (NCBI taxonomy): Eukaryota > Metazoa > Chordata > Actinopteri > Tetraodontiformes > Monacanthidae > Nelusetta > Nelusetta ayraudi. The sequence goes on from NW_027466116.1 coordinate 98,052, forward strand.
TTTCCTCTCCCTGCGATCGATGGTGAAACGACTCTGCTGGGGCGGGAGGTGAATGTCCATCACACCAAACCCGGCGCAACCTTCCAGATTTAATTTTGTCAGGCTCAATAACGAGTGTTGCTAATGAGCGCCGACCGCCTTTGTGTGCTTTCCCTCCCTTTAAAACACGCTGAAACCTTCTTCTTCTGGTGTTCTCGGCTCCTCTAACGGCAGCAGAGAGGCGCTTCGTACCTCGCTGGAAGAAATCGCGCAGAATTCCCATTTCAAAACCTTTTTTTTTTTTTTTTTAACGTTGGCCAAAAGAAAAACCACGCAGAGGGCAAAATCTCCTCCTCGGCAAACACATTGTGTACGCACGAGGCGCCGCACACGAGCCCAGGGCTGTTTTCAGCCTTATTGCCGTATCCATGTAACCTATCACACACCGTCTGGAAAGAGCCGAGACTGATGCAACAACCAATTATTGTCCTCCAGCCAACACAAAGCGAAACAAGGAAGAAGAAAGAGGTGGTGAGGGGTGGTGGTGGTGGTGGTGGTGTGTGTGTGTGTGGGGAGGAGGCGGAGGAGAGAGGTTGAACACCGGTGCTTTTCTAAAGATCAACCTTTGACAAACAACGCCGTCTGGATCGAAGGTCAAAGACGAAGACCATTGATTTTTTTTCTCCGCCGAGTCACTTAATTCTGGGCCGAGTAATTTTGTCAGTGACGCCGCCGCAGACGTTCTCCTCCATTTCCCAGAGTCCAGCTCTGGCTCTGTGTCCGCGCTCACATTCAGTCTACGTGCCTACGGTTCTGATTTCAACCTGCACGTCATGTGAGCAACACGTGGGTGCAGCAGCCTGTTTTTCTCGTTGTGGTTTTTTTTTTTTTTTCCCCTTGTTTTTTTTTTTTCATTATTCCAAACATTGTGCCAGCGTTGTGTTCAGAAGGACACTCGGTAACCACGGTCAGGGTCACAGCCACGCTAACGCCGTTGCTGTCCCGTGCAGGAGGAAGTTAATGAACTCTGAATTCTGGAAACACTGACATTAATGACCGTCAAATTTAGAGCAAGTTAATGATTGCGGTGTGCAAACAGGAACAGGGACGCATTGAAGCCGCTTCTCCTGCCTGACGGTACAGCATTCTCTCGGTCGGCCTTTTTATTGGGGCTTTTTTTTTCATTGTTTTTTTTTTTTTTCTTTCATGAATACGTGAAGGAACGTCTGACGTTCGAGTCATTGCCTCGAGTCTTTTGTTGTTTTAGCTCTTTTGTCTCTCGCTCGTCACACAAAAAGCCGACCTTGAAAACGACGCTGGCGCCGCAGCACTGCCTCATTTGCCTGCGATGAAGGTTTACCTGCGCAAAAAAAACAAACATCTCGTCTCGCATCTACCCGCGATGAGGTGTCCAAATCGTAAATTATGGAAAACATGGACTTCATGACGCGTGGATGGAAATAAGCCGGGGTTTTTTTGTTGTTGTTTTTTTTTGCATGCGCCGCTGCTGTTTGCTCTCCTCTGTTCTGTTTGGAACGTCCTCCCACTGTCCAAACACACGCGAGCTGCTGTTTATTGATGCTTCTGCTTTATTGCCATGTTTATCGACGTCTGCGTTTCTGTCTGGTGCGTCTCACTGCCGCTGCTACTGGGATTCTCCGCCGCACGAAATGGAGCCATAAGATGGATGGAATATTGTCATAAACCCCCTTCAGACCATTTATTCACATCTATGCACTTCAGTTGAAAGATGAAGGGACATGAGCGGAAGCTTTAAAGGTCGTTAGGAAGATTAAAGAGAAAAAAAACTGTGACGTGCCAATCAAATTACAATCAATTAAACAGATCTATCTATTAATCTATCTAATCTATTGGTGTCTGAACCCTGACCTGGTTAGCTAAAAACAGAAAGCACAATATATTTTGTAAAAGCTGCGTTTCCCAGACACTCATTTTCAAACTAAAATGATTTTTTTACATCTCTCCAACTAGCCTGAGAACAGGAAGACAGAATATTACTCACAGTCAAAGACAGAGTTGAAAGCATCACCTCTGGAGATAAAGTTGCTGTTTGCTCCAGAGTCAAATCTGTCAGTGATGTTGTACCAATTTCTTTTTTTTTTTTTACGTTTGAAGTGAAAGTCTAATGTCTCAGATCACATGAACCGTGTGTCAGAGCGGAACCTCACCGCTCTGACACACGGGTCCATTCACTCAAAAACACAGCCGCTGATTTCCTGCTTCCTGTAAACAAGGAACAAATGTCGAGGCTCCACCCCAGCGCTGTTCAGATGGTGTCCACCGTCTCTTGTTTGTGCTCCTTATCTTTAGCGCCCCCCGACAGCACGTGACAGGACGGGCACCTGTTCAAGCGGGCCGCCAGCCCTTTCATCATGTCGCCCACCGTCCCCCTCAGGGCGGAGGAGGACAGGTAGAAGATGAAAGGGTCCAGGCAGGCGTTGAAGGTGCTGAGCAGCAGAGCCCGGTCCCTCCAGGAGGGGTTGCTCCAGTAGACGAAGCCCACCACGTGAGAGACGTTGTAGGGCACAAAGCACAGGGCGAAGACCAGCAGGGTCGCCAGGGCCAGGCAGATGGCCCGCAGGCGGCGCCGCCGGTCAATGTTCTGCAGCTTGGACAGGATCCTGATGAAGTTGATGTAGCAGAAGCATGTGATCAGGAAGGGCAAGAAGAAGAGCACCACGGAGATCTCCAGGCGCACCGGCAGCAGGACCTTCAGCTGGGCCTGGGTGAAGTTCTCGTAGCACATCTTGGTCGTGAGTGTCGGACCACCCTCCGAGGCGTTGTGGAAGACGGTGCTGACGTAGGAGGAGGAGTTGGACAAGTGGATATAGGGTGTGATGAAGACGATGCTCACGTTGAGGGCGGAGAAAGTCCAGAAGAAGATGCTGGCGGCCACAGCGTACACCGGCCGGCGCCTCAGCACGTGCTGGATGGGGAAGGCCACCCCCAGGTAGCGCTCCACGCTGATGGCCGTCAAGAAGAAGGTGCTGCTGTAGATAGTCATGTAGAAGACGTAGCCCGACAGCGAGCACAGGAACTGGGGCAGGTTCCACACCATGCCGTTAGCCACCTCCTGCATCTTGAAGGGCAGGAAGATGAGGAAGAGGAGGTCGGAGATGGTCAGGTTGAGCAGCAGGATGTCGATGGGCATCGGCTTCCGGTGGACCTTCTTGACGAAGGTGTAGCAGGCCAGGAGGTTGGTGGGGAAGCCCAGGATGAAGGTGATGATGTAGACGGACAGACACAGGCCACCGCACGGCCCCATGGCGGCGCAAAGCGAGCCAGTTGGTTGTGTGTGTGTGTGTGTGTGTGTGTGTTGGAGGGTGTTGGGCAGTCACTTCATATCCTCAGATCTGCGTTGACGGGAACGAGTGACATCGTGGCCGGGACGGTTTGATCTTCTCAGACGGTCCAGGTGGCTGCAGGTCGAAGTCTTCTTGGAGGTTCAGCAGTCTGGAACCCAGGCGGAGAGACGGCGAGCAGTGGCACAGAGGTTTTCCCGCCCCCGCCGATAAACCGCCGCTCAACGGCTCCTCAAGGGCTTCAGCTCTGGGCTGATAAAAGAAAATGGAAAGAGATTACTGCGATGCGCTTTCTGTACGTTGGCTTCTCTTTTCTTTTTTTCCCCACACAGGACCCCCAAAAAAGTCAAAGACCACAACAGAGAGACAGAAATAAGAAAAAAGACAAATGTCACACTGACAAAAACGTCTCTCGCCACGTCTTCTTCTTCTTCTTCTTCTTCTCCTGCTGCTGCTTAAGCGATGACCCTCATAAACATGACGAGTCAAGCAGAGCGAGAAAATGAGCGGCCGCACAACCACAGAAAAGAAGGACAGGAGGAGGGGAAAGAATTAAAAAGTGAGAGTTTCTTACCCCCTCGGTCAAAATTCTGTGTCACGCCGCCGGAGACATTCACTGGCCTACTAGGGTCACGTCACAACGCAGGTGGGGTTTTCTTTTCTTCTTCACACCCCTGCAGGCCAGTGCACAAAGTCATTGATTGAACTTGCAGGCTTCTTTCTTTTTTTTTTTTAAAGCAAGAAAACATCCCTTTTTTTTAAAAAAAAAAAAAAAAAAAAAAAAAAAAACAGCAGCTTCAACTTCCCTGACTGCACCTTGCAAGCTTCGCTTCTCACACGGTGATTGCTTCAAAACAGAAAAAATCTCCAACAGCCGCCTCTCCGGCCTTCGGCGCCTGCCTGGCATGCATCCACCTCAGTATTTACCCAATAGTATAAACATCCAGAGCGGATCAGCGAATTTATTACAGGCCGAGACGCTGCAGAAAATCGTCTCCCCTGCATCGGCCAAACACGGTTTCTGTGGTAACACCCGCTGCGTCACCCCGTGTGCCGTTGTGGGCAGCAGCGGGTTGTCGAGCCGCGATTGGCTGTCAATGCCCGCAACTTCTGCGTGGGGGCCCCTTTTTTATATAGTTACTGTGGGAAGGATAATAAAACATCCATCCATCCATTCATCCATTTTCGATCCCGGCTGCCATAGGGCGAAGCCAAGGTCCATCCTCGATGAGTCGCCCAGTTGATAATAAAACAAATGAAATGAAATAAAAAACAAATGACCTGTTGACAGAACCATGCCTCGTGTCCTGACACATGACCGCAGGCTCGCCAAACAAAAGGCCAGTTGTTTGCGCAGCCATATTGGACACAATAATAAAATAAAAGCACACACACAATCACACACCCACACACACACACACACACACCACTGATAAGTCTCCAAGGGGGAAACTTCCAGTCGTCACAGTTTGCGTTTGCCACCTGACGACTGCGGCGGAAGCGAGGTGCCACAGTTCATTTTTGTCAGAGTCAGCCAACGCGCTTTTGAAGTTTAAAAAAATATATGTAAAAATGAATTTGAAAGATCAGTCAGAGGTGCACAAAGAGCCCTTTTGATGTTGCAAATGCAAATTGCTCCAACTCCCTAAACGCTGGAATTTCAGCGTTTAGGGAAGCGGAAGCGAGTTGCGAGTTGCGAGTTGCGAGTTGCGAGTTGCGCATCATTTTGTCAGTGGGCCGGGCCGGGCGGATGTTAATTCCCTTTAACCCGTCAGCCAGGTTTTCCTCGTTTGGAATCTCAGCTCTGTGTAAAATCACTGAACTTTACATTGCCTTGCTGTTTGCATCTATCCATCCATGTGTGTGTGTGTGTGTGTGTGTGTGTGTGTGTGTGTGTGTGTGTGTGTGTGCGTAAGACAGAGTGAGAGAGCAAGAGAGAGAGAATCATTGAATTGTGCAAGCTGGTTAGTTCCACTGTGACACTTGGATTTTCCACAATGACATCACAGGTTTTTCTCACACGCAGAAATGCAGTAATGTGGACATTTACCGGCACAGCCACAGACTTTGGCCTTCAGTTACCGAGAAAAAGACGTAAAGAACTAGAAAAAAAAAACCGATTCATCTGTTTAGAAAGAGCCGGTAGTGCAACAGGAATTGTGTATTTAACCCCCCCCCCCCACACACACACACACACACACACACACACACACACACACACACACACACACACACTTCAAACAGATTGTGACAAACCTCTCAGGAAGGGGAACCAGGTCACCCTATGACTCTTCGCTGTGGCAAAACCTAACGTTAGCTTCATTGTTAGCTTCAGGGTTAGCATCGCAGACGCAACCTTGATTTTAGGAAGAGAGGCATCTTTGTTGTGTATCTAACAGAGAGGCAAACATGCTCACATCCCCTCTATTATCCAGGGAGTTACGTCACCCATCCATCAATACGCAACCACAAGTTTTGTGTGTGTACATGTGTGTGTGTGTGTGTGTGTGTGTGTGTGTGTGTGAGTGAGCTTATGTGTGCACTGTTTTGCATTCAGACCAAGAATTAGTTTACTCTATCTAGTACTTATCATAATAGATAATACAAACTGCCAGCGATAAGCAAGGTTCCTGTCACATGTGGTAGTCGTGTGTGTGTGTGAGTGTGTGGGGATTTTCCCTGCAGGATCAGGTGACAGGTGGAGTCGGTGGTGTCGATCTGGGATGAGGATGACAGGAAGGAACAGCCAGGGTTTGTTTTGTTTTGTTTTGTTTAATGAAATGAAGGCTGATAAAACTCACGTAGCAGAGTGAGAGCTGTTAGAGTTCAGTCCAAACACACGCAAGTTGCAGTTTATCGGTGCTTCTTCTCGTTGCACTGCCTGCACTGGACTGCACTGAAATGTTTGCCTTGTCTGGTAAAAAAAACAAAACAAAAAAAAACAGCAAGATATTCTATTCTGTTCTATTCTATTGCCATGTCTGTCGACGTCTGTGTTTCTGTCTTATGCGTCTCACTGCTACTGATACCTGGATCCTCCACAGCACTGAGCAGAGCTGGAAGATCGGTGGAATATAGTCATATAGTCATAAATGCCCTTTAAGTAATTTATTTGCGTCTGTGCTGTTAATATATTACAGGTTGGGACATGAGTGTAAGCTTTAAAGGTCATTACTAAGATTTAGGAAAAAAAATTCAAATGACAACAATACAAAAGTATTTCTTATCTAAACCCTGACCTGGGATACCAAAAAAACACACACAAAAACAATACTACTTCAGGAGCATTGAAGCTGCGCAACCCATTTCACAGACAATCATTTCCCAGCCTAAATGATGTTTCTCCAATGAACCTGTTGTTAGAGAACAGGAAGACTGCTCACAGTCAAGTTTTCTGTTCTTTTTTTTGATGGTTGAAGTTGAAACTGGGACTCAAACCACAGGTGAGACTCTTTCACTTAGTCCAGTCTAATGTCTCAGATCCCGAGACCGAGCCGCTCACACGTTTCCCTTCAGATGTGGAACTGGATGGTTTCTGTGACTCGTGGAGTCAAAAGTCTTTAGTCTTTAGTGGGCGATCCAGAAACTCGCCCAGGTTTCAGGTTTTTGTTGCTGTTGTTTTTCCTTGTTTTTACTTTACTGGCTCTGAAAAACACAGGTCCGTCCGGAAAGAGCTGATATCATGTTGTGTGGAAGTCTAACGCACACATTTCCAGTCAGTCACTCCCTTCCTCCCCTTCTCTCTCTCTGATTTCCTGCTTCCTGTAAACAAGGAACAAATGTCGAGGCTCCACTCCAGCGCTGCTCAGATGGTAACCGACGTGTCTTGTTTGTGCTCCTTATCTTTAGCGCCCCCCGACAGCACGTGACAGGACGGGCACCTGTTCAAGCGGGCCGCCAGCCCTTTCATCATGTCGCCCACCGTCCCCCTCAGGGCGGAGGAGGACAGGTAGAAGATGAAAGGGTCCAGGCAGGCGTTGAAGGTGCTGAGCAGCAGAGCCTGGTCCCTCCAGGAGGGGTTGCTCCAGTAGACGAAGCCCACCACGTGAGAGACGTTGTAGGGCACAAAGCACAGGGCGAAGACCAGCAGGGTCGCCAGGGCCAGGCAGATGGCCCGCAGGCGGCGCCGCCGGTCAATGTTCTGCAGCTTGGACAGGATCCTGATGAAGTTGATGTAGCAGAAGCATGTGATCAAGAACGGGATCAAGAAGAGCACCACAGAGAGCTCCAGGCGCACCGGCAGCAGGACCTTCAGCTGGGCCTGGGTGAAGTTCTCGTAGCACACCTTGGTCGGGACTGTCGGACCACCCTCCGAGGCGTTGTGGAAGACGGTGCTGACGTAGGAGGAGGAGTTGGACGAGTGGATATAGGGTGTGATGAAGACGATGCTCAGGCTGATGGCAGAGAAAGTCCAGAAGAAGATGCTGGCGGCCACAGCGTACACCGGCCGGCGCCTCAGCACGTGCTGGATGGGGAAGGCCACCCCCAGGTAGCGTTCCACGCTGATGGCCGTCAAGAAGAAAATGCTGCTGTAGATAGTCATGTAGAAGACGTAGCCCGACAGCGAGCACAGGAACTGGGGCAGGTTCCACACCATGCCGTTAGCCACCTCCTGCATCTTGAAGGGCAGGAAGATGAGGAAGAGGAGGTCGGAGATGGTCAGGTTGAGCAGCAGGATGTCGATGGGCATCGGCTTCCGGCGGACCTTCTTGACAAAGGTGTAGAAGGCCAGGAGGTTGGTGGGGAAGCCCAGGACGAAGGTGATGATGTAGACGGACAGAGACAGGCCGGCGTGGGACAGCTGCATGTTGGCCAGATGGTGGGTGAGACGAGACAGGAGCTTCACAGAGTTTCCTCCTCGAATCCTCAGATCCTCAGTGGGGGTTGAGCTACACGACGTGGTCTTCTTAGTCAGCCCCCCGAAAAAACCCACGCGGTTTAACTCTGAACCTTCTCTCACTTCTTCCTCTCCTTCTCTGCTGCTCCAGCGTCTGCCGAGTGGCCGAGTCGCCTCTTAATGAGCTCGTACACATACAGTAATGCAGCGCTACTGCTCCCGCCCCGTCATAAATGCAGTGCGGCGTTGCTTCAATCACACTTTTGCACATGTGAAACCAATGACCCCCATAACCACGATGACACAAGTAGAGCAAGGAAATGAGCGGCCGGATATTGCACGCAGCTCATCTGAGCGCAACAGAGTTGCAGGAACACGGAAAATACATTTGTTCCAAAGTCAAGAGAGGAAATGTGAGAAGCGAAAGTTTCTGAGCCCTTTGGTCAAAGATATGCATTACGTTAAACTGAGAAAGAGAAGTTCACAGCTTACTGTTTACGGTCAAAGCGGGTGCATGGCTTCTTCTTCTTCTTTTACTTCTTCTTCTTCTCCTTCTCCTTCACACCGCTACGGAGGAATGCACACACATTTATCAACTTAAGCCACCCACAGACTTCTTCTTCCTCTATTTTTTTCTTTTTTTAAAGCATGAAAACTTCCCCTCGATTAAAAGACCAAACAAATGAACAACAGCAGCTTCAGCTTACCAGTCTCCACCCACTGAGCTCCAGTTGTCTTATCACGATTGCTTCACTTTTTCTTTTTCTTTTTTAAAAAAAAATCTACTCTAGTCGACTGTCTATCTGGCCCTCAGCTCCTGCCTGCTGTTGCCTTGCGCACACAATCACCGCGCTTACCCGATGATATAAACACCCAGAGCGGTTCAGAGAAATGATTGCAGGCCGAGACGCTGCATCGGCCAAACACGCTTTCTGTGGCAGCACCCGCTGCTTCGCCCTGACATGATTGGTTGTCCAAGCCCACAACTTCTTTATGGGGACATTTTTAGGGGGATGAAAAAAATAAAAAGGGGGTCAGGTGACAGGTGGAGTGTGTCGAGGGGGATAACAGTGAGAAAGGGCCCGTGTTTTCTGTTTGTTTGTTTTCACCTCATAAAGCCTGAAAACTGATGTAGCTGTGAGAGTTAATAAAGATTACATATGATATGAAAACATACCAGCGTGTTTGTTTGTGTGTGTGTCCATCAAACAGTGGAAATGTGGGTCAACATTTCAGTCCTGAACGCATCACAGACGCACATCAGTTCTCTGGGTTTTACTTTCTGCACGCTGAAAGATTTTTGGTTTTTTTGTTTTTTAAGAAAAAAATATCTTTTTTTTCTTCGATTTCAAATTTCCTCCAAATGAGTGCTTTGTTTCCACCAACGAAAGAAGGAAGGAAGGCAGGTGAGGGTTTACTGCTCTTGCTATGGTCCCTGGTAGCTTTCAGTGGTCCAGCAATAAAGCCTAATGAAGCTGCTGTCGATAAACAAATTACGGTAGTGAGTCGAGGTGTTCCGGCCAGTCTGGGGGACGTTTTATCACAAATGGATGAGGAAGTTGCGGGAGGGGGGGGATTGAAAATGGGAGCTTTTTTCTCAGCTTGATATAAATGAATCATAGACAAGAAAACATGCGAGGAGGAACGAAGCCTTCATCCACCGCCAGCCGACAGTGACATGAGCCAGGAGGAATCCGGCCCGTCGCCACCACGTCCTTGTCCAACCCCTAACCCCCCCGTCCCCCTCGCTCCTCGCCGGTAAAAGGCGCCACTTTGAAGTTCAATTGACACGGCTGTTAAGTACAAAGTGTCATAGTGTTTGTGTTGCCGGCGAACACTGACGCGGGCGGAACGGACGCGAGGAAGAGCAGACTGTCGACGCCGTCGTCTGCCTTTTGAAGACGCTGCCGGAAGACGGGGCGACTTCACGGGCCGCGATCGTGCTGCAGACAGAGAACTTAGAAGTGAAGGCGGTTTAGCCTTTGTGAGTTACAAAGACAAATTGTGAAAACCAAAATAGTACCGCCGCTACCTTGTTGGTGGTTTTCATGTGAAAGAGGAAGGAAAATGCATCAGCGGACGCAGACGCGACATGCGGCACATTGACTTCTGAGGAAGGCCAACTTTATTCAAATTCACATCTCTGTACCTGTCAGTCAAAGGCTTCATTTAAAGAAAAGAAAGAAAAATAACACGTGCTCTGGTCGATTTCAGCACTGAGGGAAGTTCAAAATTTTTTACTGCCAGTGAACTGAGGAACGTGCCGCTGGAACCTTGTTGGTCTGCAGTTTCAGTTTTAGCAAACCGGCTAGCCACGCTAATCCTTCCCGTCGAGTCGGTCAGATCGGTCGGTCGGTCATTAGGTGGTTTAATCAGAAGAAAAAAAACACTTCTGCTGCTCTCATCAGTCACACCGTCCCGTTTCACCATTTTTATCTGCGGCAGCATATCTCAGCTAACTTAGCTAACTCTTATCAGCGAGATTTGTTCTGGTCTGTCGTTTCCCTGCTGCTGCCTCTGACTCGAAAACGGTCGCCGAGACGAAACCGTCTCCCCGAGACCTTTAAAAATAAATAGTTAATTGTGTTACATCAAGTAGATATCTCCACAATGAAGAGAGACGGCGGCTGGCGCTAATCCCTCCGTTAATACCCAGAGCATGAACCCCGTAAGCTCCCTCACAGTGGCGGCGGCGCCACGAAATAACAACATAATTCTCCTTCGTCCCGATAGAAGAGTTCAGCCGCCGCTAAGCCACCGTGTTGCTATTTAAAGAGTGACTTTGCTTCCCAGACGGCGGCCGGGCTCATTTTTTATTTCCCACTGACACATTCATAAAGTAAAGCCTGCCGTGTTGAAAAGATAATCTCTGCCGCCGTTTGGCGGGCGAGGGGGCCTTATCGAGGGCGACCTGAGTCCGCGGAGGGAAGCACCGGAGGACGGCCAGGAAGAATAGACGCCGCCGACCGGAAAGCACCGGGGGACGAAATAGATTTCCTGGCGGCTGTCCGACCCGCCGCCAGCCACATACAAACAAGTCCGACTTGTTCTGATCACATGATGGTTCCTTTAATAGAGCCGCAGCAGCAGCAGCAGCAGCAGCAGAGCGGGGGGGGGACACACATAAAGGAAATTTCCCTGCATTCCTGTTTCAAAGCAACGCCGTTCAAGTTTTGTCATTCGCGTGCCAGCGGGCGCAATTAGCATTCCCGCCAAGAGAGGGACGCACACGTGAGTCGTGTCAACTCGTGAAACTCGACGCTTGGGATTTCACAGTCGGCTTCACCGTCGTCAAACGAATCCAAAACTCCTGGCTGGAACCGAGCCAAGTCGCACACCTGGCCACCTGGCCCAAGTTTATTGGGCCGTTGCTGTTTTTTTTTTCCTTTGTGGGAAAGCAGTAAGTGGCTGGAAATGTAAAAGAAGCGGCTGGGGTGGAGCTGATTATGGGGGCTGCTGGATGTGTTTGTGAGAGATGGAGAGATAGTCAGAGATCACAGGCAGCGTCCCTGTTTCAGCTACAGACGTCATAAAAAAATTTAAAAAATTGGAATATGGTAAAAAAAAAAAAAAACTTCTTGTTTACAGGCACGAGTTCTGCACCCGCCCACTTTTTTTTTGGAAACCAGCCTGCAATATTTTTTTTTCTCCTTCTCCTTCTTCTTCTTCATGTGCTTATTAACAGCAGTATAATTAGATCCCTGTCTGCTGCTGAGATTCTGAGCTCTGGCTCCTGCACAAAGTCTGTCTCAATTAGTCGGCGAGGGTCTTGAATACAAAATGCCTTTAATCACTTCGCAGCCAATAAACAGAGTTTGCCTTTTATTTATTCATCAGCACGACGGGGCAGAGGAGCGATAAATATAGTGAAGACAGCAGAGGGGGAGGCAGACGTCGAGAGGGGCTGCTGATCCCGAGAAGCTGTGGGTGCGGGGGAAAAAATCACATTAAAACAAAAAAGGTCAAAAAGTGCTTAAAATGCATCAGATTGGTAGGAGCCAGCGACGGAAGAATCGATGCCTCTGTCAAACAGATAAAAGCGCGTCAAGGCTGGGAGGCCTCGAAATCACCCAGCAAGGTCGATAAAACTTTAGGGAGTCGCTGCTCCTCTGATTGGAGAGCCAAGAAACAAATACACCTGTTTAATATCTGGCCAGATAACGGAATAGAGGGCGGTGGGGCTATCATTCACAAGGCGGATAAAAGTCTAAATGCTCACCGTGGGAGATGTTTAGCAAAAAAAAAAAATCTAATAATAACAATAATAATGAGAGGTCAGTCGATGATCCCTCACGGGTGCTAACAGCGCTGAGCGGTGGGGTCACTTTTAATTTGTACCACAGCGGAGGAGAGACGACTGCACAGCGCCGAAGCTCCAATCTACCAGAATTATCTCCAGATCTGTATTCAGAGGCAGGGAGACAGATTCCAGCATCCACTGACCGATGACCAGCGGAACCAAACGTGAAAGCAGAACCCAGTTTTGGCACGGCACCGCTTCAAAAAAACAAACAAACTGGACGCTTGTTGGTTTTACACGTCCGAGGCCGAAAAAAAAACAAAAACACACATTGCACAGCAATTCTCAGCAACTCTTATGCAACGACGCACCATTAAAGATGTGTTAATTGTAATAAATTGACTCATACTTGTCTCAGATCAAGTCCCCAAGTGCCTCTTCACCTAAAAGAAGAACTGAAGCAGCTGAAGATTTGTATCAGTTTGTTTCTTAACTCCCTCCATCGTACATCATCATCCAACGTGCAACTTTACACGTTTATTCTGGTTCCTCTGGTCTGCGGCGGCTGAGCCCTTGTTGTTCTCCCCCGTGGTGGAACGGAGGCTGAGGCTAGGTCGTCATTAGCCGCATTAGCACTGACCCGACACTTGGCGGCGGCGGCCGGGTGGGACGGACCAGGTGGGTGTAATGAGGCGCTGATACTGGGGGAGGAGGGAGAGCGAGGCAGCTTGATGAGCTGGTGAGCAGCAGGTGTGTGAGCAGGCAAGCAGGCAGGTGAGGCGGACGATTAGCTGATTGGAAGGCTGGGACTGAAAAGGATGGGACACACACACACACACACACACACACACACACACACATAACACAGAGAGATGGAGAGATGAAACACAACAGGAACTCTCCAGTAGCGGCGGCCGCACACAGGAAGTCCCATTGATTGCCCAATCATCGTGGGGGCGTGGCCTAATCCACAGTTTGGCCTCAATCAGCCCCAAACACTCCCTCTGTGAGGCGTAAATACAAAACTGTTTCGCCGCTCATGATCAATTGGAGCCGCCCACATTACGAAGTGCAAAAATAGATAAATAATTAATACTTGTTTGACCTCAAGGTCGGCAGCCAATGAGAACTGTTGAGGAACTCAGAGCACGTCGTCTTTTCACAAATCTAGATCACGCTGTTAAGACTCGGATAACCGCCCAGAGTGACAAGCCGACCTCGAGTTACAGAGTAATATGAGTGAGTGAGTGTCTATCATCAGTGAAAGTCTGATTTTATTACAGGGGAAAAAAGTTAGTGTGCCATTAAAACTGTAAAAGTTTAGTAAGGAGCGGTTAAAGTTTAAGATCTTTATTTGAAGGCTCAATTACTCAGTTAATGGAGTGTTTGTACAGCAGAAAATATGTCATTCCGGGGAAGTCGCAGTTGAATTAATGATCCCGCGTGGACCTGTTCACCCTGCTGTGTGTGTGTGTGTGTGTGTGTGTGTGTGTGTGTGTGTGTGTGTGTGTGTGTGTGTGTGTGTATTTTTTCTATTAATTTTTTGTGTTCTTAACCACATTTAGCCTGAGAAAAGGTCAAGAATCGGCTTTTCTAATTTCTGGAAAGTTTAGCGGGAGTTTGTGTGAAATATGTGGCTGCAGTTTTCGTGTGGACATAAAGATCGAAACACAAGTGAAAATACACTCTTCGTCCGACAAAAGTGTGTCAGACCGACAGCTGTGCGACGGTTCGTGACTATGAGTCTCTCCTTGAACAAATGTGCAGTGTACTTTTTACTGTGCACGTGTGCTTCTTGCCCCAGTTTACCTTCAGCCTTTATATTTCCGGTACTTCAACACAGAATAAATATAGGCCCTTCTGATTCCGGTCACTCCAGCTGCCACTTATTGCATTAACCTCACTTATTGCTGCGGAAAAACTTTCGGCCTCATGAATCTTGCAAAACTTCGGTGACGAGCCGCTCGTCCTCAGATAATCACGCTACAAAACGCGCCTGATAATTGAATCGATAAATTAAACATCACAAATGCCGAGTGAGGACTCGGCCTTCACGGCTTTCTATAAGCTTTGAAGTACCTCCCACAGCAGAATGTAATGAATAAAAATAAAGTGGCCCACATTACAGCTTTAGGCTTCCACGCTGACTCAGCCCGTCCTGCAGCGGCACATTAAAGACTCTGTAGGACAAACAGCAGCTTTTCCGGGTCGCTCCACCCAGACCTTGGATGTCCCCTCGCAAAACACGCTGTCCTTATCAAAGACTGCTCGGAAATATATGGCACTGGGCAATTTCACAAGAGAAGAACAAAAAAATAAAATGTAAATGTCACCGTTTACGTCCCCTCCCCCGAAGGCAGGCTTAATATTGGGTCACGTAGTGCAAAGGCAGCAGTGTTTTGAAGGGCAGATATTTATTTTTAAGTCTGTGGGATGATTCTAAAACACAATGTAATAAAAATGGAAGTGAAAATGTCTGCCACGCTACTTCCCTTCTGTGTTCCTTTTTAATAATTGCTGTCTGATGGCCACTAAAGGTTTTGCGGAACCCAAAGTGATGCTTATAACTGAAACATTTTTAGAAGCGGAGGCGATAATTTAGCACGATGTCTAAATTTTGCCACTGCCACCCATATCTCCCAAATTGTATCTGCCACCCTTTTTTGTTTGTTTGAATTTTCCTTTTTTTTCCATCATTGATAAAGGTTCCTTATTGGCGACAATGGACAAGAGCAAAGCTAAATGTCAGCGCCAGGAGTCGCTTTGTTCCTGCTTTGTTTGTCTTTTCATTGCACATATATTAATAAACCTTCCACCGGCCCCTCGGCTCTAAAAGGTCAAGTTGTAAACAATCAGCGTCGGTCGTTCTACATTTTTTTGCCCTGGGAGTGAGCGGGAAAAAAGAAACACCTATTGCAAGAACTTTTTTAGACTCGTTCTCGGAAGGCGCTTTTTAAGTCGAGACAAAAAGAAAAAGCAGGTCAGCTTGACAAGGAGGTTCAAACTCTGGGTAAGTCATCGGCTCTTTGTAGGGTGCAGCCAGCTCTGAATGTCAGATTGTCACTTCCAGACAGCTAAAGAAACGATTGCAACGCCGTCGCCGCCTACGCTGCAGAAGAGGACTGAAAGGACTCGGCTTTCCGAGGAGCAGCCCAGAAGAAGACGAAGAAGGCAAGCAGCAGTAGCAGCAGCAGCAGCACCAGCAGCACCAGCAGCAGCACCAGCAGCAGCAGCAGCTCCGGGCACTTCCTAAATAAAAGTATCATGGAAATTGAATTCTGAAATAGGATTCCCCCTCAGCAGGACCTGATTTGCAACGTTAAAATCAGGTTTAAAGTTGCATTAAAGGTCACTCTAGGAAGTGCACTTTCCGTTCCCCTTTCACATCTCCACGTTCAGCTTCCTTTAAGATTATCTGAGCGCTGAGCGTGACGAGTGCGCTCTGTCTGATCAACTGATACGCCTTTACACAGGGGGGGTGGGATTTCTGTCATGAATTGACTATTTTCCCTTAAAGCCGAAAACCAGAGGCCGAGCTGAACCGACAGTCGCATGCATCCGATGAGTCGTTAAAACCGAGATTGGTTCATAAACCCCCTGAAAAGCCGTCAGTCAGTTAGATCCTGCTTAATTCCTTTTGCGAGCGTAAAAAAAAAGAAGTTATATTTGGAATTTGAGAGTAGTCACGCTGCGCCGCTGAGCCCCCGATAAGTAGGCCAGCGCATCTGAATCGCACGACGCACAGTCTCACATGAGAGGGAGCAGGCTGTGTGCAATGAAGACGCGGCCACGAAGGAGGAAAACTAAAGATGGCACTCGTAGGAATTTGAGCTCCTTCACGATCAACGAGGGAAAAGAGTTTTCTAAGAAAAATTCCAAGGAAGTCATTTTGTGGAGAGCTCAAAGTTAACTAACTTCCGGAGACATTTGCCATTAAAAGATAAAAAAAAAAAAAAAAAAAAAAATCTCCTGCAACACTTAATATGGTGTCCCACAGGGTCGACAGCTCGGACCCGCCCCCCCCCCAAAAAAATGTAACACTTTCTAATTTGTCAGGAAATGGGCCACTTTGTATGACCAATTAGCGTTGATCCGTGTTGATCTAACCCAAATAAAAGTTTGGCCATGACTTCCAGTCTGTAGTGTGTCATGTGTGGCCATAAACGTTATCACCCTAACGTACAGATGCCATCAGTTTCATTCTGTTTGTTTAGTTTTTTTTTTTTTTTTACAGATGACAAACAAAAGTTTTCACGTGCACGTGGCCGTCCAGTCCTCTCGCGTCATTGGCTGATGACAGACTGTATGCGGTGGCTCAGAAAAGGCCCGTACTGCGCAGCAGCGTGCAGGAAGTACACGTGTTATTGCTAGCCTAGTTGTTTTGGCGCTCTAAAAACAACCCAACCTTTGGCACATACCGAGGCTCCTGGTTGATAAGAAAATCTGGAAGGGCGCTGCTCCTCCCAGATTGGCAATCAGGAGGTTTAAACAACACTCTCAGAGCCTCAAGGCTTTTTTTTCCTGGTTCGTCTTGATTAGACAGGACTCTATTGTTTGACACAAGTGCACTAAAACAGTTGGCGGGCGAACAAGGCCTATCCAGCTGGCCTTGTGTTGAACACAAGCTAACAAGCTAATTACAGGGTACAGCCCCCCCGTGGCCTGCAACTTTTTACTGAACTGCTAACAGGAAGGTGGTAGAAGGTACTCAGGTCCCCGCTGGGCGTCCATCAGCGACTTGAGTCTCAGCCTTCAGCTTCCGCAGCGCCATACCTCATCCGGGAGGTGGGGCTAGGCCACATTGCTAGCCGTTGCTGTTCTAACCCACAGCAGTTTAGCCCCATGTGACGTTTGCTGTGGCTCAGACAGAGTCGATAAGTGAGTAACTGAAGCAGCTTCTCTTGATTTGTTGTGACCATCACTGACTTCACCGTAAGGAAGGATGGGCAACGGTGTTTTCACATAGTTCAGCTGTCCAGGTCGATATCAGGCGTCCTCAAATCCGCACAGCCTCATGCGTATTGGAACATTTTATGCCAATACTGTCAGACAACAACCTTTTTGAGGGAAATGTTTTAAATCTTTGACGTTCCCTCTTGGAAAACCTCCAACCCCAATATGGTTCAGAGCCCGAACGGACCAAGATGTGGAGGAGATGACGGAAAACTGTCGGGAAAAAGACATGAGACAGTTCAGTTTGATCAGAACTGGGCGACTTTTCCTCATCCGGAGAAGAGCAAAGAACGGGAGGGGTTTTCTCAGCTCGTGACAGGCTTTGGAAAACAATTTTCGTCAATCGGAAGGCCCGCATTCGTTGCTGCCAACCTGCTAAGCTGGTGGTGAAGAAAAACTGCCTGGTTTCGCTCACAAATCTTTCTCTAAAGGGCCTCCGCTCTCCAGACGAGCTCTCTGGGATCTTTGCCAAATGGACGCATGTCTTCATAAATCCCACGGACTCATGAAGAGGTCCGTCTAGTGGGTGGTCAAGTTAAATTCGCAAAAGGTTAGCGCTGGCTCTAATACAAGATTTTCTTGACAGAAATTCAATTCAAGTTTTTTTTTTTTTAAATATGCAACTGTTAAGTTTTTTTGTCTTTTAATCTAAATTTTACATCGGGGTCTGAAAGGTTTGTTATGTCCGTCCACTAAGATTCAATGTCGGCTTCTAAAAGCACACAAAAAACAGTTTTTAGTGGAAAAAAAATCTATAAATGTTACCTCAAATATTTCTCATCACTGTTGCTCTATTCGCCAGAAGCGACACCAGGCATTCACACCTGCAACCTCCTGACCTACCATCATTCTGCGGTTCACAGTTGACAATTTTTTGTGGCTTCGTTTCCACGAAGTGTCTTCCTCTTTGAACTTTCAGAACAGATGTGTGTGTGTGTGTGTGATCTCTTTATCTCGGCGGTTTCAGTTCATGAACTGCCGTCCTCCGCTTGCTCCTCGGCAGAAAAGTGGGTCAAGTTTACAGTGGAGGCAGGCAGGTGTGGCGACGGCGCCAACTCGTCTCCGCCGCTTATTTTCTGTCTTTGGATTTTGAAACAACAGACGGTATCAGAAGATCGATTTATAAGCTTTAAAAGGTAAAATAAAAAAAAATTAAAAAATCCTTCAAAGACTCTGCAGGTTGGCTGCCGACTTATCTTGACTGAGAAACACAGAGCGGGCTTATCTCCAGTCTGGAACGAGTGCGACATGGAAACACAACACGATGTGTACAAATGAAACAACAAAAGATTAGAAATGGGGGGAGGGGAGAGAAAAAGCAAGCAAGTGTTTGATGTTGTGCGTTTGATATCTCTCCCCGAGGGGGGCAGCGGTTCACCTTTAAGCGCAGAAACAGCGTGTGACAGCCGAGGATTTCCTCGTCGCTGCGCGCACTTCCATTCTGACTTTTTTTTCCCCCTTTGGTGACTTCAGACATGAAAAACTTTGCCTATGGCTTGTTTTTTATGTTGCTTTTTTTTTCACCATCCAAGTTGAACAGATGGCGAAGGCCTGGAGGAGAGGCGGGAGGAAAGTGATTACAAGATAACCTTTGCAAAAAAATCCTCTCAAAGAGCTCCCCCTAGTGCAAAGAGCCGACGCTGCAGCCCACGGCTGCCATAATATCTTTTGTTTTTTTTTCCTTCCTTGGTTCGTATGAGACGTTCTCAAACACTCCTAGAGTGATTTACAGGTAGCCAACTGTGGAAGATTCGCTGACCAACTCAAGGACATTGTGACTGGATAGATGACAGCGATACGGCTATAAATTCAGACCCAACTATCCATATTCTGTTCCGTTCTCTTTTTTTTTCGGCCGCTCTAGCGTGCAAAGTTTTATCATGAGTTTGATTCATTTCTTCCTGCCCCGAGACCACATGTCATGTCACACCTTGAGAGAGCAGCACATGTGGAAGGCATTTCCTTTGTCCTTGAACTTGACTGGGATGTGGATCTCAAAGGATTTACGTGTCTCTCTTAAAGATCCCGTATCGAGCAAAAAAAAACAAAAAAAAAAAACAGTTTCTGACACGTTATCTGCATCTCGGCTCGTCAGAAAACTCCTTTGTTTGAATTTCCTTGCTCTACGTTTTGCAGAAACTCTGTGCTTAAGCATTGGAAGGTCCTGATAGCCCTCCCTCGTTAGTGCGAACACCTGCGGCCACCTGTTTTGTGGAGATCTAAGAAGCTTTTTTGCCTTTTATTTCGACCAATTAAAAGTCCAGGCTGCGCATCTGGAGTCCAGGATGAAAAAGACAAACGGTACGAAGCCTTTCAATGCAATACGAACCTGCCAGGCTTTGTCCATTTGGGAAGATCGGCACACAGCGAAGAGAAAAGGACGACGCCCTGAATTCTTATTTGCTCCAAAAAAAAAATTCCGCAGGTGATGGGAATAAATTCCGTCGGAAGCCTGTTCACACCTCCTGAATCGTTCTAAACGACAAACCTGCAAGGAACACGTGCGCCTGCTGAGCTCTACGGAATTTAAATAAAAATTGGACGAGGATTATATCGGCTATCTGCTGGATTTAAGTTTTCCTCCCCGGCGCAGATGTGCTGCAGTCTCCCCGGGGTGGAAATCTGCAGCCGTCTGCGTCAGTTTAGGATTCAGGGAGGCACTCCGCTGCGGTTTGACGACGGCATGGAGAAAAAAAAATAAAAAAATACAGGCATTCATCAACGCCGAGAAGGGCCCAATTTGCACGCCGTGCACTTGAGTTATATTTGTCTTTAATTTACACCTCCGACGGGATGTGTAAACAATTACAATTACTTGCGGCAGTCACAGTAAATCAGTGACAAATCAGCGTACTAAAACAACGCCGGGACAGATTTACATGCAAATTGGCCCGGGAAAGGAGGCCACTTCAGCGTCGCGTAATTTTGCGTCTTCGAGGCGATAAACAACGCGCCTCCGAAGCCTCTGAGCGTTTGTAAAAACCGCTCTCAACTTTTCATAAATCAGAGGCCCTCAGGTGGAACGGGTGGGCAGCGCTCTAACCTTTTCCCCGGTGCCAGCAGCTCAAACGCACGCTGTCACCGCTCGTTACCGTGCCAGGCTAGTGTGAAGTGTCTCCAATAGTGAGCAGCAGGTCTGTTCATCAGAGGTGACGTCCCACTGGGATTGGCTGGTGGGGGTGGGGGACTGGGGGGGGGGGGGGGGGGGGGTGTCGAGGGTGGGAGTGACTGATGAAGACTTGATCCAAACGCACGCTTTCCTGAGGCACATCGGATTCAACAGATCCATCTGAGGAGGATCAGCCAATCAGCCAGAGAGAGAGAGAGAGAGAGAGAGAGAGAGAGAGAGAGAGAGAGAGAGAGAGAGCTCGGTGTGCACAGGCGCCATGCATAATTAGCAGTATAGACACAGTGAGCACAGAAAAGAAAAAAAAAAAAAGAAAAGGCAATATGCTCCGACTGCAAACAGCTCTGAGAATCGGAGCAACGCCAGAATAAATAAGTGCTTTTGTGCTCTGGCAGTCGACGGGCATGAGGAGGAATCGGAAGCAGGAGCAGAATGAATTTGGAACGACTCGCTCACCGGTACGTGAGGTTCGCGGCGACACAGAAATAAGACAAACACGGCGTTGTTGCGGCTGATTTTTTGGCACCAGACTGGATGCAAGCGCACGTAAAAAATAAATAAATAAATAAAAAAAGCATCAGAACCTCGGCTGGAATTCGTTAAACCGAAACTCCTGGAACGGATCGTGAGCCTCCCCTCACTCCCCCGCAAACACACACACACACACACACACACAAGCACAAACACACTCTCTCAAATCCCTTCTGAGGAGCAAAAGATAAATACTGCGCTTGTGTCAATACCCGCATAAAATATTTACGAGTGTTTCAGGAGGATAACGACGCAGCGGAGTGATTCTCACTCTGCAGGTGTGCGACTGGAGCGATATAACATGTATGATGCTTCTGATTAATGATAATTTCTAAAAAAAAAAAAAAAAAAAAAACGTCACCCAGAGCAAATCAGTGGCTTCAAGGGGAAGGAGGGGGCGGAGGGGGCGGGGGGGGCGGGGGGGGCGGGGGGGAGGGGGGTCTGCAGAGTGAAAAACAGAAGGAAGGAGACGACCACATCACAGCAGCAAAATAAAAAAATAAAAACAAGCTTTCTGTTTATCATGAGCTTCATTTGACAAAAGCAACACAAAACATTTAAGCAACGTCACCAGCGAGCTCCGTGTATCTCTTATAAGATCACTTTTTTCCATTACGAACCTGACAGACAGAAAAAACGCAATTTTTGGAAATTCCGCTAACTTTTTGACAGTAAATTAAAAACTCATTATTGGCATTTTGGCGTTTTCCCCCAATTTCCTCTGTGCTTAATGAAACGGATAATTGAAAAACAGAAAATTGGCCGGTTCCTTGTGTTCGCCTGCACCTCGGGTCGCCAGTGTCGCGTTCAGATGAAATGTCGTTTGCTAAAATGAATTCCACCGCCATAATTGTTTTGACGCTGTGGTTCCCAGAATGCAATGGTTTACCATTAAGACTTCTCAGGGGTGCTGGGTTTGGGTTTTTTTTAATCTATGCAGGGGACACATCTGCATGTGCTTGTGAAACAAACTGGACTTCTTGGTTAGCAGCTAACTTAGCCTGGGGCATGAAAGCCAATAGAGGGAACCGTCACAAAATACACACTGACGGGGCAAGAAACCAGTCTGACCTCAGATCTCATAAGGTAAAGACGGGAGAGAAACTCTGGGCAATTTTTCTATTTTTCAGTTATACATTTCAAAATTGGCAAAAAAAAAAAAAATGTTATTTTGAAAATTGGAAATAGATATTCTTGATGCTGGTAAGTGCAACACAGACGCAGCAAATTCTATTTACACATGCTCACATGCTCGTAAGGCATTAAAAAAAAAAACAATAAATACAGAAAAGATAAAAGAGTAATAACTCTGTTTGGCCGCCTCAGCGCGGAGAAATTTGCTTTTTCTGCCGGAACCTCGGCCGCGGTGTCTTTGTGCTGACATCATTCACGGCGCAATTGCTTCCCAAGTCGCCCAAGTCGCATAAAGGCGCTTTAATTAATGAGCCACTGACCCCTTTTGCAGGACCAACTCCCCCCCGCCCCATCCCCCTGTACAGTTTGCTGAGCATCACTCCCCAGCGCCGCTGAGGCGAATCCTTTTAATTGAGAAGTGTCACCAGGGGGCGTCCGAGGAAGAAATAGTCCCGGCGTTAGGCGGAGCGCCGCCGCGTGGCTAAGTCCCTCCTTTGCAGGCGCCTTTACCCCGGCGCGCAAACCCGGGTCCCGCCCCGGCTCGCCCGTCCATCCGGATCGGCGCCGCTGTCGGACGCGCACAGGCCAGCCGTGCGAGCCCCTCCGAGGCATTTTGTCAGGGCGGGGTTGTTTAGCTCCCGTGATGAATGGGTAATGGGATGTGAGCGGGGTCCAGGGCCGTGGATCACTAAAGCTGTCAGCCACCAAATTTGATGCACGACCGGCGCTTCAGAGGCCAAGAAAAAAGTCGGAGGGAAAAAGAAAAACGTCAGTGAAGGTGTCAGTCTCTGTCTGCAGTTGGAGGCTGGAAAATCAGAATGGTTACTGTGATTGGCTATTTGGATTTGAGAGAAGATAATCAAGTCGTTTTCCACCCAAAAAAAATTGGATTTGGGCAAACTCTAAAAAAAATAAAGCAGCTATATATATATATTTTTTTTTTTTTTCTTGTTTCCTGCAGTGCAGAACCTGGCGCAGCCAGTCTTGCTTGGTGGTATATGCGATGGTGTCTGTCAGCTGTTTGTTTGTGTCAGCGGCTGCCGAGTCGTCTGCTGACATCTGTCATCACCGCGGTCTCCCTCTGTGAGCCTGTTGCTGGAAAGAGACACACAACAAGGCCGTCACTTCCAACATGTCATGCAGAAGAAGAGGCAGAGGCTCAGACACAAAGAGAGACTTTTTAAATAAAGAAATAAAGAAATACTATAAAAAATAAATAAAGTGCCACTGTGTTGGAAAGACTGGAGACTAAACTGACTTTTATGGCCCTGAGATGACTGCCAATCACCAGGGAAAGCGCTGTCGAGTTTGCGTCCACAAAATTCGAGACTTTAAGGCTCCCAAGTAAAGGACAATTTTTCAATGTTTACGTTTAATTCTGGACTCCAGTGGAGCCACATGATTGATTGATTGATTGATTGATTGACTGACCAAAAATAACTACTTTGAACCTTCTTCCACAAGCCCAAAGAGGACAAAAACAAGATGGCCTCAGTAGGCGGATTTAACATCAGGCTGGGGGGCGCTACCAATTAGAGCTCACTGTGACATCACAGAGGGCCAGTTTTCAGAGATGTATGTTTTAGCAGATACGTTATGTTATGTTTCATCCAAGAATCCATCATAGCAGCCATCCAAAAGCAGGTCTAGCTCTTGCTGGACCTCCCACATGTTAGTTCAGGAGATGAAAAGGAGACTGATGCTGATGCTTGCCTGGAGGTTTTTCACTAATCTGAAAGATGTATTGTTGCCCTTTGTGACATCACAGAGGGACAATAAGTGAGTTTATTAGCTTTTTCAGCATAAGAATCATAAGATCACGTGGGACCTTTGAACAATGGTATCACTATTTTGTTTTGATTTTTAAAAAAGACAAAAAAAAAGTCAAAAGTAAAAAAAGGTAAGATAAAGCTAGACGTTCTCAACACAGATCCAAGCTCATGCGTGCAAACAGGAGGTGTGGGTCTGACAGGCCAGTAACCCTGTGGTTTTACAGGCTTGAGGGAAGTCACCTGCTGGTGGTGGGTGAGGTGGGCTGGGTGACCGTGACCACGGGCGTGGGCGTGAGCGTGCCTTTGCGCAGTGGCGTGCACGTGGCCATTGACGCCGTCGTGACGGATGCCGGCAGCCGGCATCGTCCCGTGATGATGATGATGATGATGCTGATGCTGATGCTGATGCTGAAGATGCTGTTGTTGTCGCGCCTGTTGGTGCCGCTGAGCCGTCGGTATGTTGGCCGGAGGTCTGGGCGGCTGAGGCCCCCTGCCGGGCGACTTGTGCTGCTTCCTGGGGATGGTGCGGAACTCTGCCAGGGGGATGGCAGGAGGAGGGGTGGGTGGCTCAGGCCCCCTGCTGGCCTGAGGCCCCGGGTGCAGCAGGGCGGCCTGGGTCTGCTGCCTCCGGTTCTGGAAGGTCTGGGACTTCTGGGTGTGGACTCTGAGGGCGTCCTGGGTGAGGGTCCTGGCATTAGAGGGGGCGGCGGCAGCGCCGGCGGAGGACTGCTGGGCCGGAGCCACGCCCCCACCGCCTCCCCCACTGCCTTGGCGAGGCGGCCTGGCCTCATGTCCAACAGCTTGTGTGCGTGCTGGCTCTTGGATGGGCGCCGCTCTGTGTTGCTGGGCCACGTGCGCCTGTGGAAGGTGATTAGGATCAGCCAAAGCTCTTGTATCGGCGCCCTGCAGCGCGACGGGTCCCTGTAGTGACACGGCGGAGGCCGGCCGGCTGGCGGCGAGCCTCGCCTGGGAGCCATTAGCGCTCGCCGCTTCCTGCCTGGGCGCCGTGCGGCTGTCGGATGAGCCTCGGATATCCGGCTGGGTGGTGCTCTGGATGTGAGAGCTGGGCACTGGGCGAGACCTGGGCACGGGCCGCTCCACGGGCCGCTCCACGGGCCGCTCCACGGGCCGCTCCACTGCGTGCCCCACCGGACGCTCCGCCGTGCGGCTCCTTATCTGCCTCACCAGCGACGTCACGTCGTGCCTGGGCGGAGCTTCGCCGCCACCATATGGCACCGCCTGGTTCTGAGGCAAAGCCCGAGTCCTGGCCGTCCGTCGCTCCTCCGACGGCGCCGAATTGGACTCGTAATCCGAGGTTTCGGAGGAGCCCTGAGCCGGCTGGGGGGTCCGCCTGGGGTAGGACGGCGTCCCACGTAAGCGATCCCACGGCATCTGGCGGCGAGAGGGAGTGTCGTCGGCGGCACCGCCGTCCGAGTTCCTGTCGGTCCTCCTGTGGCGGCGTTCGGGCTCCCGCTCATACGTCTGCGTGTTGGCATTTCGTTGCAAAGTGTTGCCGGCGCTCGAGTGCGCGTATCCGGCCGGGACGAGTCCGTTTGGATCGGTGTGGTTTTGCGACGGCGCCTGATTGGCAGCGCCGCTCTCCTGCTGAGGCGGCTGCAGGCCGTTGCCTGTGTACGAGTTGAGGTTGACGTGAATGGTCGGCATGGCGGCGTTGTTGCTGTTGCTGTTGCTCTGCTGGCCGGCGGCTGGCGGCATCGCGTTGAGGCTCAGCTGAAGCGCCGCCGGCTGGGCGCCGCTCTGCGCAGGAGCAGCTTGGATGAGGATGTTGGGATTCTGCTGCTGCTGCTGCTGCTGCTGCTGCTGCTGCTGCACGCTAGGCAACCCGTTCAAGTTCCGGGCGTCCGTGTGCACGAACGCGGGGTTGTCGAGGCCGTCGAGCCGCAGCGTCTGCCGGCCGTGGCGGTACGTGTGGTCGCCGTGGCGTGCATGGATGCCATAGAGGGGCGGGTTGATTGAGTTGGGGGGGCGGAGGAGATTGGGGGGACCTTGGCCCACATCCCCTGCGCCATTAGTCTGCAGATCTGCAGGCTTAATGGGAGCAGATGAAATATGGGCGGAGGGGGAGAGGAGACAGCAGCAGAAGGATGATGAGGATGAGGAGGTTAATTTGTGCCCGCAGCCCCTCTGGTGCCATTACACGGGCGAGATAAACAGAGAAATCGACGGTGAGTCTGCGGAAACAAAACTTAGGAGGGACTTACTGGGGGCCTGGGGTTGGGGTTGTTCTTCTGCAATTCTCGTTCTGCAAGTCCAAAACAAAAATTCGAGAAAAAAGGTGATAAACAAGAAAGAAAAACACCTTTGTGTCTCAAAATGATTCAGCCAGTGAAGACACACAAAAACGAATGAAAAGTGCACACGGCCGACTCACCCCTCCTCCTTTGCAGGAGGAAGATGATCAGCCAGATGAGGATGGCGATGATGATGAGCAGCAGCAAACAGCCAATCACAATGCCCGCCACCTCCCCGCCGTTTAGACACGTCGCTGAGACAGATTTTCAAAGATTTTCATTTTGTCACGTCACGTTAGGTGGTAGTGAAATGTTGGTGTGGCTGAACCCGAAGTGACAGCGCATCACAAGGAATGAAAACAGTGTGGAAAAAAAGTGGCAAGTAAAATATAAGTTTTGCAAAAACACAAAGATAAAAAGATTAAAAAAAAGTGGCAAGTACAGATAAGGGTAAATGTGATGAGGGTTATGCAATACTATACAATATAATATATAATTAGTTACAACTAATGGAATGCAAAGTATGACACTAATACTATCAACAGTAATAGTAATAATAATAACATCAGTAAAAAAATAATAATAATAATAATGATAATATGAGTAGTAGTATAATAGTATAATAATACTGCAATAGTAATAGTGCAATAGTGCAGTATAATAGAATGAACATCATCATAAATCATAAACAGGAAGCATTTTGCCAGTCAAGTCGGGAGGGACCAATTAATAAAGCTAACGAGTTTGGCGCCCAGGAGACCAACAAGGAAAATATTCATGGTGAGCTGATGGGCGGGACTCTAAGTAGGGCCGGAGTGCCGAGAGCCTGTGTGTGTGTGTGTGTGTGTGTGTGTGTGTGTGTGTGTGTGTGTGTGTGTGTGTGTGTGAAAGTCAGTGGATGACTTTGACCGCTTCGCTTCTCACTCCATCAATCTCCAGGGTCGCCACCACCTCCTCCTCCTCCACCGCCGCCACCGCCACCGCCCCGTCCGGAAGACGGACGCAGGGACGGCGTCCAAAACCAACCGCCATCTTTCCCCCGTCACAGGGAGGTCGGCGGCCGCCGTAACTCACCCACCACGGCCAGCGCCGTCCGCTGGACCGACGTGGCGCCGGTGATGGCGTTGCGCGCCGTGCAGGTGATCTGGCCGCTGTCGTTGGTGGAGAAGGTCTGCAGGGTGAGGACGCCGCTGTCCGGCGGGCTCGCCGCCACCGGCTGACCGTCCCGCTGCCAGGAGAAGAGCGCCGGCGGCAGCGAGTCGGACAGGCAGGTGAGGCGGACCGTCTGGCCCGCCGCCAGGTCGCCGCCGCCCACGCAATCCTTCGGGGTCTCCTTGGTCAGCACGGGCGTGTCGGGTCCGTCTGGGGAGGGGATGATAGGAGAGACGACATCTTGTTTGGTGCAAAGCGGCAGGGGGGAAATTGGAATTCAACAAAGGGTCGAGGTAAACGGGGAGATTATATATATATTCCCTGCCAACGGCTTAAGATTTTGTCAATTTTGGGTTTTAGCTTAATAACCCCCCCCCGGCTCCTCTCTGTCTTCCCTTGCATGAAAAGCAGCGGATAAAAAAAGGGAGCGCAGCAACTAAGCGCGCTCGCTTTCACACTTTGTTGCCGCGGCGTCTCATCCTAGCGTGTCTCAATAGTGCATGTTTACAGCGGCTTTGGTCTGCTTAGCAGGCAAAGGGAGCTGTCGGTTTTAGACGTTTCGACACAGGGAGCCGCATGTTAATGACGAAATGCATCCCAGATTGGATCTGGTGTTGGTTTCCCAAGATTTCGGAATTTTATTTTTTTTTTGTCTAGGAGGAAAATTATTTTCCCGAGGGCAAGTAAAGCTGGGGATTATTCCCAACACAGGACACAGAAAGAAAGAAAGAAAGAAAGAAAGAAAGAAAGAAAGAAAGAAAACTGTAGTTTGCTACATATAAGGCAATGCTAACAGTTGAATATATGTACATACATATTTACATTTAAATATATACATATATTGTTAATTTGCATATATGTGTTTATGTATACATATATGTACATGTATACATAAATATATACATACATATAAACATATACACATTTATATATGTATATATATATATATATACATATATACATATATATATATATATATGTATACATATATATATATATATATGTATACATATATATATATATATACATATATATATACATATATATATATATATATATGTATACATATATATATATATATACATATATATATACATATATATATATATATATATATATACATATATATATATATATATACATATATATATATATATATACATATACATATATATATATATATATACATATATATATATATATATATATATATATATATATATATATATATATATATATACATATATATATATACATATATATATATATATATATATATATATATATATATACATATATATATATATGATAATGCTAGTCAATAAAGTTGAGCATCCTACATGCAGTGCAGTGTGGCAAAGATATAAACTGCAGTTGCTTGCCCTGGCCACAGGAGCCGCCACCTGCCCAGGAACTCACAGAAGACGGTGACGGTCCTGGTGGCAGTCTGGGCGCTGACAGGGTTGCTGGCGGTGCAGGTGTACTCTCCGGCATCGCTCCGTCTGGACGGGTTGATGACCAGGGAGCCGCCGGAGATGGTGATCCTGGAGTCGGCCACGACGGCGGCACCGTCTTTGCCCCACCGGACGGTGACCTCCGTCCCAGCCGTCCACGTGCAGCTCAACGACACGTTTCTCCCCTCCGTGGCGATGGAGGGAGCCGTGAGGCTGACCCCGGTCACTGCATCTGCGGGGAGAGTCGGAGGAAATGATTGAGAGGGGAGAGGCAGCTTGGCAACTGCAGGGTTTTCCATCTGCTAAAAAAGCTCACAGGAAGAACTTGTGTGGGAGGTGGGCTTGAAAGACAGGTGGTATTCATGCAGACCAATCAGATTTGATACTGCATAACTTTCCCGGTATATGGATGTCGTGTGGCTAATCGCTATGCACCACTGTGAGCTTGCTAAAACCTGAGCAAAAACGCAAAATGTTGCTCGGCAAGAGAAATCGCTCCACTCTGGAGTCTTTCTACCAGTGTGGAAACACCACAGCATCACTGCTAATCTCTCGAGCGGCAGCTGTTTCTTGCAACTCGTGGCAGCTTCTACTTCCTACTCCTTTGTCCTCTTTGCCCCGATCTCTAACAGGATCCAACAAAAGCTACAAGACAGAATATTAAAATGCTGCACACTGGAGTTTGGCAAGCCGGACGAGCTCCATTTCAGAAATGAAAGATGAGCGATCCAACCTCTGCGCGAAGGTTAACGTAAATGCACAAGTACCCCCAGAGAGAGGAAGGGACTCCAAAGATGCCATTAGACTGCCGGCATGGGGTGAAAAAGAGCGCCAAAGTGCTGACATAAAAAAAAAGGAAAAAAATGAAAAGTTGGGGTGACGGACCAACGGAGGGCAGCTTCATGTTTCTGCTGAGGATAATTTGCAGTAATCAAAGCGAGCGAGAGCGGCGCGGAGACGGGATTTAGATAGCGGCACAGATGGCGAATAAGGGGCGGGGGACTTGGGGGGGAGGGGGGGGGGGGGCAGACGGAACGAGTGGCGGCGGAGCAGCCATTTGGCAGGCAGCCGAAGTTAAATAATTGGAGCAGGAGAAGAGAAGGGGCGCGCCGACCGGGAAGGGCTGCGACAAAGAGAGGAGCCGCGGCAGCAACGACAAACAAGCACAAACATTTGAGCAGCCACCAAACAGCTCTAATCAGTGGCATTTTTCCTCGCCTGCTTGCCCGTTGCCAAGCAGAGGCTTCATGACCGTGGTTTTTTTTTTTCTTCTTCTTTTTCTGTGTAGTATTATTACTTTTCAGCAGGATTTCTTTCCGCTCGAGCTCTCATTTCCCGCGTCTGGGTCTTTGGCGAGCGGGCGGGCGAGTCGGTGGGAGTGTTGAGATTTGCGCTAGCGGGCGGGCGAGTCGGTGGGAGTGTTGAGATTTGCGCTCAAGGATGCATATGTTCTGTGACACCGAACTAGCTGTTGTGAGTTTGAAGGATGTGACCTTTTAGCGATAATAGAGCTCCGCTACCAACAATTTGGTCACCCCATTAGCGACGCCGGGGTTTTTTTCCTCGTTTGTTTTTTTGTTTTTGTTTTTGTTTTTTTCGAAAGGGATGAGGGAGACTGAACGTCATCCGCTTCCCTGGCGTGGGCAGGCATATGCAGAGAGAGAGAGAGACACTCAACTGCTCGATCCGCTTTACTGTACTGAATATAAATTAATGCAAATACTGTATTTATGTAACTGCGGGGCTATATTTAGACAGCCACGACGCTGAACATCTAAAAAGCATGAGCAATGCATATCAAATGAGCAATTAGCATAAACCCGAGAGTCGCAGGCTCCATTCGCTCTTTGTCTTTTATCAATTTTTGCCCACCGTAGGGGTCACTAATTTGATTACACCTCCTCCATTAATTTTCTCACTCCCCAAATCCGCTCGCTTCCTCCTTCAGATTAGCCCATCCTGTCAACACCTCCCACCCCACAATTCTCTCCTCAGTGACTCATGGGTTCCTTACTGAACACGCTGAGCTGGACGGCTCTGGAGTTGGGAACCAGTTCGGTGGGAGCCAGCGGGATGACCTCCACCGTGTAGCTGCCGGCGTCGCCCAGCTGGGCCCCTCCGATCCGGAGCTGGGTGGCAGCGATGGTGACCCGGCCGATGAACTCGGGCACCGGGTTGACGGTGGGGGTCCCCCCGGTCCACAAGCCCAGCGTGACGCCCTGGTAGTTCCACGTCATGGACAGGACCCGCGACACGGTCAACACGGTGAAGACGATCTCAGTGCCGGTCTGTACCTGCACCGGGTCCGTCTGGAACTGGATCTCAACCGGGTTCTGGGCCAGAACCTTGGCAGACAGGAGGACTGAACAGGAAGTAAGAGGAGAAAGAGTTATCTCGACAACTTCCCTGTCTCTTTGTTTGGGATTGCAAGAGGATTTCTGAATTGATTTTGATGAAACTGAGTAAAATCAGACAACTGGGCAAACAGTGATTTCATTTTAGAGTGGAGATGTACAGGCAAATTTTTTCAGATTTGTCGAACTTTTCAAAGACTTTGTACTTATGCCATAAACTATGAAATTTGAACTGGCCCAGAATTAGGCAACATTTTGTCTATAAGTGACGCTGCAAACAGAGGGCTAAATACGGAGCTTTGCACTCCTTCTTGGAAAACAATTAATTGTCCGAGGCTGCTCTACAACTATAGATGTAAACATGAAGATTTGATTAAACATACAATCTCTTATTTTGTCAGACATATATGTTTTTTTTCCTACCTTACCTTACATCTTTCGAGGTTGTTACTTCCGTCTCCCCAATAATAATAATGTTGAAACATACCAGTTAGGTTTAAAAAAAAAAAAAAACTACATATCTGACAATATATACAATCATCAATTAATATATTATCAAAATTAATCACAGTATAGACACAATGAACCTTTTGGAATATTATAAAGGTATGATGATGGTTGGAATATCGGACCTTTGCAAACACAAGGTAGACCCATGGTCATATATTTAGTTTTATACGATAATCAGTTGTTACACCTGATATGCAGCGACTCACTCGTGACATTTATTATCACTGTGGAGTGACTCAGTAAGTAATCTACGCAACACGACGTTTGGATAACAGCTACAGGCACCAGGAAATGTCCCCTTCTTCACCGATGGTTTCAGGGAAAGTAAAAAAAAAAAAAAAATTGGCACCCAAGTTCTTTCTTTAACTTTGTATTTTCAGACAGATTTTACTTTGTTGTGGAGGAACTAAAGCAGGACCTGTGAGGACGTTAATCCAGATTTATTGGTAGAGGTTTAATCCTTGAGTGTGTCCAATTCAGTGCTAATAAAATGTTGTCGTTTTTTCACCTTAACGGTTCCTTTACCGTCACGTAAAAGCAAATCTATTCACTCACACACACACACACACACACACACACACACACACACACACACACACACACACACACACACACAGGACTCAGGGTGTAGGGTAGGTCAAGGTACATAGTTGTCACTCCCTCACCGCTTTCACGTTGTGTTCTCCGGGATCGGACTTGATCCCAAGCTAAACATCTATTTTGTGTTGCTTTAAGCCAGACTTGAGGCGTTCGGTGTCAAACTTGTCGCCTCATTCCTCCGGAGACAGAAGTGAATGGACAATGTTACCAAAAAATAACGAAAAGAAAGCCAACGCCATTGATCTCAAACACTGGGGCTTCGGCTGCTGTGTCGCCATTTATCCGTTTGTTGAGCAAAGATGGAATATATGTGTCACCTGCCAGTCGTCCCTCTTGTTTGTGTTTTCATCTCACACATTCAGCCAGAGAGACCCACACTGAATGTCTGATGCCTTTATTTTTTTATTTGTTTTTGTTTTTTTAAGTGAGCAACCGAGCATAAAAGAAGACCCTGGCCAGCAGAAAAAAGAAAATCCTAGTAAATCAAGTCAACGTGATGCCCATCAGTCTCACTGGACCATTTCTCACACTGTGTGAGAAGACAGGAGCCAACAGTGGGGGCGGACTGTTATAGATGATGAAAGTGTTTCAGCGCACCATTAGAAAATATTCACAACCTCGTTGATTTCTTTTTTCTTTTTTGCAGCACTGACAGCTAGACAAAGAGCCGTGAGTCAGACGTGAGAGAAACACCCACGGGTGACGCTGCACAGTGTCGACGATGACAGGAGCAGGATGCAAAGGGCACGTCGCTTTATTGCACCTTTATGAAGCAACACTAGAAATAAAATATACCGTTACTACACAACTGGAGGTTTCAGTACGCATCGGCTAAAAAAAATATATATATGCTCACAACCTTGTTTTTGTTTTTTCAACATTCTTCCCCCCTGGATACCCAGGAAAATATAAACTACTTGCTGTGCACCAGAGGTTGTTTTCTCACAAACTCCTCCCATGAAAACCTGCAGTATTTCAAGAAAAAGAGGCGGGAGTCTGTGGGTGAGGTCTTTGATGGACTGTGTGGATTGATTTTTATCATTTCAGCTATCGTACCATTAGAAAATAATCACGACCTTGTTTATTTATTTTCTTAGTCGTTTTGTTGATGTCAGGTAGACATCAATAAAAGGACGAATGTCAGAACGTCAGCAGGGAACTTAATCTTTTTGGGGAGATCATCATTACAGGCAACAATAAACAATAAATTGCCTGTAAAGATTATGCATGGCTTATATAATTATACTCTATTAAACTGCATTCACATAAAGTACAAACTGTCTGTGGCACAGAGCAATTGTAGATTTACTGTTTCTTCTTGCCTTATTTCTGGTCCGTTTTGTTGTGTTCATTGTGTTTATTCCACTTCTTTAAGTGGAAGAATAGCTAATGTTTTGCACCAGCCTCTTTGAATCCTAATAAAATGCCAAATCATATTCATAAACTTGCAGGTTCAGGAAGTAGCCAAACAACAAGCCTATTATGACTGGGAAAAACAGCAACAGGCGGCCCCGCCTCTCTAAATCAAACGAACATCGAGATGTCACAACGACACGAAATATATTCCCTCGGCACTGTGTGCGAGAACGTCTAGCAGCTCCCCGCTCCGAGGAGTCCGTAAAGGCGTCATCGGACGGGAATGCCGCCGCGCCGGTTTCGGGGCGTCAAGCCCAACCAGGTTCTGCTTCACCAGTGACTGTTCGTGGAAACGTGCCCGGAATGCCACTTGTTTCAAACCAGTCGCAATGGCTTTTTGTTTTGTCCCCCCCCCCCCCCCGACACGGTGGTGAGAGGCGTTCAAAAGCCGTTCGAACATCTGAGAGTTTGTGTTTTGTTTTTGTTTTGTTTTTTTACCTGCCAGTAACAGAGAGGCGAAGAGCAAAGATTGCTTCATGTCGTCAGTCTGGGCGGTCTGCAGAGACAAAATGAAAATGAGACTGTATGTATAAAAGCATATTTAAGAAGTTTCATGAATGGTGACTGCTTGTATATAGTCCGAGGTCCTGTAAATCGAGCGGAAATAGCGAGTAACCATGTCCCATTCAAACTCAAACATAAACGTCCGGTGCACCTTTGTGAATAAAATCTTACCGAAGTGTTTTCCCTCCACACAGGAGTTCATTTTGTTGATAAGGAGAAAAGAAAAACCACTGCGCTCCGGTTTGAATTCTCTCACTACTGAGTTTACTTCCTGTTTCTCTACGGCAAGCGCACCTGTCAGCCACGCACCTGTTCCCTTAAAGGGCCAGCAGCCTTTTCTCACAGAAACCATCCACGTGCGTCATTCAGGGGATTTTACCCTTACATCACACGGTATAAGAGAGAAAGATGCGGGATTAGCATTAGCATTGTTTGCCATGTGCTTTTTTTTTAAAAAAAGATTAATGCTACTAAATCCTGTACACTTTGAATGTTTGATCCAGAAAACATCTTTATGGCAGACTGACTATTTTGTTTCTGAAAGGGCTTTAAATGTAAGCTTTTACTCAAAGAAAAACACTTTTGCTATGTTTTATTGAACAGACTAAACAATTAGCAGAATTTAAATTTTGATGAACAAAAAGAGTTGTTGTTGTTGGCGGTGGTGGTGGTGCTGCTGTTGTTGTTGCTGTTGTTTTAAATGTGAAGCATTATCACAAATAATATCTTACACTAAACCTTTGAACTATTAAGAAATAAAGTCGACTTTTACAAAATTGGGTATTTGGTTATGTCCATTTTCAGATCTCCGCTCTTTCTAATTCACATGATTAATTACGAAAAGCAGAAAACAAAAAGAAGCACATTCCATTTACTGCTGAAACTGGTCCTTGTTTGACATTTTACATGTTTGGTCAGAGTTTTAGCACACATTTTATGAAGAAGGCATCAAATTTTGCACCATTTCTTCAGTTCATCAGTACCCAATAGTATAACATTTCTATTTATCTATATTTAAGATTTATGATCAAATTATATTAGGTTGTAGCATCTTGATCTTTTTAATGTACTCGTCTGTGTAGGAACATGAGTAAATTTAGAGCAGAAGCAGTTTACAGAGTGGAAGCAGAAGCACGGCGCACGCCTGCAGAGGAAACAGTCCCTCACACAGGAAGCTGTTCTGCTGCCGATGTGTCAGTGCCACCCACTGGCTGACTGCAGCCAGCGGCAAGCCCCGGTGGGCGGGCAGCTTCGTGGGGGTCGCAGCTGTGTCTTCCTTCATCGCTCACGCACCCCGTGTGAATACAAATTGATTTCCAATCTGTTTAAAATCACTTGTTACGTCTCTCTGCCACGGGATGCATTTTTATTGGATAGGGGGGGAAACTAACCAGTGAACAAGCTCCGCCTTGATGCAGTTCACTGAATAAGCCGTGCAGCTTGTTCAATCGTCTCACATCAACGTCTATTTAGTCGCTCCTTTGGTGGTTTCTATCATATTAACTCCATCTGGTTTGGCTGCCGCAGCCAGCTGAGTTTTTAATTCTAATTTATGTTGGAAAAAAGCCCCAAATATCAACTTAATGAGACTCCATATAATCAGTGGCCTATTTATCGACTGGGTTTATAGGTGTTTTTCACCATCTTCGCAGCAACTGCTGCTCTTCTTTTTCACGTGAAAGGGGATATAAAAAGGCAAATGCTCTGCTCTTTTTTATGCGCTCGCAAAGTGTTCAAGGCAAGAGACAATTACTAGGAAATAAATAAGCTGGGTATTATTCATGTATTCCACATTTTTACAACCTACATTCGCCACACAGCATTGTTTCTGCAGGGCAGAGAGTGTTTAGCGCTGGATAAGAACGGCTGCCACACAATAGAACTTGAAACATTGTCGCCGGCTGCCCCTTTAAAAGAATACCATTTCAATTTTTATCTGCGTTTACAACGCAAGTAGACGCATAAAGGCCTGCATTTTTGTATTGTTCTGTGAACAGGGCGCTGGAAACGGGCCAGAATAATGGGAGGCGTGGTGCGGAGTGGAAAACAGAGTGACTCCAGATTGGATCGTTCACTTATTATAGCACAGAGTAGAAAGTTTTCTACAGGAAGGAGGGGGGAGGAAGAGGAAACTTCTTTGAAACAAGGTGACGCCTACAGTGCATGATTTGACAAACAGAGAGAGAGCAGCAGAGAGCTCCCTCTTATTTCACCCCGACCTTCTCCTCTTCTTTTTTTTTTGCCTAATTTTCTTCCAACCTGTCTATTGTCTTTGACTAATAGAACCAGCGTAGAGGATGTTGCTTAACTCCCGGCTGTAAGTCAGCTCTCCTTGTGAAACCGTGCGGCCTCTCTCAGTCCAAGGCAAAAGTGCGGAGTTACTACCTGGTCTCAACTTTGGAGAGGTAAGTGGATTATGCTCTGGGGAAAGAGTGTCTGATAAGGAGAACTCTGGGGCAATAATGACAATCTGAGGTTTCTTTTTTTTTTTTAATAAATGCAGGCTGTGTCCTTGCATCTGCTTTCTCTGCCTGTGTGCTTGTATTTGTGTGTTCATTTGTGTGTATTTCTTGCGGCAGAGCTCGGGGGGCTTCATTTTAGTTTTGGCAAGAGCACACTACTCTGCCTCTCTCCTCTACATGCTCTGCTATGTTGCAACGAGTGATTCCAGGAAAAGGAAAAGGAAATAAGACCTTTAAATTTATGTTTTTTGCATGTTGTCTTTAAACAGTTTTCTTGCTTTTCATTTTTATTTCTTATTTTCTCTGATTGGGGTTGTGATAAATCTTGTACATACACTGCCAGCACAGAGGAAACATACTTTTGCTATGCTGAGGTCATGGACACATTCCTGTCTGTGTTTTCTTCTTAATTTCTGTCTGCACTGGCAGGTGTTATGGATTTGTGGCGTTTGCTGTGCTGGAGAGACACCCTGCTGCTGCTCTTAAGTAAGACCTCCTGTTGAAGCTCCAAACTAAAGACATCTTTCTGGTTCAATAATTAAACACTCAACACCACCCTGTTGTTATGTTCTTTTCCTCTGACAAATGCAAACTAGGATGACTGCTGGACCGTGTTGCAGCCAACCTTCACGACTCCATCTTTTTCCGGCCAACTTGAGCCTATTAATATTCCCGGTGGCGAACGCGCAGTGGCTTTAGCGGGTCCGCTTGCAGTTTCCGCACAGATCTCGGGATATCGACGCGGTTTGATGGATATCATATTAAGCATGGCTGCC
The DNA here is from genome assembly GCF_046127955.1 of Nelusetta ayraudi. Classification (NCBI taxonomy): domain Eukaryota; kingdom Metazoa; phylum Chordata; class Actinopteri; order Tetraodontiformes; family Monacanthidae; genus Nelusetta; species Nelusetta ayraudi. Next base: position 135,428 of record NW_027466116.1, read on the forward strand.
GCGCGCCATAAATCACCGCCTGACATTGTTTGACAGCAAGCGGCCATACATATTCATAAAAGAACACGGCGAGGATGGAGATGAATTATGATACCGTTGTTTGTGTTTATTAGCCGGGAATGAAATGAGAACCCTGGCGGATGTAAAGAGCACAGCAGGTCAGCGCTGATGGATGTGGGTAACAGAGGATCGTGTAGGTCGTCCGACTGGATCGCTGTCACACTGGGGTATATCCACCTTGTAAAGAGCATGCAGTAAAAAAAAAAAATGTTTGTAGGAGGGATGCGAAACTTGGAAGGTCATTGGACGAACCCAACAAGCTATTACCTGCCAACAAACCAATCAGATTTGTCACCACTATTGGAGTTAGCGGAGGCATTAGCCAGAAGTCACACAGTTCAGCGAAACCTGAAACAGTTTTTCCGATTGAATGCTGTATTCCATTTCAGTCATTACTGCTTTGCTACAAGTGTATAGTCCAGAAGTGTTGAATGGCTTGTGGTGATGTTCAGCTGGCCCGGGAAGTTTCCGATATTTATCTCACACGTCCATTTAACAATTTTATTTAATCAAAAGTTCTCGGAATGTGGAAAATCAGACAGAAACAATTTGTCACTACCGTAACTCATTTGTTCTTTTCACCCAGGCCCATTTATTCATTCATTAGACACAATTAGAGAAATAACAAAATACAGACAATCTCTAAAGGAGGACAAATTAGTCCCACAGCTGCAGGAGTAGACAAGCATTCCTCAAAACCGGACTGCTCAACCTAAAACGTGTCTCACCCTTTATCCAGTTGGGAAACTGAAAGGAATCCATGGAGAATTAAGACCAGATAAAAAATAAAAAAAAGAAGCTTGATCTTGGAGTTTAGCGAGCACAATGAGTGAAATTCAAAAGTGAAAAACTCAGGGATTCCTCTCCCTTGCAACGGTTCCTGACTGACTTAGTCTCTTTTCCGCAGTGCCGTGTGGACTCCAGGGTATGTCCGTGTACATCATCAATCAGGAGCCCGTGTACGTGATTCTTACCACCAAGCTGGAACTGAGAGCTCGGATCGTGCTCGACCCCAAGGAGAACATCTCTTCGGTGACCTGGGGGCGGCGGGACGAGACCGGAGTGGATCCACAGGAAGTGACGCTGGCCACTTGCCCGGGCAGGAACCTCAAGTGCCACAACACCAAGCCAAACATCTACGCAAGTTTCGAGGGGAAGGACTCGACGCTCAAGGTGGATGGCTTCAACGGCGGCTACAGCGGGGTGTATGCCTTGACGGTTACAGACCAAAACGGGGCCAAAACCACCGGGTACTGCATCGTCAGGATGTATGGTACGGTATGATAGATCGATATAGACTTTATGATGCGCATTGGTTCATCATGTCTGATCTTATGTCCTCTAAGCCAGGACTTTCTGTTTTCTTTTGAGACCTGAATTGTCCTCATGTAAGTTTGAGAGATGGTGACCTCTCTGGTCACAACTTGAAACTGCAACAAGAGTATTTTAAACCCAGGTTGAGCTGCATCCACTTCCCAACGAAAGTTATCTGACGATTCAAAATTGCATCTGCTTTTGCTTCGCTTACGACAAGCGATCTAGCAAAAACCAAGGTTATCCTTGACTATTTATTTAGTTCAACATTAAAAGTTGTTTTTTTTTTGTTTGTTTCGTTTTAATAGACAGTAAATGCTTGGTTTGTCCAGCTAATCTGTTGACACATTACAATATGTCAACTTTAGGTTCAGAAATGCTGACTTTGGTGCAGTGCTTGGCACCAGTTGCAACATAAAAAAAAGACTTTCCATCCAATTGCTGAATATCACAAGTCCTTCAATAATTTTGACTTTTTTTCACACACAACAACGGCAATAAGCTGCTGCTGGACCTGCACACCACTGTCGAACCCACAGCTCTTTATCTCATCGTGAGAGGCTTGAGCTCAACTTCCTGTTTGTTAATTTTATCTCGCTATTGCAATATGTGAGACACGGAGATGAAAAAAATGGGGAAGGGAAGTAATCATAATCTTTTTAGCAGCTGCTGCAATAAAAACCATTGATCACGTCAGCAAGTTCCACAGTAATGAATCCACAGAAATAGATGAGTTTTTTTTCTTAAAAAAAACAAACAGCTAGAGTGTAAAAGCAACGAGGGAGGGGAAAAAAGAAAGGAAAGGAAGTAATAATGGACACATCTTTGAATATCGCCTGATCGCATGATCCCAGAAATCTGAATTACAAAGCTAAACTATTAACTTAATAGAGGGATAGAAACACGCTTGGCAAAAAAAAAAACAGATAATAAATAACTCAGCATTTTGCAATCTGCAGTTCCTGTCAAAGAAAATCCAAATGAAAGCAGATAATTGGCCCGGTCTGTGGGAGACAAAGCGGCTGAGAGTCGTAGAGATCAGACGTGAGAGGCTGCCGACAGCTGCAGTATGAAGATGTGAACATAAACACGGTGGCACACTGTCTTCTGTTTACTCTGCAGCCAGATGGAGTTTATGTGTGTCACATAAATCGGGCCGTAACAATACGAGGGGACTTTTTTCCTTTCTTTCTTTCTTTACTGATAGATTGATTTTAATTGGTCGGCCTTTAGAGCATCACCACCAACTGCTACCAAGCAAATAATTAACGTCTTTCAATTTAACGGCAAAATGCTACGGTGGCATGGCAGCAGTGTTGGTTGTTTGTTTCCTCTCCCTGATGATGGAAGTTCAATTTAAAGCCACTGGTTGTTAAATTGAAAGTTGCCTATAGGCCTAGCAGCGTCTGTGTGACTCTGCACCTCCCCCCCCCGCCCCCCCACTTCCCCTCGCAGCTTTCTGCCTCTTGTGCTTTTATTTCCTCTCCGTCTGCACTCCGCACATCTGCTTCCTCAGCTCCCAGACTTTCCATCACCACCACGTTCCTCCCACATTACGCCTCACTCTGCTCTGCCACCTCGTTATCGCCCGCCAAAAGCGAGTCAGTCCCCCCCCCCCCTCGCCCCCCGACAGTTTGAAGCGCCCTGCCGTGATTCTTTGTACCTCCGGCTTCTACAGGTTCTCCCCATGAACCGGGCCTCCAAGATGGCAGCCAATTCATTTCAACAGAGCTCCTTACCAGAGTGGCACATGAAGCTGACAAAAAAAAATAAAGTCTGACATCTCCAATTTAAGTCCGTGTTACGGGGCCTGAAGAGCAATCGTGCAGTAGGGTCACTTCCCATCATGCCTCTGTACCTCACACAATGCGTCAGAATGTATCAGCCAATCAGAATCGAGCCAGGGCACGGACTGTACGGCGCTGTGGCATCTGGGGTTTTATTTTTCATAAAAACTTAATGTCGTAGCAACACAGAATAGAACGATTTCCTATTAACCATGTTTCAGGTCAAAGGTCGTCCTATTAACCGTTTTACAGGAGTTTAATTTTTGTTTTGTGGTCTATAGGAAAAATCCTTTTTTGGACCCTGCGTTTTTTATTTTTTCTTGCAATACCAGAGATGGCCACTTGAAAAGAAAAATTGGCGTTCTGCGACAGTGGCAGTATCGTATCCATTTCCTATCGTACATCCGTGGTACTCCCTCACCACTTGTCTCTCTCCCTCTCCGCAGAGGCGGTGCACCACGTGTCGGTCAGCATCAACGTGTCGCACTCGTCGCTGGTGTGCGGCGAGGCCTGGGGGACGGAGCCCCACTTCAGCTGGCTGTACGAACGGGTGGCCATCACCTCCGCCGTGGGCACCGTCTCCAAGGATGGCACCACGCTCTACGTGACCAAGTCACCCTTCTGCGGCCAGTTCACCTGCATGGTCAGCAACAAGATGGGCCACAGCACGGCCACCTATACGGCAGGTGAGTGTGGGTTAGTGAAAGAGAATATAAATGGAAAATCTGCACGAATGTTTGCTCGTTTGAGAAGCAAGTGTCCGAAATTTGCATTTTGAATCAATTAGCCCTTTAAAATGTTTCTGTCTCACCCTGTTTACCCATTATCTAATTAGCCTTTGAATATACGCATCATTGTTCTTGTGGTTGTTCTGCGGCTGCAGCTCCGGTCTTAATTGTTTGGGCTCCAGAGTGGAGCTCAGATTCATGTTGCTTTATTTGTTTGTGATGGGAAGGAAGCAGCTGTCAACCACAGTGTACACTGGGCTAGTTTATTGAAGTGCAAGAATTGTAAAAAAAAAAAAATTTTATAATAATAATAATAATCAGATCAGAAGAAAAAGCAGTGATAAATATACAAATACCTGTGTTCTAATCAAACTGCTGACCCTGCAGCACCCGTGCTTATCTCCTTAGCTGAACTCACAGCTGCCTCCTGTATGTCGATGCTTTTTCCACTGTCTTTTCTTTCCTCTGCTTCTGTTTCAAAGTGTTTGCTTCCCATCTTCCCGAAAGCTCATTGACTACGGAATACCAAGACCGAGTTGAAACGTTTAAAATGGTGCTTGGCAAGATGGATGAGCAAGATTTTGAAATTATAATCTTACTTGCCTGCAAAAAAAAATGCAGTTTCCATCGTGCATACGCTTCAAATTTGGATAAAATGCACAAAACCTTTTTTTTACGGTTAAAACTTTTGTGTCTTGGCTCATGACACCTGCAAGACTGCTGCTCTTGCTACTTTAAGTGTTTTAAGATTTTTTTAAGGGCCTGTATTCAATTCCCCCCACATTTCTTTTTTTTTTTTTAGAAAAGTTCAGCGTGTGGAGTCATCAATATCTGGGGACGACACTCCCTCACCTCGCCTCTACCTCGTGCCATGTCTACTCTCCTACCCTCCCTCCGTCACCCTTCCCTTCACTGCACTTTGTTCTGTGTCGGGCATCGCGGCTGCTTGTGTGACTGATAAAGGAATTTTTCCACAACGTGATCGATAAATCATTACCGCTAACGTCGCTGCTGAAACAGCCTGCCTCTCGGTTTTTTCTCCCCTTCTCTCTTTTCGCCGCACTAATTACTTTGGCGCACCTGTGCATGTGCCATGTCACCTGACTTGCGTTTGTTACCTCCTCCCCCTCCCTTCTTTTTTTCAATTCACTTACATTGTCTTGTCCATGGTTGGCAGCACCTTGCGAGTCGGAGGGAGGCGGGACGTTGGTGGGGGTGGTGTGTTTCCTCCTCTTCCTCCTCCTGACGTTTGGAGCCGCGCTGTCCTTCCTGCTGTGGAGGTATGGTCGCACAACAACAACAACAACAACAACAACAACAACAAAAGAAAAGCACAAATCTCATTTCAGGCTACAACGTCAGCTTTGAAGGGCCGGCAAAGGCAAAGGGTGTACAAAATGAAATAGAATAAAATAAAATAAAACAAATCCTCCCACGTTGAGGATTGACACACACGAGGCGTGACGGGTCAGGGTTTGTGCGACAACAAAGCGATTGTCCCATTCGGCTCCAGCCTGTTCACGGTTTGTCAGCCAACGTTTGATCTTAATTGGGCTTTTGGTTTTTTCTTTTTTTTGCCCTTCTTCTTTTCAGGCGATGGAGGATCAGTATCAGAGGAGAGAGGCTGCATGAACATTTGGATGGCACCTTCTGAAGAGAGAGGAAGACAAACAGACAGACAGACAGACAGAGAGACAGACAGACAGACAGACAGACAAGGGGGGGGGGGGGGTTCAGTGGCGCTGAACAGGAAACAGGCAGCCTCGCCTCCTGTGAGCTGCTTGACCTTCTGCACAGCGTACAGAAACAATGTGAATCGCTGGTAGATAACAGACTTTGACTCTACTTGAACAGATACTTGCACGTGCAGCGACGCCCCCACACTGCCTCACGCCTGCTGGGTTTCGCCCGACGCCGTCACGTCATGCAGAAATCCAGAGATGTTTGCTTTTACTACAAACTGAGCTTTGCAATTAAACTAAATAGTGTATCGATTTTTTTAATAAAGCAAATGTATAAAGAAAATGACAGTTACCAGTTGGCTCATGTATACTTTATATACTATTTATATTATTTGAAGACTGGGGATAATAAATACATTTAAGTATGGATGAGGAAAAGATCTACATGTTGTAACCGGGTTGGGTTTTTTTTCCTTTGAGTTAAAAATGATGAACCTCAGGAGTGGAAAGCCAATCACAGGACATTCCATCCATCCTCCATCCATCCTCCATCCTTCCATTTTCTGGTTCCGGCTCTGATGAAACTGCCCCTGATGCATCATGCACACGGTGGATGCTATTGTTTACGTGGCCGGCCGTGGCTTCCTGTTTTTGTCACAATTACAACCAGGGACGTAGCTTCCGTCTCTTTCTTTTCCAACAATCCCGATTGGTTCCTCGACACAAAAGACCTCCATCTAACAAAGTGAGTCACTGTTCATGGTTTTTTCCCGAGGTAAAGCCTCAATTTTCAATTGACTTCATGATGCCGCCCTTGGAGATCATGGGGACGGCATGTTATTATAGACTCGTACAGTTAATGTTATGGCGTGAATAGTTTCCTTTTTTCTAAATTGCATTGCTCTGAGAATAGCACCACAGGACACAAGGCATCAGAGTAACAGGATGAATTCAGCAGAGAGAGAGAAAACAGCCATTGAGCATCTGTCTGAAACTTTTGACGTGCCGCAGAGATTTTTTTTTTTCTTATATCATTTAAAACAAAGAGTTCTCAAAGTTGTCAGTATTTGCCGACCTTACAACTGACACCAGATACAGCAGCTTATACAACCCTGAGGCTGAATTCTGTGCTGGGAGAGTGGGGTAGGGGGAGCAGTGGAGAGAAAAAAACAGAGACAATGATGAAATATTATGAAAATGGAACTGCAGAGTGTATGCAGTACAGACACCTGTCGCTGTTTAAACCCCTGCAGGTTCCTCTCGACGCGCACCGAAGACAGGAGATATCCCTCTGATTTATTTTTTTTAGACATATGTGTAAGTTGAAAAACAGTTCTGTCTTCTGGCCCACTTACAGCTCAGGAGGATACTGAAAAAGTCCTATTTTCTAATATACTATATTATATAATTGTAGTAAATGGCAATATCAGTTAACCAGGGGTCACATGGGGTCAATCAACTCCCATATGGTCTAGCGGTTAGGATTCCTGGTTTTCACCCAGGCGGCCCGGGTTCGACTCCCGGTATGGGAACTAAGTTTTTAGTTTTGGGCTCAAATGTGTATTGAAAAAAAAGAATCAAAGCAAATCAGGGAGATTAATGATGCTCTGTGTCTTAGTAAAGCAGCACAATCTATGAGATTTTTTTTTTTTTCAGGAAATACTGATTTCAATGACTGACTGAGTACAAACCAGACATGCAACGACTGCAACAGCACAAGTCAACAGCATGTGACCAACCTAAAAACCCAGATTATCCCTCAGTTCAGGGCTGCCTCTGACTCTGTGTTGACCTATCAGGAGACCATACTTATCCTCCTACCATCTCCCATATGGTCTAGCGGTTAGGATTCCTGGTTTTCACCCAGGTGGCCCGGGTTCGACTCCCGGTATGGGAACTGGTCCTTTAGTTTCGGGCACAAATGTGTATTTGAAAAAAGGATTAAAGCAAATCAGGTAATACTGATTTCCATGACTCACTGAGTACAAACAAGAGATGTGACGACTGCAAATCAACAGCATGTGACCAACACTAAAACCCACAGTGTCCTTCAGTTCAGGGCTGGCAGATTCTCAATTGACCCATCAGCTGACCACAGTTCCACTGCTACCTCCCATATGGTCTGGCAGTCAGGATTCCTGCTTTTGATACAGGTGGTGCAGTTTGACTCCAGGTATGGCAACTAGTTAGTGCCAGGAACCTCTGATGTGCATCTTAAGAAGACATTCAGAGTGTAAAGTATTGATAACTGGTGACAATCACGTACCAATATCTCTTTTCCATGGACCTGCACCTCAACCAGGAGTTGAGCCGGACTCACAGGATCAGCACAGTCAACACTGGTCCCATTGTGCTCGTAGTCCATGCAGTAGAGGTCCATCCATAAAGTGTGGCTCAGCCTGCAACCCTTTCATGTAAAAAAAAAAAAAAAAAGAATAAATCTGGGCAATTCACGGTGAATTGCTGCCTCCCTGAAAATGTTTAAAGTTCACGTTGGGGGCCCGCAGAGGTGTTGGACGTGTAACTAAAGCCTGCTGCAGCTCATTGTTCTCTGCCGATGAGCTCCATTGTTGCCCAAATGCGACTGAGAACTCGCTGATGAGGCGAATCCGTCATCATGACGAGAGGTTGGAGGTGTGAGAGGTTGTTAGAAACATCTAGAGCAGCTCAATCCAAAGCTAGTCAGAGGCAGTAGAACTCCTTCAGTGCTGTTCTCCTGATGGAAACACTGTCCAGTTCCTGATGAAGCTGTTTCTGCTGCACAGTAGGTTAAGATTCCTGCTTTCTTTGCTGCTTGTTTTTTTTTTTATTATTATTAGCGTGAACCACTGGCGGTTGTTCCTGCATCTTTCACATTCAAGGATGCTGTTTAGTCCATTGATCACTTGACTTACAAAAGTCAAAGTGATTGGGATGGGAGCTTTTGAAATTAAAATGTTGTCTTTTCATTTAGTTTTTGTTTGTTGAATTGAGCTGTGGGATGACCACAGAGCATTTAACATCATCTCCCATATGGTCTAGCGGTCAGGATTCCTGGTTTTCACCCAGGCGGCCCGGGTTCAACTCCCGGCATGGGAACTAGGCATTCTTTTCCAGTCACCTTTCACAATGAAGTTCATCTTCAGAAATTGAATAATTTAAAACAATGTCTTCTCTGTCACTTTGTAGATCTTTGCACCTCATATGCACTGGAATACATATATTTTATATATATTCTTTGGCAGGAAACACTATTCCATATATTCCATAAGATTTGAACCACAAACCATACATGTGTCCATGTCCAGCGCTACTTGCTCAGTTGCACCATACTTCTTCAGTCGCATAAGCATTTGTCTGCTGCATAACAAGGAAACCAAAGCGGCCTGGGTTCAACTCCCAGTAGTAGGAACTACACTGCGAGATTGTTCAAGTTCGTCTTTAGATGCGGAATTTAAATTGAAAAAATTAAAAGCATATCAACTTGATTAAAGGTACTATTTGTCTTAGTGAAGCCACATTCTTTATCCCCACAATTATATATGTATGTAAAAAAAAAAATAAATCAGGAGATACCATAATACACTAAATGTAAAAACCCAAAGTCTCCCTGGTGTTTCACTCGCTTGGCCTCCTGCTGTGGCAAGCTGGATGAACCTGTCAGCCAAGGATCAGACCTACAGTTTCATCTCCCATATGGTCTAGCGGTTAGGATTCCTGGTTTTCACCCAGGCGGCCCGGGTTCGACTCCCGGTATGGGAACTAGTTATTTTCAAGTCTAAGTTGTCTTCATTGAACATTTAAAAAAAAAAAAAAAAAAAGGCTTTTATGTCGCTGTGCATATCTTTGTGTTTCATCTGCATTATTATGTATTTTTTTGCTGGAAAAAATACTCTTTTCCAGAAGATGTGACCCACAAACAAACCAAACGTGTCCATGTCCAGTACTACTTGTTGAATTGCACCATACTTCTTCAGTTACACCGCCATTTGGACCACTCCTGTGATTCCTACAGCATCAACTCCCATATGGTCTAGCGGTTAGGATTCCTGGTTTTCACCCAGGGGGCCCGGGTTCGACTCCCGGTATGGGAACTAACTGTTTAGCTCCTAAGAAGATATTCATAGTGACGATCATTAATAAAGCTCGAGTTTGTACTCTTAACACTTCAAGCGTTTGATGTACCAATGTCTTTTTTCCCATGGACCTTTAATTGTGTACATTACATTTTTTTTTTAGTAATTAATTCCCCTGAAAAGCATCCATATCATGTGACCATGCCTTGTCAAACGTCTCAACTCAACTCAACTCAACTCATGCAGTCTGGTGGACGGAACTGAGAATGTGAGCCGTCTGTGGTCGAGCCACAGACTCCGAGCCATTATTGTGGGAGCGCCGATCCATAAGGTGCCCGTGAGAATCATTAGTCGGCCGTCTTCCCCCTGTTGACCTCCAATTATTCAGCGTCTCGCACGGCTTCCTCCATAAAGCGTTGCTCTTATCGACGCTGGACTTCCTCTCCAGAACTATACGTATTCATGTTAACGGAGGCGTGGGGGTGGGGTGGGTGAAGGTCGGCCTCGGGGTCTCGTACAAAGGGGAACGGCTGCTGCAGTCTGATTAGAACAGAAACGTGACTGAAACTGTTTACGGTCAGAGGGTCGGAGAGGACGCAAAAAAGCGCTCTCACGTTACGTGGGAGGATGTAAGCGACCCTCCCCAGTCTGTGATAACAGGGTAAAAAATGCAAAGCGCAACAGACAGAGACACGCTTCAGGACACTTTGAGCATAAAATAACAGCGGGGCAATTTTACGTGGTTTGGAAAGAGGGGAAGTGAACATAAGTTAGGTGTTAAATTTCTTCTTATTACACAATCTCTGTTGCCAGGTTTATGATTAATTACTCTCCACTTTTATTAGAAGATGTAAAATTTTACGGCACATTTTTACTGGAGGTGTTGCGAGGGGGAACACATCCAAGTGGGAAATTTACATTGGCTGATCGTGGCGAACCATCTGAAGCCACTCATGTTAAAAAAAAAAAAAAAAAAAAAAAAAGCTTCCTAATAATCTGTTGACACTGGATGCTTTTTTTCTTTTTTTTTTATTTTTTTTTTTTTTTAAATCTAAGCTGTTTGGATGGGTGTCTGTCATTCACACATGTTCAATCTCTAATTTTCATCCTAAAAAAACTCAAAAAACTCAGCCCCGTCCGTTTGAAAAGCAAATGTGGAATGCAGACAGACAGACAGAGGATAGACAGATAGACAGATAGATAGATAGACAGATAGATAGATAGATAGATAGATAGATGCTAAATTAGCATGGCACTGGAAGTTTAACAGCATTGAAACTTTTTTTTTCCTCTCTTCTGTCGAGGAACCTTGCGAAGAAGCCTTGCCAGCCAATGATGTCAGACAGCCACTAACTGTGACTGAACGCGGCGCCGCGGCAGCGACTGCCAAGGTCCTTCTCCGAGATGATGGATTCTCCACGGATCCCTCGCAGGTTGACATCTGCCACGGTCCCACGTGCACCCAAGTCGTTTCTCATGCGCGGGACAGGGGGAGAGACAGCCGCATGAGTCACGTTGTCGTCCCCGTGCGGCCACTTCCAACCTCCTAGCAGGTCCTACGGTGAAGGTCAGAGGTCAAATTTAACAATAATAATAAGAATAAGAAAAAAACATTACGTACATCACGTACCTCGTGCAGAGCTGAAAACATCCTGCCTTGTTTGATAGAGAGGTTGGGAGGGAGGGAGGAAACTATTTTGGAGCAGGAGGTCACGGGTCCAAGTGTTCTGCTGTTATAATTTGGGTTCCTTTGGTCCTGCGAGTTTCTAATTCTGCCCCTGTTGTCTAATGTGTCTGACCTGTGCGGTCACAGGCACTCCCTAAATATCCGGTTGCGCACACACACGCACACATCACCTCAACCGCCCTCTTCCTCACGCCAATATAGCGGTGCACCGCTCCCCCTGCTGGTAAGAAAAAAGAAGGGCGTATTTGGCGACCAGGTGTTGCTCATTTATAGAAGATTAAATCATCCAACAAACGTTTGCATATAGCCAGATTTTGGGCTCGATTTTGTGATTCACGATCACAACTGAGGTGAGTTAATTTGAAGGCTATTTTGTTGAAGTTTGATGCTGAGCCGCTTTTCTATTCATTTTCATTGAAATTGCGAGTCGCTTCTTTGTCACGTGACGGGGTGATTCCAATTCCTGACCCGGTTTAATCTGGTATTTCTCACACTGCACGTCTACGCTTCCTGCGGAAGTCGATCGCCGCCCTCTTATTGTCCTTTGAGTGACCTGCTATTCTGTCCGAGTTTACCGTTCGTACCCTGTCAAGTGACACTGATTATCTCCCATATGGTCTAGCGGTTAGGATTCCTGGTTTTCACCCAGGCGGCCCGGGTTCGACTCCCGGTATGGGAACTAGTTATTTAGCGCCTGGACCTTTTAATTAAGTCTTCACCTGCGCGACGTCAAAATGTCATGATCGTTTGACGATCAAGATTATGAATGCCGACCTGTAAATGTTCATTGCGTGTTGCATGTTTTTTTTTTTTTTTTTTTTTTTTTTTTTTTTAAGGAAACACTTGTTTCCAAATAACATCACAAGTATTATGATCATGGTCATTCTGTTGCAACAAATAAGTATGTTTAAGAATGAATAAGTACATTGAATGCACCAGTTGTACTGCAGTATCTGCAATTTCAAGATGGGATGATCACAGAATATGCCGCATCATCTCCCATATGGTCTAGCGGTTAGGATTCCTGGTTTTCACCCAGGCGGCCCGGGTTCAACTCCCGGTATGGGAACTAGTTATTTATTTCCAAGTTACCTTTCACAATTAAGTTCGCCTTCTGACATTGAATATTTAAAAAATGGCTTCTCTGTGGAGGAAAAAACACTATTTTCCATAAGATGTGACCCACAAACCATACATTTGCTCAAGAGCACCATACTTCTTCAGTCACATTACTTTTTTCTATACTGCATAATGTTGAAACACAAGCAGTCTGGGTTCAACTCCCAGTATGGGAACGAGTCCTTTAATTCTGGACTGTTCAAGTACGTCTTCAGATGCGGAATCAAAACTTTTTTTAAACGATAGCATATCAACTTGATTAAAGGTACTATTTGTCTTACTGAAGCTGCATTCTTTGTGTACACAATTATATATGTATGTATTTATTTATTTTTAGTGACCCTATAATACACTAAATGTATAAACCCAAATTCTCCCTGGTGATTTACTCACTAGTCCTCCAGATGTGGCAAACAAACAACTGAAATAAGATAATATGGTGATGAAGCAATTTCTTATGCATTATCCACATCATGTGGCCAGATGACTAATTGTCAGAGTGCTGCAGCTGGGTTAACCTGTCAGCCAAGGATCACACCTACAGTACCATCTCCCATATGGTCTAGCGGTTAGGATTCCTGGTTTTCACCCAGGCGGCCCGGGTTCGACTCCCGGTATGGGAACTGATCCTTTAGTTTCGGATTAAAGCAAATCAGGTAGAATGATGCTCTGCATCTTATCAAGGCAGCAAGCTTTGTCTGAACTTTTCTTTTCAGAAAATACTCATTTCAATGAACCAGATATGTGACGACTGCAAATCAACAGCTCAAATCAAGAGCATATGACAAACATAAAAACCCAGAGTATCCCTCTGGTCAGGGCTGGCAGACTCTGTATTGACCCATCAGCTGACCAGAGTTCCATTGCTGTTGTGTCCCATATGGTCTAGCGGTCAGGATTCCTGGTTTTCACCCAGGCGGCCCGGGTTCAACTCCCGGTATGGGAACTTCTCTTTCAGTTTCAGCCCCTATGAAAAAGATAAAGCAAATCAAGTTTGTACGGAGTTGTAAGTTTGTCTGCAGTATTTTTTTAATTACATGCTGATTGCTACATTACATGACTCAGTGACCACAACCCATGTACGTGACGACTGCAACATTCGCGACAAGTCCCCCATCTACCAACTCCCATATGGTCTAGCGGTCAGGATTCCTGGTTTTCACCCAGGCGGCCCGGGTTCGACTCCCGGTATGGGAACTAGTCATTCATTTCCAGTCACCTTTCACAATTACGGTTGTCTTCAGACATTGAATATTAAAAACATGGCATCCCTGTCACTTCGTAGATCTTTGTGCTTCATCGTCACCCTTATATATATTTTTAATATATATTCTTTGGCAGGAAATAGCGTTTTCCATAAGGTTTGAACCACAAACCATACATGTGTCCATGTCCAGTACTACTTGCTCAATTGCAGCATACTACTACTGCATAATGTTGAAACCAAAGCGGCCGGGGTTTGACTCCCAGTATGGGAACTAGTCCTTTAATTCCGGACTGTTGAAGTTTGTCTTCAGATATCGAATTTAAATGTAAAAAAAGAAAGAAAATGAAAGCATATGCCTTGTATAAAGGTACTATTTGTCTTAGTGAAGCTGCATGGTTGACCCCAGTCTAAATTTGGCTTGTAATATATGTTGAATTCTTTAAAGTTAATATAAGCTAAACATATAATTCTGCGCAGTAGCAAGTATTGCCCATGTAAGTATTTTAGGACACATTGTAGAACATATTCATACTAGTTACTATCCTCACTAAGTGCACCTCTGACATTTGTTACCCAATTAGCAGCCACTCCCGCCCAACAGTAAAAGGTTAAGCTACCAAGAAGAATCAAATCTTGTTTTGTTTATACCTTATGAAAACACCCAAAGTTGGAAAACACAGTAACACTACGACAAGGCAACCGGGGTAAAGCAAAGCAAGTTTATTGCAAGTATTAGTTAACGATACACTTCAAACTGAGGCAAAGCTACACTTAAAAGGGGGCCAACGACCAATCAGGATAGAGGATTAACAAAAAGAAAGACATTTAAAACTCAAGAGAACAAACGTGTAGTTGGTACAACAGAGCCTTTGCAACGTGCAGACCTTCAACGTCGATTGCCCGGCTGTCAAGGTTCGCTGTTAAAAACGTGCGCGTCCGCCTGCTGGTGGCCTTCCTCAGAGGAATCAGAGCCCCGAGATCTCTAGCGTTGGAACAGAAGTGAAACCACAGAGATGCTACATTGAAAGGATGAGAATTTACGAGCCAGAAATCCTCAGCCACGGTCTTCCATCGCGAGCTTCTTAACATGAAAGCTAATCTCTTGTGCAATGTTTGGTTCAAGTCAAAATTTGGAATGCAAATGGGATGATGGAGCGTAAACAACTTTTTCGAACCAAAACGTATTTTGGTTCAACAGACGAGGGGAGGGGAGGATGGAGGGTGTTAGCATTGGAAGGGAATATTCAATGTTTTAGAAGCTCTGATCCTCTGAAGGGGCATTGGACAACAATAAAATAAAAGAAAGAAAAACAATTTATCTCAACACAAATTTCACACCCTTGTTTCATTATACAGTCACAGGTCTCTGCAATCCAGCACTTTGGGGAACGCTTATTGTGTTTGTTGGGTTTGAGTCAAACTGGACAAGGAAACACAATTCTTTGGATACGTCGTAAACACAAGGATGGCCTGCGCAGTTACGCAAAAAAACAAAAAACAAAAAACAAAGACAACGGTCAAGGCAAACTGGCTCACAGCTTCATGTCGGCTAGGACGTAGCTAATGCGTGAATGTGCAGTTTATGGGATGGCTGCGAGGAGGAGGCAGAGAGCGCCGACCACTCAGCAAAGGTGATTCCAAAGTGCCGTTTGACTCAAACCCGCACCGAGGACAATCGTGGACTCCTAAACATCAGCGTCCGGCAGGTTTGTGCAGCTGGGCAGGGTGGGGTGGGATAGGGTACGGTAGGTTGGGGGTGGGGAGGGGTAAGTGGGCTCACGCAACAACAGGCAAGAGATGAGGACGCTGGGTTGCAGGAATCAGAGCGGATCAAGTAGGCAGGCTCGTTTGATTTCATCTTTTATTTTCCAGAATCCGTCTGAACACAGGCATTGGTGAGTCTCACAATCACATAAGGACGCACTTAAGGCTATCAAAGCATGTTGTGTTACTTGAGGAATGGGACCTGTCGCTGCTGTAAAACATTCTTGCAAAAAAAATGAAAAAAAAAAAAAATGTCATAAGAAGAGAGCGGGGCGAAAAAGCACGACAGGAGAAAGCAAAACAGCGATGCCAACAGTTTACATTGTGATCCAAAAGAGTTGTTTTTATTTCTTTCCAGCATGTCTCCTGCCTCGCTTGCACCTCCCTGCGACTCGCTGGAGAGAAACAACATGGCTAAGTATCGGCTAGCAGCTGCTGGGGATGGAGAGAAAAGTGACACTCAGCTACCCGACACGCCAATCAGTCTTGTTCATAAATGTTTCCCTTCGTCAGCGACGTGAGGTTGCAACATTTAGTTGGGGGGCGGGGCGGGGCGGGGGCAGGGGCGGGGCTGGCGTTCGGCCACCTGGGATGGCGATAAAAGAGCGTCGGGCAGGAAAGATCGAGAAGGAGGGAGTGGGAGTGGCCAACTGCCTCCCCCACCTCCCTCGACCACCTCGTCACCCCCCCTCCCACCCCCTCCACATTGTTGTGCTTGCGTGTCCAGGAGAGTAAGGCGTCAACACGGAGGGGGAGGGGCATACCGCCTCACCCCGCAGCAGGCTCCGCCCCCACCACGCTGCGAGAACGATGCGGAGACTCCAGCCGCTTGCACGCACTCTCAATAAATACACCATAAAATATTCCGCATATATAGAATTCATATACATATAAATCTAAAGAATAACATTTAAATAGAACAACAACGAGAACAAAAACAAAAAAAAAAAAAGAGAAGTCGGCTCAAGAACAATCTCAAAGTTGGATAAATGTTAAGACAAAAAACAGAATATATATATTTTTTGTACAGGTACTTGATTTTTCTCTTTTCCTCTAAAAGTGTTAATGTAGAAGAATATCGTAATCAGGCATTACTCAAGCATTTTATGTCATAATGAAAGCAATTTGCACTTTTCTTTCATGTAGTATAACATATGCAGCATACCAAGGTAAGTGAGGTGCAGTGTTTTCTTTATAAGAGATCTATAGTAGAAAGATTCCAACCTCCACTCCCAGACTGAAACATAGCCCGTCGAGCAGCAGCGCCCCCTTGTCTATTTTTCGGGAACTTTTTTTTTTTGTCAATTTATCTCATGGCTCAAGATGGAGGGGGCGGGGGGAGTTGCTGCAGAGCACACGTTCCCTCCATCAGCGACCATCAGTTTGCCTCCACACCTGCTGCTAAGAGGCTCGCGAGCTAGCTAGCATGCCACAAACTACATACACTGTCCTCCGTGCTTTTCACAATCCTCACATGGATTCACTTGCTAAAAAAAAAAAAAAAAAAATGCCCTTTCAAATGACGAGAGGCCCCTCGATTCCCAAGTGCACAAATACTTTTCTAAAATTTTAATTTTGGGAAATCTGATGGCAAAAAAAAAACATGGGGTGCTTTTCCGACTACAACATCTGGACACCCAGGAAGGAAACGTAAGCAGGCCGCCGACAAAAGGCGCAAGAGTGTGAGGCACCCTAATAACCACCGACTGCTCCGTCTGGGAGCTCGTATCCTTTAGGTCCTTCGTTACATTGTTCCTGCCGCTGTTTGAAAATCTCGGTCGGGATCCAGAAGGGCGCGAAAAACCTCGTGGAATATGTGACTGTGTGTTCCGAGTGTGAGTGGCAGTCTCTAAAGTGCTGTGCTGTGTTTGTCGTCTATGGGCGGGACCGAGTCACGCCGCCACGCTATTGTTTCAAACTATGAACCCCCGACCGTCCCGTCCCAGAAACACACATTCTGCTGTACCGACGCCGTTGGTCCAAAGACACTGAATGCACAAAGGAAGCGAAAGCTCAACCACGACCACGTACTTGGCATATACTCCACGTAAATATATATATATTTATATGTATATATCTACGTAAGCTCAAATATATGAAAACGCACACAAAAACTAAAAATTAGTCTCGTTTATCAGTCTTTAAAAAAAGAAAAATGCTTACAGTGAGTGTATAAACACAGCCGTTACTGCGCCACCATGTGTTCTTGTAAAGGAGAATCAGTTGATTTTTTTTGATTTTTTTTTTAAACATTAATATCTCTCAGTTGACAGCACCATCAAGAGGAAAGGCACTTTCTGTGGACTTCTTTTTTATTATTTAGTTCCTCCCTCCCCTGCTACCTTCCACTGCGAACAGACAGCAACCAAAAAAAAAAAAAAAAAGGATGTTGATCGATTACTCAAAAAACCCAGAATACATCTTTGTCCTACATTAACGCACACAATAAAAAGCAGACACTGGGATTCTTGGAGCGAGTTTGGTCATTATTTCTTTCCAACAGATTTTGCTTTTCTTCTGGTTCAACTCTGCGCTACCAAAGGCCCAAACTTGCTGTGACCCTGCTCATCTTTCCATTCTGGGGGAAGCCGTTTTTGTTTGTTTGTTTTAATCACAATGCAAAGACAGGTTGTCCCACTGGCTGTGTGACAAACGTCTGTGAAACAAAAGGTGTCCAAATAAAACAAAAAAAACGAATCTTCCCAGCTGGTCCCAAGCTGAACTCTGGACAAGACTTAACCCTCCTGCAGTTACAAACGTGTGTGTTTGGACCAAACTGCCCTCGAGGATGCGTTTGGACATAAACCTGTTGCAAACTGCTTATAAAAAGAGACTTCACCCCCCCCCAAAAAAAGAAAGAAATTCATTCCCGCAATTATTCTCCTGCTTCCAGTCGGCACCAGTAAACAATCGATCACCTTTGATCCCTCTCGCTTAAACCACACGTTGACGCTCGAAACAAAAAGCGGCTACGACTGACCCCCGCTGTCGACGATGGCGTTCCGTCTGTCGGATGGGATTGTCGAGCCACGGAGGAGGCAGGGAGGCCGGAGGAAAGGGGAGCCACGGCAAGACTACAGACTACAGTCGCACCACTGGCTCTCTGTGTTGCTGAGCACAAATACATAGTGGCTCAGGTGAGTGAAGGAGGGGAAACCCCTTTCCCTCTCTTCCCCCCCCCCAGCTTTAAACTCCCACCGGCCAGTGAGTGAGACCGCTGGGTGGCACGTGCACTCGCAGTGAGTCAGCAACGTCCCCCTCCCCTACTCGCCCTCTTCAAGAACAGTAGGCATCAGCACCAGTTAAATACGACTCAAGAACGTCTGCAAGTTTTAAAAAAAAAAAAAAAAAAAAAAAAAAAAGCAAAAATAAATCCTGCTCAAGGCCTCCTAAACGTTCACCCACCAATTGTTGTCACAGCAGGGATATGAAGTCTAAAACGATGCCCCTCAGGAATTAAATATGTGTTATTGTCTCTGTTCTGTGAAAAGAAAAAAAAAAAGGCCGGACTAACATCTACTAAAAAGTGGGGGAAATAAGCTTGTAATATCTTGCAGCTTTGTTTATTTCCCACCCCCCGCCGCCCCACGCATTGATAAAGAGGCGTTTTAAGTCCATATCCCTATAACAGTATGACAGTCCAAACACACGTCACTAAGTTTCAACAACCCAACAACTGTTCACACATACAATACACACAGGTGACACAGGAACAAGTCAACAGTCTATTGCAATAATAAAACTTTGTTATCATATCTTTTGTTTTTTGTGTTTTATTTCTTTCAACGGTTACTCGTCATGATACATGAATTACTAAGATTAATAGTTAGACTACATTTGTTTCGTGTGTTTTTTTTTCTCGCCTTTCTCTCCGTTAGCAAAAATAAGTGGTGTGCATTACATAATTTAAAATGTACAAATATACTTTCAATCTGGCTTTTTTTTTTTTTTCTAAAAAGGCTTTCAGAGAAGAGTGAGATCACGGAGGCTCGAAACCCACCGGCTCCTGAAGGCAGTCGAACCACGACGGCAGAAGCAGGAAACCCCCACGAGCCAAGAGCGACGGGCCGCCGGCTTCTAGGTGCTGATCGTAACCATCGAGACAAAGATCAACCAAAATAAAATAAAACATCTCAAGTGCTCCTCTCAGTGGGGGGGGGGGGGGGGGGGGGGGGGGGCTGCTATCCCATCCACCTGGATGAGGTTTTACACCGTGTTTGGTTTCTCTTCCATCCTTACGTACCTGCACGTCTACAGTCTCAAAATACAGGTTCAGCTTCAGTTTACAGACAAGAGTAGCACCACGCCTGTGTTCCGCTCACCAAACACAGCTTCTTGGGTTTTGTTTTTTTTTAGTGCAGATAACTTGGGTGGGTGGGGGGGGGGAAGAGGGTGATAATACAGTCGGCTGGAACCTCAGCTTCAAGTATACGAATCTCCTCCGCACACGCAAAGGCGCTGTTCTCGAGCCCGGCTGCGACGCCGAGGGTCCTCGATTTCGACCAAGAAAAAAAAACAACAAACAGAGGAGGCTGCCTCGGTGGCCTTTGACCCCACGTTTTCAGGTTTCGTGTAATACGCTGTAGCAGCTGAATTCAGGTCCAAACGATGAGATTGGCGCAAAGCAGTGAGTCCCACCGCGTAGGCAACCACAACAAATGCAGTGATCCGAGGAGGACGTGAATGAGATGTTCAGACAGTCAGCAGACAGCCGTTGAGAATAAGAATCAGATCCATAACAATGATGACAGGCATTGGGTGAAACGCTCTACGCTTTAAACCATCTTCTGCCGAGTTTTGGATGACTTGGGCCTAATTTAGGTGAGACGGCGATCAATGAGTCGCGCAGCTTCTGACCAGGCACTTGAATAATGACCTCTTAATGGACTTGATGGGCTCCGCCCTGCTGCTGCAGCTACAGCAGCAGCAGCAGCAGCTCGTGTGTCAGTCTCGGATCACAAGGAGCACAAACCTCGTTAGCAGACCGACGACCGGGAATTCTGAAGTGATGCCCGACGACGATGACGACAATGTGTTCTCAAGCCACTGAGGTGCATAATATCCATAGGTTCAAGTAACAATACCAGCGACTGCAACCCACTACTGGGCAAAGGGGGTGGGGGGGGGGTGGGGGTCATACATCAATAGTAAGAGGAATAAAACGTGTCGGTCCAACCCGCCGAGAGCGGCCAATGTTTGCTCCCCTCGAGGACACTCGCTCACTTCCAAATGAAAAGCTTGACTGATCTCTGGGGTCCTTTGTCTCCCCTTGCACCGCTTCCCTTCACTTTAACTCATTATTGCACAAGTGGACATTATTCACATGATCGTCATTTACCCACAGTCCCATGCACTAGAAGGGTAGTGAGAGGGTAGGAGAGGGGCAGGAAATGGATGTGCGGCTACTAGTGTATTTGAAAAGTTAAAATTGTTTTTTAAAAAAAACAAAAACCGTTAAAAACGTAAATAATTTCACATAATATGGTTAAAATGTATACAATAACAAATTCATACTTTAAATCCATAGATACAACTGCAGACTTGCTAATAGTGGCCAATAAAATACAGTCAGAATTTTAAATGCGATTGTTGACGTCTTCGGATAAAAATCTAAGCTGATCTTCAGACATTTTCTGGTTGCCTTTTGAGGGAAGTGATGCCTTGGTGGCAACAGGTGGCAGTGTACTTAAAAGTACATTTTGCTTCATGCAAAGGGTGAAAGTAAAGCGCCTCTAGTCCAAAAAACAATAAAAAAAAATCATCTAAAAACTGTTTGAAAAGTCCAGAGACTGGCCCTTTTTCCTTCGCTTGCGCACGGCATTCACCAGTAAACTAGAGGGAGGAGAAGGGGGGAAGAAAAAAAAAAAAGCAAACTGCCACTCCTTGAACTGACTTGAGGTACTGGAGATGGCAAAAGAGCAGATGAGTACACCAGAAAGAAAAACAATAAAATGAAGAGATGTGACTGGGCTAAAGGGAATGGAGGCTAGCAGGGAAGAGCAGACAGGGGCGGTGATGGGGATGTGGCCCGATAAGGGTGGACAATAGAGTAGTTGGCTGGTTTGATATTGCATAATAGTGCAGAGTTTGTCTCTGGTTTGTTTTCAAAAGCAGCGTTTGCATTCTGAGTCCAGTGTGGGGGTTTTGTCTCTCCTTCCCCATCGTTCCTCCCTGCTTCCCTCTGCACAGTGTCAGGTCCGGCTTCACTAGGTGTGTGGTGGCGGGAAGGGGGATGCACGACTTGCACGAATGAGGACTCCTCGGCTGGCAAACCCACGTGCACTTGGCGTCCGGGATGGGATGGCGGATGGATATGGCCGGGAGGGAAGGCGCGGTGTTGGTCGTGGTTGGGGGGGGGGAGGAGGGAGGCGAGCGGCTCAGGCGAAGTACATGGTCCTCAGGGTGTCGTGATGAATCTGAACAGCTTTGGCCAGCGCCTGGGGGTCCCTGCCGTTGCTCTGACCGGACACATGGCTGCCCTCAGCACTGAAACAAGAAGCCACAAGTTGCAGTGAATGACCACAAATGGCAGACGCATTTTTGTTTGATCTTAAATTGCGTTAAAATAAAAAAAAAAAAGTTTATTTTCCCTCGTGAAAAACCTTGAATGACCTTAAACAACAAGCAGACTGCAACTTCGAGGTTGGCTGACGCTTGGAGTGGATGCTGCAATGGTAACTGTTAACCAAAAATGGGCCTTTTTTGCAGTAAAAGAAAAAAAGTCTCCTTAGGCTTCTGAGACGACACGGTCCTGACTGGGTTTGGCAAGAGTTCAGTCAGAGAAACAGTTTCCCCGCAGGGAAGCTCACATGGAAGGGAGTGTTGCACAAATAATGTCCCTGCACAAATAAGAAGCCTCAACCTGTCGCTGCCTGGATGACTTGGCTCGCCTGAATGTGAAAGAGGAAGAAGTGACTCTTTGCCTTCCAAGTTGTGTTTCCTGTCTCTAAAGGCTCCCCTACCAGTTGGACTGGTTCAATCCGAGGCTTTTTAGAAAATATTCCATCTAGAAAGGGTGATGGTGTGTGTGTGTGTGATGGCGGGGGAGGGGGTCTGTCTGTTTACTCACCTGTCATGTTCTTTGTCCACCAGATGGTAGCGGGCACGGAAGGCCACCAGGTGGGCGTAGTAGGCAGGCGCAGGGATGGACACTGAGCGGGTGCAGCGCACGTAGGTGTGGCACAACTGGTAGGTGAGCAGCTGGAACTCGTCAGCAGTAAAACAATTGTCGTCCCACAGCACATGGTAGTGAGAGGGCCGGCTGGTGCCCTGGGGAGGAGGAAAAAACACCACAAGTTAGGCAATGCTGATTTCTAAGCATAACCTGGATGCTTTTTTTATTATCGTTTCTTATTATCATTATTGCTGTCAAACAATTTTTTTTTATCGCAATTAATCGCAGAATCTTCAAAGTTAACTGATTAATCGCAGTTTGAATTGCATGTGTAGAATTCTGTTATTTAGCATTTCACGGGCTGTTTTTAACCCCATAATGTAAAGTATTTCTTTCCAGAAATCGGCCAGAGGTGCCGACTCCGGGTCTCACGCCAGGTTTACACTGGACACGGAAGCACCACGCCCACAAAACACACACGCTATTCTCCCTGAGGGTCGGTTTACTTCCATTCAGAGCAAATTCACATCATCCATCTTCACTTAACAGCTCTCTGCCGCTCTTGTTTGTGCGTTTAAAATGCATTATGGCTTGCATTTAACTAGTCACAATTAATCCGTTAACACTCACAGCCGTACTCATTATACATTGTTGCATTAATAATTTCCCTGCAACGGTCCTTTCAAGACATTAGTCCCTCAGATTTGAGAGACTAGCATGTTGTAAAGAATGAGGAGATGGAGCACTGCACAAGTGCAACAGTCGGTCCAATGTGTCCAACCTGTATTCCAGCGTGACTGCAGAGGTAAAAGTCGAACTCGTAGGGATGCGTGATGTCTGTATCCACCGTCGTACCAGCAGGAATGTTTCCACTGCGTCCAACCTGAGTCGAGACAAGTGTGTCATTAGTTTACTGTGTATTGCTGACAATCAATATGACAACAGTAGAGTATAAATGAGGAACAGGAGGAGAAGAAAACCAAAGTCTTTTAAGCACCAGTTTATTTCCTGGGTGCTTCGCCCAGTTAGGTGTGTGTGCTCTGGGGAGAATTCAGGGTCACTGCACTCAAAATAAAGACGTCGTGATCATCCGCCTCTTAATCTTTTGGCATCGAGTGCTACTTCACTCTGGGCTGTATTGGGCCTTAATGCTTAATCAAAGTTAGAGGGGTTGAGAGAGTCAACAAAAGGTAATTTTGGGCAGCCGTGTTGGCATCCAGCATTAAAATGACTCAGGTCAGAGTGGGGATGGGATGCGTTCGAGGACGACTCACTCTCTCGTTGCGGTCGGCGCAGAACAGGCGAGTGTGGTGGCGTTTCTGCACCACAATGTAGGTGATGCCTGGCTGATACTCCTTCTCAAGGCTGATACAGGCCTCACGGATGGCCAGCAGCTCATAATACAGCACCTGAGGGGGGAAATTAAGACAAAATTAAAAGCTGCAAGCCGCGTTGATGGGGCTGCGACCACCTCCCCTAAAGCGCACGTGAAACTTGGAGTTTTGGGGGTCAAATGTCCGCAGAAATTCAATTATGACATTTTTGGCTCATCAAATTGCGGAAATTGGACATTTTCTTTTTATGTGATGGGCAAAACATGATTTAATAGTTGCCCTTGATAAGAAGTACATGCCAGTATTTCTTTCATAAGTTGGGTGGTGTCACTTGTGTGTGCTCCCTGTATGGAAATATTCAATTACAATACATTATATTCAATGTGCGCTGTCTGTTGAAGAGAGAGACTCGGCCACATGTAGGTGAGGATCACATGCACGCGTGGGTTTTGGTCCCATATCTCTACGACATTTGAACTGGCCACGAGAATTATTCTAGTTAGTTTTAGTAACCGTTTTTTGCCTGTAGGTGGCACTATGGAGCACCTTTCGTTACTGCATCAGAAAAAGATTCTCACTGGTCCCGACCTGTGAAAAAATGAAGGTTAAAGGAAGCTTTGCTGCTTGAAGTATGTTCAAGGAATAAAAAAAAAAAAAGTAAAATAAATGTAAAAAAAACAAAACGGATAACTTTCCTTTCGATCTAACAATCACATCCTGTTATTGGGATGACATGATAGTGTTTTTTGTTATTAAAGTGGATGGTGTCATTAGAACCATTTTACATTGTATTATTGCAAACATTATAGTCCATGTCAAACTGTTCCTGGGTCTTAGAGATAAGACAAAAATCATTTTGACCT
The DNA here is from genome assembly GCF_046127955.1 of Nelusetta ayraudi. NCBI lineage: Eukaryota > Metazoa > Chordata > Actinopteri > Tetraodontiformes > Monacanthidae > Nelusetta > Nelusetta ayraudi. The sequence continues at coordinate 160,142 of NW_027466116.1, forward strand.
ACTGATTCTCCACCACTGGAGGGCGCCAGAACACAAGGTTACTGTTAACCTTACAGACAAATATTTCATACCCTCACTTGACTATTGATAAAAGATATTTGGTTGGGACTTTATCATTAGGTTCACAAAATGATACAAATACACTCAAACTATAATCAAAACAAAACACTTCAAATCAAGGCTGATCATGGTTTTGAATAACAGTCTGGGTGGGATGCAAAGTACAGCTTCCAAGTAAATGCATGAAGAGGTCCAGAGAGGCCAAGGGTATTACAAACTCCAACACAAGTTTTTTACACAGAGAATGATGCTGGCGCGTTACCTGTCTGAACTGGCCTTCTGAAACTCCATCCCTGTAGAAAATGATCCTGGTGGGCTTGTAGCGGGTCGACTTGTAGAACTGGATGAGCAGCTCGCGCACCATGGATGCCAGATCCTGAATGACCTCCTGCCTGGGCCTCTGGACCCGCACAGTGGCACAGTACCTGCTGGGGTGGGCATCCATACTGCCAACCACCTGACAGAGAGCCAGAGTGACCGAGAGAGAGAAAAGTAAGGAGGGAGACTAAAAATGTTAATTTTGTCTGCATGGATTACTCTTATTTTCTTTTGTTCAGACAAATAAGCAGACACTATCTTTCCATCTCTTATTATTCTGAACAAAAGAAAACTACGGAGTGCATTCATTTATAAAAAAGTGGGGATGATTGAGGAACTACTTCTTAAAATGAGTCAGATTAAAACGTCAGGTACAGAACTACTGCACTAGCTTACCGCTGCAATTGAAGGCTTCTTTCCATCCCCAGCAGGTGGATGAGTAACATCTGCTCCCAAGAAGATGACTGGCTGCTGAAACACTGATGGTCTGTTGATTGAGAGACATTACCGATTCAGTTACTTGGAAACGAGCTCATCCACACACCCAGGAGTGCTCTGATCGGCATCGAATCTCGAGTGCGATGATTCGTGAAATTCGAGAACGGTTGGGAGCTTAAAGATACGAGCGCAACACCGACCGTTGGTGAGGCACCAGGATGTTGTTGATGCCGCCCAGCTTGACGTTGATCTTGAGGCAGAGGTTGGAGAGGGTCTGAGGCGACGTCTTCACCACGTTCTTCACCTGGACGCACTGCGTGGCCATGCCCAGGAGGGTGTCCCCGACGCGCTTCACCTCGGCTGCAAGCGTTAAGAAAAACAGAGCGGTGAACATCTTGGCCTACGAAAAACAGGATTGTTCGCCGAGTGATGGACCACAGCCATTTTTTCCTGACCATAGACGGGCGTCTTTCCGGGCAGGATGACGATGATGAGCTGCAGTCCAGCGTAGGTGTTCTTCAGGTGCCGGAACATGGGCTCCACGCTGTCCGCTCCCTGGGCGTATTTACAGAAGCACGGCTGGCCCTGGATGGGCATCCCAGCGTCCTTGGAGATCTTACGCAGCTGGTCTGTGAAACCCCTGCAGGAGAGTAGGTTAAACAATACTATGCATTAGTTCAGGAAATATCGTACAAAAACACTCCAATCAAGAGCGGAATTAAAAAAAAAAATAGGCATTTCTAAATGATTTTGCTCATATGCATCCAATGAGGGATAAGCAGCAGAACTGAGTTTTTGATAACAAAGTTGCAAAAACTTCTCTCCCAGAGCCAAGCCAATTATTTCTCCGTTGCGGTTGAACTTTGAGCCTCTGGTGTCCCCAGGTGTCCTGAAAAATCAGGCCCCGAAATTGGCAGCACCTGCGAGTCCTGCTACGGTAGTTAGCAGGTGTCTGCTCCAACAACATTTCACTTGCCAGCACCAGTGTTCCACAAAACCCAATTAACCCAAAACCAACCGCCGAGAAACCATCGCCTAAACATGAGTAGGCTTTTTTTGCGCGTTAGGTTTAGATCCATGGCTTCTCAAGTGTCTTCTGGTTTAGCATCCTCCCTAAAAAAAAAAAACACAACTAAAAATAATCTTACTTGAGGATTTCTTCCCGACACTGCCTCTGTGTGGCGAAGCAGGCGATGGCCCACATCTTGATCTCCACCCCCGTGTGGAACTGCTTCCCCCTCATATCCCACACGCCGTGACTGGGCGTTGCCACAGTGCGGTTCTGAAAAGACATGACAGCGTCACCGCCGCGCACCATTCGAATGCGGTAGAAAGCGCTCGCTCACATTCACACGGCTCACACAATTCATGTGTTCGAACAGGCAGCAACATTGGTGGCAAACCGCAAGCACGCACGCACGCAGAACAGACAGAAGGTATAGAGACATGTAACAGTGGTAGTGTGTCGGTAAAACAACAGACAGACATGTGTTAATCAGAAATCTAGTTTAGTCTCAGTATGTTTGTTTTTTTAAACTCAAAACAGCTTTATATTTTTAGCTGGTTGCTTATAAAACAAAAACATTTTCAGATTTAAAATTTGACTATACTGAGACTCAACCAGGGCAGAACATCTGTGGAGAACTACTCTATCAAGTGTTGACAGGAGCCAGAGTTAGTTCCCTTCCACACTAGGAGACTACTGAAGGGGGAAAATAAGCACGTGAGACAAACAGATAGAATGGGCGTGATTTTAAAAGTAGGGTACCATAAAGTGCTCTGTGCTCACCCTGCCGCCGTACTGCAGCATGGGGGCAGGTAGCACTCGCCCCGTCACGTGGGCCATCTCGTCGCGCACTTTGAACTGGAACTCCTGCACGAACGGGTCCGCCTCGTAGTTGGCACTTCGCACCTGTGCAGAGGAAGGGAGATGGAGGAGGTGAGGGCGGAGGTCAGGCCGACGCGGTGGACGACACCGTCGCAAAAACTCAGCTGTGGCTCTCGGATTGCAGAGGCACAGCACTGGTCTGGTGTTAGCCCAGGGTGGTTAGCAGTGCAGCATTTGCATTGTGCAGACACTGACATTAGCCTCTTTTACATGAACACACACACTCGCACACATGTGCGATTGTGGTGCTTTGTTGACTGCGGACACGCCTCCGAATGTTTTGAGACTGATGATGGCGTTGCTTAGCGATGCAGGTGAAAGAAGAGCTTTCGATTACAAACTAAACCAACGCGCTTGAGAAATGGCAACGGTAGCGGCAGACGGTGTCACTCACCAGCCTGCTGATCTCCTCCTGCCGGTCGGGTGCAGAGCGAGCGGTGGCTTTGATCATGGTGGAGGTCTGATTATCTGTCAGCTTCTTGATGCACCGTTGACCGGCTACGATGTTGCACACCTGCAACAAAACAGCCGCAAAAAAAATTAAACAAAATAAAATCCGGCCACTATTGGTCTAATTTTCACCACGTCTGTGCTTAAAACAAAGGTAAACTAATATAAAAGGTCTGGCTTTTTGTTTTGTATTCCAAGTGTTTTAGCGTTGTGAGTGGCTTCCCCTCCTCGTGTTCTGCATGCAGTGCTGGAGAATGGTGGTGTCACACCTGGCTTCAATCTGCTCATCACCTGAGAATCACCTGGCTTCAATCTACGAGTCACCGTCTCAGCCTTCACCTCTGTGTTGTTGGCTTTCCTAAGAACGGTCTGCTACAGTTTGACAACTTTGAAGCTCAGGAACGTACTACCATGATTTCCAGTTTCTTCTTCTGTTGTTTCTTGACATATTACCATTATAGTATTTTTTTTTAACTTTCAGTCAAGTCTCCTCCTATCTGGGCTCACTTAAAGTCTCTCAGGTCACAAGAACCTGAACAGTAGAGTTGCCACCAGTCACTCACCTCCAGGGGCAGGTAGGTGTGTTTCTGCTCCTGGCCCACCTGCAAGCAGGGCAGGTGGGGGTACTTGAGCTGTAGGCTGTACTTCTCCCTGAAGTACTGCGCCACAGTGCGCTCGACAGTCTGACCATTTTCCAGCTGTAAAGGGAACCTGAAGGGAGAAGACGAGTCAAACTCCATTTTTTTCCCCCTCCCCCCCTTCATGATGAGTCAGCTTGATTCACCCGAAAAAATGAAATAACTAAGTAAAAAAAAATATAACAGTAGCAACACATCACGGTTACTTCACTGGCCAGTGACTAATGTTTACGGCATCCTTGTCGGATGAGTCAGCCGTTCTCTGGTTTATCTGGGGGTGACTTGGTGAGGAGAACCTCAGAAAGACTAATGGCTCCCCGCCCCATCCACGCGCACCGACTGCCCAGCGCGTGTCTCTCTCCATCTCTCCCCTTTCACACGAAGCCCAGAGGCTGACTCACGTTTGATGGCTAGCAGGCCGACGGGTCACGTTGCAGACGCGGTACTTCCTCCGCATGGTTCCACAGTGTGTCACCTCCACCTTCAAGCCTGGTGAATGAATGAAACGTTTGGGTTTTTTTTAGTTTTGTAAGCATTTGCCTGTAAACGGTCGCACATGTGGCAGACTCACTGCAGGATGTTTTTAATATTTCATGTGATCTATGCGGCCATTTGTACGCCCCTTTATTTACCTTTAATTTCTTTGGTGAACTTGACCCTGTGCGAGTCTGTGAGTGGGCGGGGCTGCTCGTCGATGTTGTGAATGTCTAACACTTCACACATGAACTGGATGACTGGCTGGGCCTTGTAGAAAGCTGTGGCAGAGACTGTAGAATGAAGCAGAGGCATGAGTTAGTCCACACGATGACATATCGTACGTACCACAACATCAGGCAAATACACAGAAATATTGCATCAGCCATTTGAATTTCATTTGAAATCAATGAAGAACAATGAAATTTATTTCAGCAAAAGGCCGTCGAACCGCATCACTGAGGTCAATGTTCCGCAAACGAGCCATAATTTGCTTCTCACCGTCGATGTTGAGCATCATCTTCCACATGGCGGGGCGCACAGACTGATGGAAGCCAAACCAGACCTCCCGACCGCCACCTAGAGGATGGTCATAACCCTCTGGAGCCGAGAAGAAGGATCTTCCCACTGGAGTGTATCTGGATGAGACACATTCATCATGAGAAGCAGCACAAACTCAGAGACAAACAAAAAAAATTTATTTAAAAAAAAATATCACTGGAAGGGTCAGCTGAAAAAAGGAGGACGAAGACTGACCAGGAATTTAATTAAATGCATTTTAATGCAAGGTCCCCCATCCTGTTAAGAAGGTCAATATGGGTTTCGTCAGCGCCAAAGTCAGTGGCTAGTCAACGTGGCTACATTAGCGAAATGAAAGGGTGGTGACACTGTCCGACCGCCACTTTATTACTCCAACCCTGGGGACGCATTAATAAATTACACACATTTTTCCACTTGAATCCCAAACTTGAAACATTTCCATGGGCCAGCAGCAACAACGCTGTGCCCACAGTGCAAAAACACAGGTTGTTGGTCCAGCTGCCCGTTAATAACACTTTGAAATGGGTTTTCATTAAAGCACAGGTGATATTGTGTCTGCTCGCCGCAGCACAGGAAGCTGATATCGACTGGGGGGAAAAAAAAAAGGTAGCAGGTCAATTACAGTGGTCGGCTGGGGCCTGTGTGAGCCCCGTTTGATTTCCGCTGGGATTGGACAGCAGATAGTAGCGTCACTATGAAAACCAAACACCTAGTATTTATATGAGCGTCAAAGGGACCGCATGTTCCTTCTTATCGCTTACATTGCTAAAAAGCACCACAAGGAGTTTTAATCTGGGTGGAGTTGGGTTATTGTCAGCCAACAGGCAAAGGCTTCCTTACTTCATGGAGGGCAGGTGCCGCAGCACCACATCTACTGCGTGAACTGGGTTAGTGCTGATCGGTTTGTCCAGCTCCAGCGGTTCCGGCATGCTGCGGCCCGTCAGGACCTCGTGGAGCATGTGCCAGCTGACCAGCGACACGAAGCGTATGGACACCTTGAAAGGACGATCTTTGCCTCCCTCGCCTGGCAGGGTGACGTCCAGGTCCACCTGTAGCGAGACCGAGGGGAGGAAGGAGAGAAATGATGAGATTGTTGGACAGCGAGGGCAATAGGAGCTGGCGTGTGTGTCATCTTACCCCCGTGGGAGCCACAGGAAGTGGGTTGGCCGTGTACAGGCTCTTCTTTCCATCGTAGACTGGCCGCCGATCCCCGAAGATGGTCACCTTAAAGTGCTGCACCATAGAGTCAACCACCTCCCTGTTGGACGGACACAGCACACCGTTGCAGTGGGCGTTTCTCAAGACCAGGCCATTTTCACACAGAAACTAATGTTTTTTATTTCCTTCACAAAGTTTTTCAGAGTGCTTTTCACTGGATTTGGCCAACAAACATTTCTAGAGGTTTAAAAAAAGAAAAGTACTGCTACCATAGAAGCCCTATGCAATTCATTTTACACATTTGGAGCAGAGGCCGCAAAGGTTCAGCTTACCTGTTGACCCGCCGGGGGCACTTGTCAGGCTTGATGTCCACCTCGTACAGGTAGACATCCATCTTGGGGATCTCCACCTGGAAGCAGTTGGCCAGCAGCTTGATGGGCTTCCCCATGGTGCCATAGCCAGGCCGCCGAGGCACGGAGAACAGGGACTGGGCCCCAACGGCTCCTGCGCACAGATCAAATGGGGACATCTCACCCAGAAGTATATTTTAAGTGCTGCAGTTGTAGGGAACTGCACTTCTTCCTCCTCAGTCTCTTCAAGACGCTTCAGCTTTCCCCCCAAAAGGCTTCTTCAGCTTTAAAAGAAGAGTTCAGAGAGTCCCAGGTATTTAAACATTGTGGTGGAACACCTAGAGGGCGGTCCTTGCAGTGATAGGGCGGAACCCAGTAGAGTCGTTACCTCAACAATTAACAGGTGGGACCTTGCCACCACCCTATCCTATCATGCAAGTTGTGAGGCTCCTTTCAGGCTTTTTGTGTGAATGGGGATTCAGTTGTCTGGAGAGAGACCTCAATAGTGCCCTGTAAAGCGGCTCATTATTGGTGTCTGCTCAAAGAGGGTCACTCCAATTGGATGAAGATGGCTTCCCTCATACATCAAAACCATCCTCCTTGTGTGCAACGTGAATACTGGAGTGGCTTTTGTCTTTTAGAGATTTTAGAGACTTTATAGTTTAAAATGCACTGAGATGATCTAGTTTGGATAACACCTGCTTGTGAATGTAACAATATTGGTTTCTTTTTTGTTGAACGATGCAACCTTAGTCGGTATGTTTGCTATATTAGCAGATCAAAAAGACTTGAAATCTGGCTTTAAGAATTAATAAATTGGAAAATAAGGTTTTGATTTATATGACCTATGCAACATGTCATACTGATAACTCTCACACGACAAGGGACAAATGCAGTTCAAAATTCATTACCTATGACTATCTATGAATTTAGGAATTGGTAATCTACTAAGTGCACACTCACATTTTGTTCTGTTAACAGGTGTTACTGCTCCGACACACACACACACGCGAGACAAGATGTCTCAGGTAGGAGTCACCATAATCAAGAAACTACAAAATTCATCCTGAATGAAAACCAATGTTTTACACACACACACAAAAGAATCAACCCTTCAAAAAGTATTTCAATAAACCAGACAGGTGCCACTTTTTCTGATCCCCAGACAGCACTCTTATTTTCTCCAACCATCCTTTAGCATCCACCAGACGCCTCCAGCCTGGGAACCAGAATGTTGAACTGCTAAAAAAAAAAAAAAAAAAAAGAAAAACTCACAGTTGAGGGTGATTCATTGCCGATTTGACTCATAAAGTCACGTGTTTGGGTTGATGCTGGGGTTGAGGTACAGCAGGGGAGAAATTCATTTAAAAAATCCCTAACACAAGAACAGAAACCTCCTGTGAGGGATCATCAAACAACACCGGCAACCCTGTTTACAGTCAAGCTATGGAAGTATGTGGCTTTTGCCCTGCTCCGTCTTTTGGCCTCTCCTCTGTCGGGCTGCAGAGTGGAGGCCAGCAGGGTCGACCGAGGGTAGTCGCCCGGCGTTTTAAATAGCCACAACTTGGTAAAAATAGAGAGGGGAGTCTCGGATTTCTGCCACAACTGTCCCTGCGACGCAAAACTATGCGCACACGAACCTTTGTTATGGTGATTCCCCCTTGGGGCCCTCAGAGAAGCTCGAGAGGGAAAGACCAATTTCACACACGGCGGGAAAACGAAGAGACTCAAGACCTTCCCTGGTAAATCTGACTGGTAAAATCTCTGTTGAGGGAGGAGAAACTCGTCAGGGAGCGAAGAACCCCGACAAGCCCTCGGTGAAAAATGATGGAGCCAATGCAGCTGACCGGCAGCGGGAGGAGGAGGAAGGGGAGAAGGACAGCAGGGAGTGGCAGGAGTACGAGTGGGCAGGGTGGCTGTGCTTTACAGCTTCTCTTCTCTTCCGCCACTTGGAACTGGCTTCCATTTACAGTGACTCACACAGAGAGACCGCGAGCAGTAAAAACACCCGGCGAAGCATCCTGGAGTCCACGCGTCTGGATTTGGTTATGCGAGATAGGCAAAAACAAATACGGCGGAGTTGTAGAGCAGAAGTGGGAGAAACGATACTTATAATACGACTGAAGACTCCCTATTGTACAAAACTATACTGAGGTTTCCTAATAATAAAGTGTCTACAGAGAGTGGCAGCCAGGAATGAGAACTGTCCATCCTTTGCTTTCTCTCCCCGCTGAAACACTCAGCTGTGGAAATGTGGATTTCCTAAACAGTCACAGCCAGGTGTTGCTTCTAATCTCTGGACTGCCTTGTTTTTGTCTCCATGCAAGCACTTGAAAGGTTCAACAAAGCCTCAGTTTCAACAGGAAAACAGTATTTTTCGGCACCATGGAGTTGAGAGTGACCTGGACAGGAGCAACAATCTGCATTTGTTTTTCTATAGATTCCATTCAAAGGAAACAGAACACACACTTTCAGAATGGCCCCACTGTCACCCCCCCCCCCACCCCCCCGCTGCCAACCTGAGGCAACACCACTTCACACCTTTCACACGACGCCTGGCTGAAGAGGCAAGTTGGAAGACAGACTTTTGTTTTCTCTGTTGGTAAGACACAGATGACATTTAAACCTCTCACACATTTGCGGGTTTTATGAAACCAAACACACTTGAGCCGGCCGGGGGAAACAATCTGCAGAAGGAGGAATTTTGAGGAGCGCTAATCTGAGACAGTGATTATGACTGCCGTCTGTGAGCACAGCGCTCGTACCTGGGCAACATGCTGCAGCAATGACGATCAGCCCAGCATGTGCTTTCCACTACTGCTCTGAAGCAATTCTTTGTTATATTTACAACTCCAGAAACTTGAATTCAGTTCTTTGGTGTCTATCATCAGCAAAAAAAACAACAACACTCAAATGAAATGACTAACTCACAACTGAGCTGAATCTTTTTACCATTTAATGAACAATTGACCGAGAGTCAAAATGGCCAGTAGTCGGTGGAGTCCCTCAATCAGCAGGCTGCAAACCCTCTCGACTCCCCAACACACAACACGCTTGTTTTAGTTCACAGCAACGGGCAGATCATTCAGGGCCAAATCAAGAATTTTAATTAGGACCAAATGGAAAACATCATCAACTCTGCAGGCTGCGGCTCAATGCAACGTCGTGGAGCGCTGCGACAGAAAGCAAAAAAAAAAAACTTAGCCTCAGATGACCACGGCACGATCAAAGGGCCAGTTAGGTCTTGCACAGTGTGTGTGCAAATATGCGAGTGTGTGCGTTCAGATAATTACAGGAAGGACATGCTTTAGCAAACAGGGGAGAGTAGACTCGATCTTTCCCCTTCGTATCGCCGCGATTCTCATTTCCCCCCGGCTAAAAGCAGCAGGAGAAGGTCCAGGAGGGCGACCACTCGTCTTGACCGCCGGCGAAACTGATTCCATTAGTGCATATTGACAGAACAAACACCGTACCATTAACTCACGGATCCAAAAATCTTGGAAACTTTCCTGAAGAGTAGCGTGAGAGCGTGTGTCACATAGGCTCTGCTGCAGTCACAGAGCAGTTCGCTCGCACAGAAACAAAACACCGATAGAAACTTGTCAACATTATCTAATCTCCAGATGTCCAGCAGCATGCTTTTTTTTGTTCTAAACATTGCTATTTTTCCCTGCCAATTTCTACAGAACACAGTTTAGTGTTCATTTGGTGCGGCAATGATAAGTCGATTGTATCGGTGCCTCGCTCATCAAGCTGCCAACCGCACTTTTGGACACGTTTGAACAATTTTTTTTTTTTTGCTGGCAGATTAGAAACGCCACCATTAACTTTGGCAACGTGATGCGCCGTGATTGTTTGTTCGCGTTCAGAATGCGCCGCTGTTAGAGCAGACTCCACAGAGGACCAGGACGAGAGTCTTTCCAAGTCATCTCTCCAGCGTGACAATCCTCTCAACAGACAGATATCAACATTTTTTTTTAACTTATTATATTTCTATAATTATTAGGGAGAAAAGAAATTCTGCAAAATGATTCAACATGGGTATGGTTACAAGTTTAGTACTGATGGGAGCAGTTGGGTGTCTTCCAACTTTTGAATTTGGACTCGTTTCAAATGAACTTGCATTTCAAAAAAATAAAATTTACGGTAACGGTGATCATCACTTTCATCCTCTAAACAAAGCTTCCAAGGTTTTCCAATCCTGCCAAGCCACTTAGAAAACTTCCTTTGAATTGATCATATGTAAAGAGCCCACACAAAGGCAAAGTGAGACAAATGCGATGCAGTTTGGGAGGAAGTGGAGCTACAGAAGCATTGATGCTAATCTCCTGAGGAGCAGCAGCTCGAGCAGCTTTTTAAAAGCCACATTCTTCCTCCTGGCGTTGTTGAGAACGACGAGTTCTTGTCTCTTATCTACCAACTGTTTATCTGGGAAAGAATCGGACTTTTTGCGGAATAATGCCGATAATGCTTTTAAGTTGAAATCTGAGTTGATCCATCTTCTGTTCTGGGCAACGTTTCCCTTCTTAATTGCAGAAAGTGATCAGGTCTACATGATTAATGAATCAGATCAGATTAATGAATGAACAACAAATTCCTCAAAAACAATTCACTTCAAATAGATCTAAAAATGCCAGCATCGCCGCGAGGAGTGAACCGAGCAAGCGAACGTTGCGATGCACCAACGTGTAAGGCGTTGTCTTTCGGAGTCCTGTGCAGGAGCCATTTCTAAGAAAGTGAACTCGGTCCACCCCGCTCTCTAACACAACACAGTCACACTACACATAGTAGGCCGCCAGCCAGGATCACTGGATAGCGAGGAGCTCGGATGACATACAGCCTCTGCGAAAGCCGCGTCTTGGCCACGTCTCTCTCTCTCTCTCCCTCCCTCCAGTACACAAGCAGGCGTGCAGCTAATGAGCGCACATGTCCGCGCGCACGCAGGGCCCACACACCGCCGCGCACATGCGCGCACAATACAGCTGTTGTGTTTGTAATCCACAGAGGCCGGAGCTGTGGGAAACAGGGCGAGTGCTCGGCGGCGAGGCACAATGGCGTTAGTCACAGCAGGCAGACACACACACACACATGCACGCTAACACACACACACACACACACACACACACACACACACACACACACACACACACACACACACACACACACACAAACACACCGATAGCGTTTGACGCACGCAGGCTCCTCCCTCCCGTTCCCCTCGTCAGACTCAAGGGTGTTGCATCTGGCACCCATGGGAGTCAGCGCCAGCAGATAAAGGCCCGGCAGGCAGCTACACACTGGAGGTCCTGCTCCGTCACAATAACGCGCACAAAAATGCTGTAATCCCTCCTCAGGACGGCCATGAGGCTGAGGGAGAATGCAACGAATGCACGGGAACGAGCGCGGGATTGAAAAATCCCGACAGTTTTATGAATTAATACACAGATCGAGGCTGTGTGAGAGGGACCAGGAGGTTCTGCAGGGGGAGCTTAAATGGAGCCTTCTGTCCTCGGCGGTCCTGCTACTTGGGCCCGAGTGGGCCAGCAGCTGGAGGCCAGGGCTCTGTTGACTTTTTTATGTTGACTCGCGGCCACGACAGGAGCCGTCACTAAAGGGCTTACATGTGCTCGGATAAATAAATTAGGAACCAAAACGAGGCGACGGTCGGAATTCTGCAACGGTCACATTGGCGACTTTAATGGGAAACTTTCTGAAGAAAAAATCACAGGAAACCAATGGGCAACGCAGAACCGTTCATTTATTAAGATTCTGCTTTTAACAAGTCAGATGTTAAACTGTAAAAATTTTGAAAAGATGACTTTATAAAAAGGACAGAGTTTATCTGTAAAGGTGGAGGGAAAAAAACATTAGAAATGACTCTTTAGAAAATCTGTAAAATAAGTCTATTCAAAAATTCTTGAGTAGACGGGTTGTCAATTTTTGGGGCTTGTCTCTTGTCTCCAACACAAAGTCTTGAATTTGATTAAACTATCTCGATTGGAGACCCAAGCTAAAATGATTAAGAGATATTTAAAATTTTCTGCCACAGGGGAGATTTTGATTTTCTCCTACTAGTGAACCAACACTCGTCATCCAATTCCGTCTCTTCCCTCCCATTTATAACCTCCCCCAAATGAGCCCTGAGCAGCTCCCCCCAAAAAAACAGATCTCAGGCGGGGGAAGGATAGGGTCGGTGGAGGAGGAGGCCAGTGTGGTCTGGCTCCTCCGACTTCTAATCTCTGACGCATCACAACCTCCAGTGCTGCTCCCCTCACGGCCTCCGCCTCTCCCGACACCAGACAAACACCCACAACCCTCCCGTCCTGCCGACTTTCTCCTTTACTTAGCCAGCCCACTTCCAAGGCTCAGCCGCCTCCGCCTCCTCTGAACTATGACAGCATCGTGTGTCAGACGGTGCGGTTTCCTTTTGCTCTATTTCGATACGCCATGATTAAAGATCTTTTTTTTCTCTCTTGGCAAACCAAATAAAGACGTACTCGGCTCAGTCCGTAGCGTTTGAAGAGCGGAAAACGCGGCGGGCAGCAAATTTTAAGATATGCACCGCGAGGTGTTGCGTGTAGCAAAGCGTCAACTAAACACCACTTGCTCCTCTCAAGAAAGCCAAAAAATAGCTTTTAAAGAACTCATGAAGCACTATCCAAGTCAATCCAAGTCAGGGTTTCATTTCCATTTTGTCTTCAAAAGGGAAAAAAACTTGATTATCTTTTCGCAGCTCTTCTGCAGGGGATTTAACCCAGTGCTAACCAGTTAAAAGACAATGGCAACGGCAAGTGAACAATGGAGTAGACGGACTGAGAAAGGGCTTTTAATTAAGTCAAATAAATGCAAGGGTTTATGTCGACCACATTTAAAAGCGCCAGAGTATGCGCCAAACTGCATTCTCCATAGAAACGCCCGACAATATGCGAATGGCTTGGCCCTTTGGGGGGGGGCGATGAGGGCGTGGACGGGGGGTGGTGGTGGGGTCGCCCATTGTTGAGCCTTCTTGAATGAGCTCTGTATTATGGGGAGAGACTGCAAATCAAGTGCAAAAGGCCTCCCTTTCGAGCTGACCTCACTGTCTGCACAACCTCCAAGGAGGGCCGCTCTACGAGGAGTTTCCCACTGCGGCGCCGCCGCCACGGAGGCGAAAAGAAGCCGTAACCAGGCAAAGAGGGGGTTGACTCTGAATCCCCCCCCCCCAAAAAAAGAGCGGGAAATCCACAAGTGTGGGAGAGTGTGTGTGTGTGTGTGTGCAGGGGCATGAGTGAGAAGTTAATCAGACAATGGGAACAAAGTCTGCTTGTTTAGGATGCTTGAAGAAATAAAATACCCCCCAAATAGTTCCCTAGTGACACCATCACCAGTCCTTTCACTTGCTCGGGCTGCTTTCACTTCCAGGAAGGTCGGCGAGAGGAACCTAATTTCCTCCCGCTAAGTTGGAGTGATGGCTAGGACGCACAACAACGGGCAACAGTGACAATAAAACCCTGGTTTGTCTCCCCTTGGATGATGTTCGGATGATTTATACACATCGGAAGTGTTTTCCAAAAGGCATACAAGTGTAAACAGAGCCCAGTTGTTTTCTGGTGGGAGGGAAACTTGCAAACAGGAAGAATTAGTCACCTCCAAGGCAGCCTTGAGGTCTCTCCCCCAGAGGAGCTAATCTTCATACATGTTGTGGCCCATGGTGAGCCTAACGACTCTCCGGATGGCAAGGAGGGGAACATCCACATCAACACCTGGGAGGTGTTTAAGGGTCACTAATGGGTTTCACACTACCAACACAACTACTAAAAAAAACAATTACTATTGAAGAAGCCTTTTTTTTTATAAAGGTGAAACAACTGAGCATTTAAAGGCAGTCTGGCTCCATGCAGGCCAAAACCACCTTTCAAGAGCACTACATCGCTTGTCACCAAACTCATAGGAGACCAACCAATTAATGAAAATAGAGCAGCATCAGACTTTTAATGTTGCATTTTTTAATTTGGTCAAATAAAATAAGGTAGGTGGGCCAATATTAAATATAAAAAATATACATATAAAAATATCAATTCTGCAGCCCAAGCCTTTTTTAGTTACTGTGTAATAAACACACTACTTTTTTGTGTTTTGTCTCCACTAAAATTGTTCTATTATGTATGTATTATGTCCAACGACTGAATAAAACCAATATTCCAATTCCAATTGAGTCATAAGGTAGCGCTGCATCAGTATCAGGTGTCAGGCTGTCTCAGGCCATACCTCAGGTTTAGCACATCAAAATGGATTTGATTTGCTTTGGACTTATAAAGCCTTGCACCCTTTTATCCCCAAGTGCTAAGCCCTCTGGAGCCGCGACTCACAAGCCACATTCTGGAGCTGGGACAACAATAAAGAAGGAACCTTTGTAAGTCCGTTTGTAAGTGTGCTTCTTTTAACAGTGTTTTAAAAAAGTTACTAAACAGCTCCATATATATTAATGAACAATGACACTATCATAAGGCCGCTAGTCAATCGGGCCACGTTGTATATTCAGACCAGGAATTTTTTTGAATTTAAGTTGTCTGGAAAAAAAAGAAAAACGCTTAAAAAAAACAACTGTGATTCAGAGGATGTAAGAGTAATTTGTCATCCTGCCGGAAGAGTTAGTCATAATGGCTGAGTTTTTAGCATGACTGCAGGTGCTTAGGTGCTTGGAAAACACCCCATGTTCCATCCGCTGACATTTGGACACCTCCCAACAGAGGGAATCAGAGAAGCTGATGAAACCACGAGCAAAAGAGAAGACCATCGCTGTTTCTCTCTCTCATTTTTTCTGATAATAAATAAAGATGGGACGGCTTCAAAAAAACAAAAAAAAAACCCAGCTAGATCATGTTTCCGCAGCTAATCAGGAGTACCTGGCCTTCAGTTTATGGGCATGTAAGTAGAATGCTTCCGTTAGAGCTCAGACAAAAGCCCAGTCCAGACGGTTTAACTGTCACTTGGACCCGGAGGAAAGGAAAAAAAAAAGAAGAAGCTTTTGGCACTGGCTATTGCCTTGGAAAGCAGTTTGGTCAATAGAAATGAGATTACTGCCGCACTTCGACATTTTAAACTACAAGATATTCTTGCTTGTGTGTGCGGCACCAAATTTAAACTGCACACAAATTTGTCTGAAGAATGAAATTTGACATTATGATTTCAGCAGTCATTTAGCAGCGTTACCATCAAACACTTGTATGCAACCGCTGCGTTTGAAAAAAAACATACAAAACCAAACTGCTTGTGTGTATTGCACGGAGCAATAGTGGTAAACCAGACAACAATGTTGTGGGAGTGGTCTACAATAAATGTGTTTAGGTCAGTCAGGGGTCAGTGGGTGAAGCAAGACTTTGGTTGCATGTTCTTGAAATGAGTAGCCAGTCTAGTTTTGATCTTGTCGTGCATCATTCTGCATCAATGGATGTGTGAACATGACTCAAATTGCAATGACAATTTTTGAAATGCAGGGGAATTCCAGGATTAATGGTAGCAGCACCTGCTCATAATGCTGCAGCTCATCAACAAAAAAAAATATCTTAGAACATGGGCTGCTGTCACATCATTCCATTTACAGTGCATCTTCTATTGCCAACTGACAGCACGACATGATGACCGATCACAGACCTGCCCAAACATTAAACATCCATCATCGCATTGGAGTGACATTTCTCCAACAGAGTAAAATGTCACCCTCGGGATACGTAAATCACACTGCCTCCTCCCAACTTAAGTGTAAAAAAAAAAAAAAAAAAAAAAAAAAAAAAAAAAATTGGCAACAACTTGAGTCATACACGGTGGGGAGCAGCACTCTTACCTGTAGTTCCGATTTCCATTCATGAGGTCCTGCCCGGTTCCCTTCCCGGATCAGAGTTGTCAACGGTATGGGACTACTACTCCTCCGTTCAGTCCGGTGTCTCCTTCGGCTTGACACCGCCGAGTGGCAACGTAGCCCGGGCTGCGCAAGCTGCTCTCCCGGCGGACTGTCAGAGAGAGAGACACGGAGGGGGGCCTGTCGGTACGGTCGTGTCGCCGGCCGGGAGACTCCGGCGTCGCCGCACACGGTCAACGTATCCCCGATTGGATTTCACTGCCACGGCGAAAGCTGCGGTTGGTAACTGGTTCCGAAACGCGAGCCTGCGCTGGCGGAGAGTTGAGGTGGGGGAGGCAGAGAAAAACTGCGAGCTAGCCAAGTTAGCTCGCTAGCAGGGGTCGGGGAAAAAAAGTGTCTGGAGAGGATAGGAGGAGGTGTCAGGATATCATCATAGCGGGTTTGCGGGCTCCAAATAAATCCCCACCGATAATTTAACGTTGACAGTCACGACATATATTTGGTTCGTTGGCACAGCGATCGTTAGCTACACTAATTAGCTAGCTGGATACTTGGAATTGTGACAGGCGGCGGCGGCGGCGACTTTTATCGCGTTGAGAAAAAAAAAGGGGGGGGAGACGAAAACAGACGTCGACGCGAGCACGTCTCCAAAGAGGCAGCGTAATCCAACAACGTCGTCCTCCCCGTTTTGTATCCCGGTGCCGGAATAGGACTGTCAACACCGGGCAGAGTCCGACGGTAGCTGTCAAAAGCCTCGGACTGCTTGACAGATAACTCTGCGGGGCTTTGGCCAGCCAGCTAAATATGGTGAAGTTGCCTCTCTGACACCGACAGGAAGAGGTGGGCTCTGCCAGCCCACGTCAGAAACACACACTCCGCCTTCGCACGGCGGTAAACCTACGTTATAATACGAGGAAGAAATTACCATCAGCATCACCGTCATAACAATAGTATAAAAGAGTAATTGAAATGAAAGACTTAACCAATTGTTTTGATCTCACTCGGTCGTGAATACAAAACATCCGTGGCATGTTTTGTTTTTTTGTTTTTTTTGCTGAACTGAGAGATTTCTTAAAATAATAACAGTGGGAATATTTAGTTTCTTTAAATGTACTGTCCTCACACACTGGTAGATTCTCAGCTTACAATACTATCTGAGGCCCTGCGATGAACTGGTGACTTGTCCAGGGTGTCACCCTGCCTTTGCCCGAAGACAGCTGGGATAGGCTCCAGCAGACCCCCGTGACCCTGAATAGGAATAAGCAGGTATAGAAGATGAATGAATGAATGAATGAATGAATACTATCTGACTACAGCAGGAGATAAAACCCTAACTGAATGAAATATTCAGCCCGTTACATAAAAATGTACATTGTTAATTCAAGGTACTTTTTTTCATCAGTGAGGTAATTGTAACAAAACTATGCTGACAGTGGCTTGACTGAGCTTGTCATGTAAAATGTATAGATCTGTGTTGTTGCAATTTGTGTTATAACAGATTGGTTTGGTAAACCCATTCGAAAAGAAAAAGTAAAGCATTGATGCGACTTAAAATAACAACAACAACAACAACAACAACAATAATAATAATAATAATAATGACAACCAGACGTAATAAAAAACAACTTTTTATTTTTCTTTAAAAAATAACCCGCCCCAACAGAGTTCCCATACTATCACATACAGAGCCAAAATAATATGCTTCCATGTCCTTTCATTCAAATCTATTGGGAAGTGCTATGACAAGGACTGTTCTTGATCAGTGGCTTCAATATTGCTTCGTCAGATAGTGAGGCTGCGTGGAGAGGAGTAGTGGACTCTCCCTGTGTCCACGTGATGCATTTTTTTTCTTTCCCCCAAGGGAGGCTGCCTTTATCGTCTCATGCCTCCCCCTTTGCAAGGTGCTTTGTGGCTTCAGTGAGTGAATAACTGCATCTGGTTTCAGTGGTGCTAGGAAATGCCCCCTCGACTGATTTTTTTTTTTTGTTTGTTTTTAACTTTTAAGCACAGAATGAGGGATTTAAAAACACTGTCCCCAACTGTGAAAGGCCCGGCGACTGGTGAGCCAAAATACATAACAGGTTAATATTATATATTTATATATACAAATCACCTTGGACACAATGAAATATCAGTACAAAGGCATATAGATAATAACATGATTCAAAAATCAAACTCATCCGATCTCTTATCTTTTGATCCCTTTCCACTTAAAGGGGCTCTGATCATCAGACAAGATTTTGAGGCGCTTTCAGGGCGACAAGAGGTGGAATATTTTTTTTTGTTGTTGTGTGAGACAGTTTCCACAGTGCCCCCTTGAGGATACACTCTGACACTAGTCACGATATTCATAATAATGACAAAAGGAAATAGCAGTCTTTATAAACATTACACAATCGAGGCAAAACAACTGACAGGCAGTGGCGAGCGCGAGGCTCCTACCGCTAAGAAAACCCAAAATAAGGTGGCTCAGAATATCCAGTCATAAAAAATAATTACATGCATCCCCACCCCGTAAAATCCAGAAAGTGACTTGATGTTTAGGCAGGAAACGTTATGTATTCTAGTAATAGTGGTCTACCCTGTCCGATTTCACAATCCCCTACATGTGCCGCCCATGCACACAGAGCACCAATAGAGAGTGGCTAACACATGCTAGGGAGATTGAGGCAGGGGTATGCTGCAGGTGGGGTCACGTTTTCATGTTGGGATGAATAATAGCAGGGACTGGAGGCAATGACGTGAAGGCTGTCGAGGGTTCGTTTGGCTTGCAAGGAAATCAGGGGACGAGTGCATCTGAATTGGTTCAATGCTGCATGCTAAGAAAGATAGCGAGAGGGCAGACAAGAGTGTGGGTGAGTGTGTGCTTCTGCGTTCCAGGCCTTGAACTATAAATGCCCAAAAGAGGGAAGAGCTTTGAGTTAAAGAAGATGGCAAAAGGGGGAAGGATGATTCCCCTGAAACATGCAACAGGGTCGGGCGTTTTGAATGCACTGTGGTTCACGTGTACATGTCGTGATGTGCAGAGTGACTGGATCAAGGTCGGTCCACTGACAGCGAGGTCAGCTTTGCAGCACTTAAGTGATCACAGACTTTGCCAGCATTTAAAGTCGACAGAGGGAGCGTTGGCCTTGCCTATTGCCTGTAAAGTTTCCTCTTTGTTCAGAAAGCTATGCAAGTGCGGGTGGTCGAGTATTTTTTTTTTTTTGTTAGGCTTCAGGGCAGATGAGTCCCACCGGTTTGAAGTCAAAACAAATCTATAGGTAAAATAAAAAGTGCCACTTGAATCATAAAAAGAGCAATACAGAAATAAGGAATTAACTTCCTGTTTTAAGTGCCCCATTATCCATTGGTTGGCATCATTTTGGCTGGTTCGTAATGCTGGTTCAGGTGCATGGGGTGCAAGTATATTTGATACACTCTACGCAAATGGTCCCTCTACTTTTTATTCTACAGGCTAAAAATCGCTCAAGGAGACTGAGCGGCCAGCACTGGGAGTGCTGCGGGACCACCTCCTCTCCGTCTACGATATGCTACACCTGCTCTGTCCGCCCGCTAACACAAAGACCAGAGGACTAGCCTCGCTAACGTTTATGTGCAGGACTGGTGGCACCTACATCGCTAATGCTAAGTGCTAATGTACCATACCTCAGGCCCCTCAAGGCTGCTTTTAAAATAAAAAATAATCATAAAAAAAACATTATTGGAAAAACATATAAACAAAAGACACAGAAAATAATGAATGTAGTCCATGATGTCAAAAACAATATGTCTAAGTGTGCATGCCCGGTTTTACCCCTCTGGAGGATCAATACACTACGGGGCTTGGAAACACTGCCATCCCGCTGTGGGATGGCTGACGAGGCAGCATCGTGGTGAAAGTTTTTAAAACAAAAAGAAAAAAAGGGGGGTTTTCATGATTTTTTTTTTTAACTCCTTTCTTTAACTGCCTTTTTCCCCCTCCCCATCTGTATTGCATACTTACATACACACGAGTGTGAAGGTAGCGCATTATACAATTACATAATAATACCCAAGGTTGTTTTTTTTTTAACATAAAAAGAGCAACAGTCCTGGTAATGTAAAAACAATAAAATGACAATCTTAATAATAATAATAATAATAACAATAACAACAACAACAATAATAAGATTCATAACCTTTTGAGTGCATGAGGCTGTCGGAGTCTGCGTGTGTCTTACAGTTGGGCGATGGGTCGTTTTCTTGCTTGAACTTGGGTCAATCGACTGGCAGGTTGGTGAAGTGTGTATTGTCACTGGGAATAAGGAATGGGGATGAGGTGGTGGTAGTGGTGGTGTTGGTGGCGGCGTCGTCGGGCCGTGTGCTCACTCAGGTCGAGATGAGTAGGAGGGAGAGGGTTTTTTTTTTCTTTTTGATGGCGATGATACTTGTAGCTCAGGCAAAGTACATGGTTCTCAGGGTGTCGTGGTGAATCTGAACAGCCTTGGCCAGCGCCTGGGGGTCCCGGCCGTTGCTCTGGCCGGACACATGGCTGCCTTCGCCGCTGCAGGAGCAAGAGGGAGAGAGGTTACACAACAACGTCAGTCAATCTTAGGAGTATGGATATATTAATGTTAAAAAAAATATAAAAGACTTCAAGGCCAATGCTTGTTCAAAAAAGGGTCACAAGCGAGACATATAAGAGACATACCCATTGAAAAAGAGTATGACTATTAATATTTAAATGTGCAATATTGTGCCAATTCTTTCATTCCTCCGTCATCTCCGCCCACCATGGAATTCTTCAGTTTAAAATTTTAAACCACTAGCATTATACTAAAGGAAAGCTAGCCCGTGCACGGTGCAAAAATCAAACAGGGTCCCTGATCCACCCTCTTTGGTCCCTGTCGCAGTAAACATCTGGGAGACGTTTTTAAAACTTTTTCTGAGGCTTTTCAAATAGCCAATCCCCACTGACAGCATTATTCGGAATAATTAATGAAGAAATGAAATTGCCAAATTATGAATCTAATGCTATAGCTTTTGCTTCGCTTATTGCAACTGCGACGACTAATTATTCTGAAATGGAAAGATGGGGCTCCAGCCACCTACTCAGACTGGATTGGAGATCTAATGAAGTTCCTACGGCTAGAGAAGATTAGGTCCTCTCTGAATGGATCTAGAGACAGATTTTATAATGCCTGGCAGCCAATTATCTCTCATGTCAAAAACAGCAAAATCGACCTCACAAGTTTGAAATGATTGTTTAATGAGTCTGGTCAAGGAGTGATAGTGGTGGCATGTCAGTGTACCTACCACAAACAGATTAGATACGAGGTGTGGTGCGTTTTCTCTTCTTCCTTATTTTATTCATCTATTTATTTTATGTATATGTGTGTATGTGTGTATACAGTATATGTCTGTATATATCTATATTATTTAGTCATCTGTTATGTAAATATGTGTGTGGGTTGTTTTATATATATATATATATATATATATATATATATATATATATATATATATATATATATATATATATATATATATATATATACATATATATATATTTAATGGGATAGGGACTGGGGGATTTTGGTTTGGATTATGTAACTGCTGCAATTGTATTCAATAAGATGCATCTGGGTTTGTTTTTTTGCTTGTTAACGTGAAAACTTCTTGCCTGAAAGGTTAAAAAAAAATATTGTACCAATTCTTGGAGCTACATTTTTATTTTAAGTTCCAGTCAAGCAACTAGCAACAATCAATTTGCCAAAAGAAAAAAAGATCTAAAGAAAATAAATGTATTTAACCCTCCATAAAGCGTTCCTTCAAATGTTGTAAAATGCAACATGAGGCCTTCAAAATAGTAAAATTGATATTATTGATGTTTCTGCGTTGTTTATTTCCCTTTTTGCACCATTGAAAACATAATATCATCATTCTTTTCATGACCCCCCAAAAAATTCATTCATTAAGAGAACCTTCAATGCAGTAACTGTGCATTTAAAAAGGCATTTGAAAAAACAGCTAACTCAAGGTCTCTTATGTAGAACAACCAACTCATTGCAAGTGTTTGAGGGCATATCCGGAACAATGCAAAGAATCTACACACAATGTTGTAAACGTACAAACGCTGGTGCAAACCTCACAAAACTCCAGCGGAGACTTTTCTGAACTGTACTCACCTGTCATGTTCTTTGTCCACTAGATGGTAGCGGGCACGGAAGGCCACTAGACGAGCGTAGTAGGCTGGCGCAGGGATGGAGACCGAGCGTGTGCAACGTACGTAGGTGTGGCACAACTGGTAGGTCAGTATCTGCAGCTCGTCCGCGGTGAAGCGATTGTCGTCCCACAAAACGTAGTAATGAGACGGTCGGCTGGTGCCCTGCAGAAGAGAGACAGAGTTGCCGCTGAGGCCACCGAAAGCAACACGGAGCAAAACACAGCGTCTCTGCCGTCTGCTGTTACCTGTATGCCGGCGTGGCTGCACAGGTAGAAGTCAAACTCAAAGGGATGGGTGATGCTGGTGTCCACGGTAGTCCCTGCAGGAATATTCCCACTCTTCCCAATCTTTAAAAAGAAAAACAAAATGAGAGGATAATGATTCATTAGGAAGGTGTGAAAAAGTGAGCTTTAACATTGTAGTGGGAGGTGGGAGGGTGGGGATGAATACCCTCTCAGACTTGTCGGCACAGAAGAGGCGTGTGTGATGGCGTTTCTGCACCACGATATATGTGATTCCTGGTTGATAGTCTTTCTCCAGTTTAATGCAGGCGTCTCTGATGGCCAGGAGCTCGTAGTGGAGAATCTGCACAAAGAAATAGCTTGTTTCAGTTAAAAAATATATATATAACTCTACTAGGTAAAATCAAAAAAGAACCGTCCGAGTCGTGCAGTAGCTACAATTGATTGCCGTCCTTACTTGTGGCAACTGCCCTTCAGGAACTCCATCTCTGTAGAAAATGATGCGCGTGGGCTTGAAGCGGGTGGATTTGTAGAACTGAATGAGCAGCTCTCGCACCATGTAGGACAAATCCTCAATGATCTCCTGCCTGGGCCTCTGCACTCGCACGGTGGCACAGTACCTGCTGGGATGAGCGTCCATACTGCCAACCACCTGGAAAACAGCGGGTCGAAGGGCAGCGTTATGGCCGTTTGCCATGTATGGGTGCCAAAAATATATGTAAACATTAGCGATGGGACACGTGGTAGCGCTAATCTATTTAGCAGCAAACATCAGAAAGCAGACCCGGGCAAATTACGGCCCGCGGGCCACATCCGGCCCTTTGTGCATCACTGTCTGGCCCGCGTGAGGCCAATCATAAATTAGAATATGTTGGCTATTTAAAATATTTATGTCGTGCATGCAAGATAACCATGTTGCTTTTATTTTGAAAAGCATTATGGACACGCATGTGTGAAGGTGAGCAGCAACAAGTGACGCTAACCAGGTTACCCTCGACATGTCAGCAGCTCAAGCCAAGAAAAGGAAAGATGATTACCGTGTTTTCAACAAGACCTGGACTGCCAAGAACTTCTCTACAGAATATCAAAGGCAAAGCTGTGTACTTCATTTGTGGTACACGGGTCGCTGTGTTAAAAGATTACAATCTGAGTCGCCACTACATGACCAAAAATGAGAAAGAAATTGAAACTTTATCACAAAATCGTTCAAAAGGAAGCCGTTTTTCAATGGAGAGTTCACTAAAGGAGTGCGAATGGACTCTGTTGCAATAAAAGGGAACATTCGAGAACGGGCCACTCTTAACTTTTAAATGATTATTTAGGGGAAAAAACTGTGATCGGAGAGGCTGCTCATATTTAATCTGATGGAGAATCATGCAGTATGTTAACTGCAAAAAAAAAACCTGTTAAATGCTTTGGCAGTTAAAAATGTAAAAAGAATTGTTAAACCAGTGAAAAGTCCTGCTTGTATTCCTTAATTCCTTGGATAATTCAGGACGTAAAAATGACGACTTTCAGATAAAAAAAAAAACGAGTTCCTGAAAAAGGAGAGACCAATAAAAAGAAGAATCCCTTTCTGTTGCATAAGAGCAGGATTCTCAGCAAAGTCTGATATTCCACTCCCTCCTTCTCACTCGACGTGCGTTTGTTTTACGAGCCACCTCTAGAGGGCGCCAGCGCGAAGTGCCACGTCCTGAAATGCACCTTTTGTTTTCATTCCTCAAATCCTTTCTGCATCTGCATGTCCTCCATGTGTGTGTGTGTGTGTGTGTGTGTGTGTGCGTGCGCACCTGGGCGAGAGCATCAGCGCAGACCACAAGCCCGCTCACATCTCACCGTGCGTGAGTTATGTCATCGTCGCTAGGCAACAACGCAGCCAACCGCCGCAGAGTTTAAGGGTGGTAGTGGGGGGGGGGGGGGGGGTTGGGCTGAACGTCATTTCCTTTTGAAACTTGCGTCAGTGATGATCTGTTTGTTTCTCCTCTTCCCTCACTCAAACAATCCTCTGTCAGCACTTCCTTCTTTGCTCAGCGTTGTTCATTGTGTGTCTACGATGCGGCCGGGGGTTTGGTGCGTTTCCGTGCAACTACCGCTGCAACACTTCACGTCTGCTCGTTGCTACGCTATCTGAGGGAAAAATGTGCCACCGAACCCAGCGTCCATTTTCTATCACCACCATAAAGAGCCTCTTTGGAAATCCAATAGCAAACAAAATATAATTCTAATCTAATCTAATCTGGCAATATTAAACATGTTGATTTTTCTATGACACAACGTACAGAAAATGATAATACCATTACTTCATCTTTACCGCAAAGATCAGGACCATGGACTTCATTTACCAACAGATCATATGTCACCTCAGGCTCTCACCCTCAGTCACGGACAAACAGATTCTATATGGACCACAGCAAAAGAAGTCCACAATTATACATTAAAGTCTATTTAAATTTATAATAATTCAATGTAGAACTACACAACAATATTTACTTATATACATCTACATGACTAAATTAAGTTCATTTTGTCTTTTCTTGCAATTTCTTCTCATTGGTCCTTTTAATATGCATCTACATGTTAATATTTATATATGTAGTTTCTATATTTATGCATCTCTCTCTCTCTCTCTCTCTCTCTCTCTCTCTCTCTCTCTCTCTCTCTCTCTCTCTCTCTCTCTCTCTCTCTCTGGGTTTCTTCACAGATCTGAGTTTTTCCCAGCCACTGTCATACCTTGCAGCTCTGCGTGGCCAGTTGCTTTTTTGAGACGCCTTTGGCTGTGACTTAGCGCTGTGCAAATAATAGTTGATTGATGATTACAGTTAATCTTCCCCCTCACATACACACACAACTATCTTAGTGTCACAAAGTAGTGTTGTTGTGTCTCAGTGTGTTGTTGTTCTCGTCACCCTTCTACAAGCGCTGCTCGACAAGGCCGTCACCCCCAGACTTACCGCAGTGATAGAGGGCTTCTTGCCATCGCCAGCAGGGGGGTGTGTGACATCTGCCCCCAGGAAGATCACGGGCTGCTGAAACACTGCTGACCTGGAAGAGCCGACAGGGGGGACTGTGAGTTTTCTTTTGCTTATCCAGTAAATGTAGTAAAAGTTTTACAACTGAGTCATTAACGCCAGAGAGAAACACTGACCGTTGGTGAGGCACCAGGATGTTGTTGATGCCGCCCAGCTTGACGTTGATCTTGAGGCAGAGGTTGGAGAGGGTCTGAGGCGACGTCTTCACCACGTTCTTCACCTGGACGCACTGCGTGGCCATGCCCAGGAGGGTGTCCCCGACGCGCTTCACCTCGGCTGCGGAGAGACCGTTCAGAAAGTTCAGACGGGGAACCCGTGAGTGCCAGCTCACAGGAAAAAGCACAACAGCTGCTGTGTAACTGAAGTCGAGGGTTACCATAGACAGGAGTTTTCCCTGGGAGGATGACGATGATGAGCTGCAGTCCGGAGTAGGTGTTCTTCAGGTGCCGGAACATGGGCTCCACGCTGTCCGCTCCCTGGGCGTATTTACAGAAGCACGGCTGGCCCTGGATGGGCATCCCAGCGTCCTTGGAGATCTTACGCAGCTGGTCTGTGAAGTTCCTGAGACAAAAGAAGAAAAACAGAAATGACTGGGCTGACCTACTGCTGGAGACTACGGTGGCCGACAAGGGCCAAACACAATACAACTGGCTAATGTGCCTAGGTTGGTGAAAACAGCTGCAGGTATGGAAACGATGCAAATTCAACAACAAATAACACAAACACAAGTCTAAACAAGGTACAAAACGAGGATGGTGGTGCAAATGAAAAAAAAAACGCGCTGCAAGACATGAAAACACAAACTTAAATCATCAAATGTACTGCAAACATAGCAGCGATGCATAACACAACGGATGCAAACCAACAAAACACATAAACGAAAAAAAACGCTGCATTAAATCAGTCACTACAACGGAAGTGCTCCAAACCTGCAGGGGGCGCTGTTAGTGGAATAGCTCAATGGAGAGACACACAGGTAGACTGAGGACGGGTGACTGACGGTGTTTCAAATCACAGCGGCTTAGCACGCTAATTTCTAGACAGCCGTCCTCGGTCTACCTGTCTGTCTCTCCGCTGACAGTGCCCCCTGCAGGTTTGGAACATGTCCATAGTGACTGCTTTATGCAGCGTTTGTTTTTTTTTGCGTTTGCATGTTTTCTTGGTTTGCATCTGTTGTTTTGTATCCCTTCTCTGTTTGCAGGGCATTTGATGATGAAGTTTATGTTTTTATGTCTTGCGGCGCATTTTTTTCATTTGCACCACAATCCTCGTTTTGTACCTTGTTTAGGTTTGCGTTTGTGAGTTTGCCTCGTTTCCATACCTGCAACTGTTTTCACCAACTTTAGGCGCATTAGGCAGTATTGTGTTTGGCCCTTGTCGGCCACCGTAGGAGACACTATAACAGCACCATATGCTAGCCAGCACTCCAGTGAAAAAATGTCATTTCCAATTCCTGTGTTCCTCCCTCCCCAGCACTTACTTCAGCACCTCTTCTCGGCATTGTTTCTGGGGGGCGAAGCAGGCGATGGCCCAAACTTTGATCTCGATGCCGTTGTAGAACTGCTTCCCCCTCATGTCCCACACCCCCTGGTTGGGCGTGGCAATGGCACGGTTCTGTGGAGCACAGGATCAGTGTTTACATCAAGGCAACAACAACAAGATGTCCGGTGTCTGTTCTCCAGTCTTTTAGATGTTCAGACAGATCAGGGGTCGGCAAGCATCACTATCAAAAGAGCTATCTTGCCCCATCTGGCATCAAATAACATTTCTTGCCGTGAGTTCGGAAAGAAAGTCAATGCGCATGTTATCTGACAGCAATAAAAACGTCCGGTGATTGACGTTTGCACCAACGCCTGATGATCGAGGTCGCAAAATGCGGCAGGGTTACCAGGGCGCAATTTGTGCTTCTGACTCATCAGGTGTCGAATTCTGGGCATTTTTGCGCCTGCATTTCATTGGCTCCAACAACGTAAAGGTGGCGGAGATAATGTGTAAGTAACTCGAAACAGAGGTTCAACCTTGTCGTCTTTCCACATATTTTTGGAGGCAGCTTTGTACCATCTCTTTTTCTCAAATGCTTTTCTCAACATGCTCAGTTTAAAAAAATGTCCTCGCCTTGTAAACAGGGCCTAAAAATGGCTAAAATGTATTTCTATGTTATTCCGTCTTTTTTTTTTTCAGCGCTAAAGGGAGCCACTGCAGAAGCGCAGCAGAGCCGCTTGGTTGCCGACTCCTGAGATAGACAGAGGATAAATCCATGACGGTGTGTGCTTACCCGTCCTCCGTACTGCAGGATGGGAGCTGGGAGGACCCTGCCCGTCACTTCAGCCATGTCATCTTTCACCTTTATCCCAAACTCCTGGATGTAAGGGTCCAGGTTGAAGTTGGCGTTCTTCATCTGTGAGCAGTGCAGCAAAATTAGTGAGTGAAATTTCAGACAAAATATTTCATGGTAAACTTACACCGCCCTCTTTTTCCATCCACTCACCAGCCTGCTGATCTCCTCCTGCCTGTCGGGTGCAGAGCGAGCGGTGGCTTTGATCATGGTGGAGGTCTGATTATCTGTCAGCTTCTTGATGCATCGTTGACCGGCTACAATGTTGCACACCTTAAAAAGAGAGAAGAGCAAGTTGAACGTGAATTATTGCGCACAGTACAGCGAGGTGTCTTTCACACACGCAGTCGGCAATTCTCTCTCCTCACCTCCAGGGGCAGGTAGGTGTGCTTTTGCTCCTGGCCCACCTGCAAACATGGCAGGTGGGGGTATTTTAGCTGCAGGTTGTACTTCTGCTTGAAGTACTGGGCCACTGTACATTCTACCGTCTGCCCGCTCTCGAGCTGGAGGGGAAACCTGCCGGGAGACGTTGAAAACAAGACCTGAGTTTCTTTTTCTGCACCGCATCACTGGCGGTTCACACAGACTGCATACTAACGTTTGGTGGCTTGCTGGTCGTCTGGTGACGTTGCATACACGATACTTCCTCTTCATTTGGCCACAGTGGGTCACCTCCACCTTCAGGCCTGTTTAAAAGTAGAATTTAAAATGAGAAATCTCCCTAAGAAGCGGGTTTTAGATGGAATATTTTAAAATAAAGGCCTGAAAGTGCATATTAATTGTCACGTTAAAGATTTATGGTGTTCATTCGGCAACACCTTTGATCTCCTTGGTGAATCGGACCCTTTGCGAGTCGGTGAGAGTCTTGGGTTGCTCGTCGATATTGCGAATGTCCAAAACTTCACACATGAACTCAATCACAGGCTGAGCTTTGTAGAAGGCCGTGGCAGACACTAGGGGGAGACAGAGAGCGTACAGAGGACCGTTAGAAATTACCATAGACAAAGTGTGGCACATGTCAAATTTCTGTTCATAAAACAGAAGGACTCGGTTGCATCGGTGCGTAAAGGCAAACAAAAGGAGACAACGGAGGGATCAGCTGTAGTTTAAACTCATGTACAAAAGTCACATGGGGGCTTGAGTCAGCTCCACGCATCTTCTCTGTCCCACCGCGCCGACCCAGTCATTGCAATGTCGGGAAAAGGCGGTGAGATCACACACTGACTGGCTACACAGGGCCGTCTGCTGTGTAACTCCTGGCTGACTCACCGTCGATGTTGAGCATCATCTTCCACATGGCGGGGCGCACAGACTGGTGGAAGCCAAACCAGACCTCCCTCCCCCCGCCCAGTGGGTGGTAGTAGCCCTCAGGTGGGGAGAAGAAGGAGCGGCCCACTGGAGTGTACCTAAGCAGGAGGATGTGTGGAGAGGGGGTGAGAAAGGATGAGAATGCACAATGACTTCACAGCATTACCTCATGGTGACTTCATAGCCAGTCATGACTTTGAAAAGAAATCACAACCGATTGACCTCCATAGAAAAAACAAAAACAATTTTCATGTCTAGAACAGGAAGATTTATAAAAAAGAAAAATATGTTTTTTTGTTTTTTTTTTAAAGGTGTCTTTAAGGGGGGGAAAAAAACAACTCATATTCAGGTCAAGTCCTGAAGCTTTAATTCATTAATTCATTACTTGACTGCCCGATATTGTTCAGCGACACCTTCACACAAGTCTCAGCTAACAAACACCTTTTGTTTGGTCACTCCGACTAAACAAAAGGGTTCAAGGGTAGAAAATTCAGGAAGGGAACCGAGGATCCAAAGTTTATACAATGACACATTTCCTATGCAGACAGAACAGCTGCGTTTTAAGAGTCATCGGCTCTTGGACTGTGGTGTGAACACCACATGGCTCAACCCATCTTAATGGCAGCACACTGGCCTCATTCTGTCTGTCCCAAAATGTAATTGCACACAACACTGGGGTCACCAAAGTAGACAGAATAGCAGCGGCTTGTGTGGAGCACCTCATAGAGGCCAGGTGGCGCATGGCCACGTCCAGGGCTTGAACTGAGTCGAGGGGGACCTGCAGTCGGCCGCTGACCAGGGTCTCCTGCAGCAGGCGCCACGACACTTTGGCCAGCCAACGGATGGACACCTTGAAGATGCGGTCCTTGCCCTCGCCGGGGATGGTCACTTCAAAATCAACCTGGAGGAAAAGACGAGAGGACAGCATGAACATGGATGAACCAGAAGAAGGGTTCGGGTCCCAACAGCCTTCTTCTGAACCCTGCAACCTGCATGTTTTTCATCCCGGTGCTGTAAGAGCTCCGCAAATGACTGACAGTGCAGCCAGTCTCAGGCTCCCCCTCAAAAAAATGATTTCAAAGAATTTTTGCGATCTGGCCAAGAGCTGATGCAAGAACTGAAAACAAATATCGGTGAGGTGTAATCTTGACTTTGCATCAGGGCCGCACTGCCTACCATTTTCTCATCCAACCTCATCATCATCATTATTATTATTATTATTATTATTATTATTATTAATAGTTGTGTTTCCCAAAGACTTTCATGGAGACGGAATAACATAATATGCCACATTGCACAACCGCGTGAAAACCTCCAACCCATGTGTCAGGAAGCAGTGGGTGTCTGTGCCTGTAAACGACACTGGGGCGGACTTATGTCCTCTACGCCACTGCGTCGCCTCGCAACAGCTACCTTCTCACTCCCGATCGGCAGCGCCAACACCGTGTAGATGTTCTTCTTGCCGTCGTACACTGGCTTCCGGTCGCCAAAGAGCTGGGGCTTGAAGTGCTGCACCATGTACTCCACCACCTCCCTGCAGGACACACACACACACACACACACACACACACACACACACACACACACATCAGGAACAGACGGACTAAAGTGGGAACTCTCTATTGTGACGTGGGGGGGGGGGGGGGGGCGGCTGTGGGAGGCAGCGATTGAGGTGATAGAATATCGATCCAGCGGGACGCAGCTGGTCGGTGCAATATTTCATGGTCATGGGAGGAGGTGAGGCCGGGACAAAAAGTGTGAGGAAGGGGCCCATCGCTCAATGAAGGGTGGGTGCCTTGGCCTTCATGTGTGCGTGGGGGTTGCGCGCTCGCCCTGAAAGGGAAAGGTCAAAGGTCTCAACCTTTGGATGCCTTTTGAGAACCTTTGTCTCAAATCCTGCAAGCGAAAAGAGAGCGATGCGCTCCTCCCCGACCCACTGAACACGACCACTCGCAACTATCAAAGATTCTTCCTTTTTTATTGGTTTAAAATTTCTGCTGAAGAACAAATGCATTACTCTGTACAAAAATACACAGAGTAATAAATCACTCTCTTATCCATCCACTCAGTCGTATCCTTTCTGTTCTCATCCTGATGGACTCTCTTCATACGAACCCCCATCGTCCTGCTAAAACTTTCAAAAGAAATGCACTTATTTAGAGCAACACATTACGGGTATACGACACCACACAATAAAAGCGATGGCCAACAGACGCTTTTGAAGGGAACAAGGCATTTACGGACTTCTTTGAAAGCCACATTTACTTGAATAAAACATTATGCTGCAAGAGCGTAAGTGGCTCTCTTGAGAGTGATGATGAAAGTTGGCGAAGCAGAGTCAAGGCATAGTTGCATAGTTCCATTGGTGTGATTTGTGTCTTCTTCTGATGATTGGATTTAAGCAATTAACATGTGGGGGGAAAAATACAGCCATGACAGAATTGTCTGGCATGGGGACATTAAAACCAGCAACAAGTAGAGCAGCGCTGCTGATATGCATCGGATGGCCTGATGCTGCTAAAACAGGACCACCCACAATTCCTAGAATGAATTAAGTGGATTATTTTTTATTACAGACCAAGTCCAGTGCCAATCCTGCACAAGTTCTTTTTTTAGTTTTATATTTTCTACCATCCTGGTTCACTTTAGTCAAACTTGAACTACCTGGTCATTTCAATTTAACCTTCAGCACACGGCGAAAACTCCTCCATTGACATTCTTTCTTGCGTGACGCAGAGGCAACAGCCAAGGTGAAAGAGTCACCGGCTTTCAGCTCATTTTGAACGCAGCCATCTGTTCAGTCTGGTTGTTCAGTCACAGCGACTGCAGAAGAAGAAGGAGAAGAAGAAGACGGCCTCTGCGCCGTTTCCTCTTCAAACTGACTGACTGACCTTCAACGCTTATTTCCTAAAAGGAGCATTAAAGTTGTAAGAAAGACGTCCCATTCATTTTGAGTGTCTTTAAATGTCAAATGTTGCTGTTCATTACACAGTAAAAATATATATACTATCCTTTAAGATGACCCAAGAGTCCAGCAGGTGGATGTGTATAACACCAACTGTGACTTGCAAACATGTCCCATTACCTGTTGACTCTCCGTGGGCACTTGTCAGGCTTGATGTCCACCTCGTAGTGGTAGACGTCCATCTTTGGGATTTCCACCTCGAAGTAGTTGGCCAGCAGCTTGATGGGCTTGCCCACAGTGCCCATGCCTGGCCGGCGAGGGGCATGGAACACCTGCTGCAGGGGTGGGGGGAAGGCCCCCATGGGCACTGGACAGACAGACAGGGAGGGAGGGAGAAAGACACATCATCAACGGTGGAACGGACGGTGTGTGGCAGAGCAGTCGTTTTGCATCGTGTGATCAAACCAAAAGCACAACTAGGTGGCAAAGGAAGCACAGGAGTGGGAATGGTGGGGGGGCAGAGGACAACAACGAGGAGGACAAGAAGTTTTGCGAAAGCCAGGAAGGAAGCGTAGGCACAGGCCAGAGCGTCGGGATGGACGGAAAACCCGGCGTGAGATTCAGGAAGGCAGAGAGAAAAACAATGAGAATGGAACAGTTGAGCATCAAAAGTGGAAACAGGGTCGGGCGGAAGAGGGTGTTTTTGAAAGGAACAAGACAAAAGGCGATGGAGAAGAGCCTTGACAGGGTTAGAGGAAAAGCAGGCGAGGAGGAGACAGCACAGGTCAAAGATGTGCAGGAAAGCTGAGTGATTAAAAAAATAAATAGAGATATATCTTGATAAAACAGTAATAACAGGCATTCTTAGCACATCAAACAATTAATCTTTTCTAGAGTTTGGAGACGTAGGGCTGCATGGACAAACATCTCTCAGGATGCATACGACCGATACCTAATGGATGAATGCTAGTGTGCCAACCTCAATTTTCAAAAATGATAATACATCTCGAGTAGCGTGAAGCCCCAAAACGTGACAAAAACGTTCCTCCTAGAAGACACAACTTGAGAGAGTAAAACTTTGTGATGTCACCAAAGGCATGGATACTTCCCTGATAC
Source organism: Nelusetta ayraudi (assembly GCF_046127955.1). Taxonomy (NCBI): domain Eukaryota; kingdom Metazoa; phylum Chordata; class Actinopteri; order Tetraodontiformes; family Monacanthidae; genus Nelusetta; species Nelusetta ayraudi. Next base: position 193,416 of record NW_027466116.1, read on the forward strand.
CGAAGGCAGTGACACAAGCTGGCCCCAAAATAATCTCACACCACCTAACCGTCACCTTGTTCTTGTCCCAGTCCAACCACATGGAAGCTACCTCAAAGGCTGCAGACACGCTGCTTTCCACCAGGCTGCTCCACTGAAGCCTGCCATGAAAACTGCTCATTTGAAAATAGTCATCATTGATAATGACTTGGCTGAAAACCAATGCCAACTTCTTCTTCTTCTTTTTTTTTTGTTTGAGTACAGACATTTTTAATTCAAGAGCTTCCAAAAGCCCCACTGGCTCAATACACAACTTCCTGGGTGATAAGAAGTTTTCGAGACTGCAAAGTATCCAGCCGACGACGCAGCTGGCTAATCATCAGCCACCGCCGAGGGAAAACTCAATCTTATCTGCAGATCAGCCGATAGCAGTTAACAAGGTGAGTGCAACGTCAGGGATCAGAGGGGACGTCAATGTATCAGCTCACACTTGCAATAAAATACTTTTTTTTTTGTTTGAGCACTTTCAACAAGCAGGCCTTTATTCTAAACGACGGCTTTTCAGACGTGATGCTTAAAAAGCGGGCCTCAGCAGCAGCAGCAGCATCATCTGCACCAGTCAGGAGGCTTAATACAGAGATCCGGGGCTGGGTGCTCCATCTCAGGCTCACTGTGACTCCTGTCTGAGAGGGGCCCAGTGCCTTCACCTCTTGATCCCCAGGGAGCAGGCCTCCTCCACCGCAACAAAGGGCCCAGCTGCCCTGTTCCTCCATCTCTCTCTCTCTCTCACACACACACACACACACACACACACACACACAAGCGCGCAGCAGATACAGGGGTGTATGACAGAGGGAGCGCCCTTGCTACACCAAAACGTGCACACAAACAGAGGGGGCCCCCTCTGCATTCCCAGCCTCACCATGGAGACACCAGGGCAACACAGCATTGTCATGGATATCAGGGGACCAGTGTGTGTGTGTGTGTGTGTGTGGGTGTGTGTGTGTGTGTTGCAGGAGATGGGAGGAGGCGGGGTGCTGTTGTGGTCATGCCGAAGCGACCTTGGCCTTTTTGGACCTGCACTGAGCACGTTCCCACATCGGGCCAGGAGGCGTGCGGGCCGTCCCGAGTGTCCCAAACTGGGAGAAAACCCCCGACTTTGAATAGCTTTGATTCAAATCCAGGACAGGAGGGTCCCGATGTCGCACCTCCGCCGAGTCTTCCAAAAAAAAATGTTACAAACTTGAGAGGCCGCGAAATTCTCTGCCAAAGAAAATAAATTAATAACGCCGGAGAAGTGATGTGTGAATCACACTTTTGACACAATACGTGAGCAAAATCCCGGAAACACAGACCGCAGACATGTGCTGACCACACGCAACAGGACAACGTGCAAAGAAAAACATGTATGCTTGATGGGGATGCGAGTGTCTGCTGCGCGTTGTGATTGCCGCGCGCTCACACAATGACACGCACGCACGCACGCACGCACACACACACACATGCAGTTGGCCCTCGTGCCAGTGAAGGCAGATGGCGAGAAGTGGCGCCAGCGATCTCACATATCCCCAGACAATAGCCGTCTTTCCTGAGCAGTAAGACTTCAAGAGGCGCTCTTGGAGATGCTTCACAACATGGGGACGACTCGCTCGCTGACAGTCGGCGGCGAATGACGTAACGTGCACCAAGGCCAGGTCACACGAGACTGGCGCCGTTTTAGGTTGAAACTGTTGAAGGGAGGACATTTATGACTCCGTTTCGGGGGGGGGGGGGGGGGGTCCCTTCAACGGGCTGCTGCCTTAAGTGGGGGCCTGGCGGCGAGGACACCTGACCTCATGAGAGTTTCACAGGCCAATGTATGAATTAGAACAAATTGCCAATACTGTATTATTGTTTCTCAGCCAAATTAGCTGGCTCCCGAATACGTGGCTCTTGAGTGTGAGATAAAAATGGCAATATGCTTTATCTTGGGGGAGTGGGAGGAGGCACAATGAATATTCCCGCTTCAAACACAAAAGCAGACACCACCGAGATGAGGGGCCCCCGGTGGCCCTTTTAACGATTCAACCAAATTCAAGGTTCAAAATCATTGGGAGAGACAGTGTCTTTTAATCTGAGCCATGCTTTTCAAATTAGAAACACATTGATTATCGGTTATGCCGATTTAGAGGAAGCCAACAAAGTTCAGAGGGACAAACCTATAAGACAAGGATGTCAGAAAAAAGGAAAGCAGAGGCACATGTCTGGGTGTGCGAGGCAACGCTCATAACATTTCACAAAAGCGTGGACCTGTGACCCGGGTGTGAAGTCGCACACAGGTTGGTGCTCTCATTTGCAGCACGCACACCTTCGTAACACAGCAAGAGGCGGACAAACGAGGTAGCCACAGCGCCTCGAGCTCCTTTCATCTCAGGGTGCAATGCAGTACACACGCATCTCGTTCAACATCGGGTTAATCGGGCAACCTCGCATGGAGATGTGACAATTGAGGATTATTTTCGGCTCTGCAACGAATAAATGGTTCATTTGCAGACGCCGGAGCGCGCATGTCGTGCGCATGCCTGTGTTATATGCTATGAACACTCTGGACAACCCGTAATCTGTCAGAAGGAGAAATGCAGACAGGTCTCCTGAGGTCGGTGTCCCGGCTGCAGGCTACTACTGCTGCTGCTGCTGCTGCTGCTGCAGACTACTGCTGCTGCTGGAAGGCGGGCTTCACCTCGCTCCTGCAACGACGAGATTCCCACGACCTCCCTGCCCCTGCGCATGGCTCGAGATACTGCCAAGCTTGTTTTCAGCTAAAATAGTCTCAAAGTAACATTTCGTTCCTTCCTTCCCCCCCCGCCACCCGCCACCCGCCGTGCTAAAATGCTCTGCACGGAGACTGCATCGCGGATCCCTCCTTTCCAATCCCCTGCTCCCTCTTCCTTCTGCTATATTTCCGATGCAACAGACAGGGCTGTCACCGTTGCCTCCGATGCACGTTCCTACGTCAGGGCCGGCATACGGTGTCCCGTTATTCATTATTTATTTATTTTCAAACTGAGGTCTAGATATGAAGCCATGGCGGAAGCGTGTCGGGCGAGAGATGTGTTAAAGCAGCAAAGTGGAATAAAAGAAGCACATACCAGCGCCAGACGGTCCCGGCTCCATCCCATCCACTTAGCCGCGCTGGTACAAGCTAGCTAGTCCGGGGTGCTGTGGCCAAACCGCCAGCCCCTTCAGGCTGGAAGCGTCTCAGACTTCCAGCCCCCTCCTCTCGGCGTGTAGTCGTCTCCCTTCTCGGTGCTACCCCCGCCCCCTGCCCCTGCCTGAACCCCCCCAGACCCGCAGAGGAGTTGAGGCTAACGGCAAGCGCAGCCAGCCGCCTGTCTGCCCGTTGACCCTGGAGCTAGTTCACGGCAGAGCTCCGGGGAAAAGCTGCCGGATTTCTGAGCGCTCTTCCTCCTGCGGGGCCGCGCACTCTCTCCAGGCGCCGTGATTTCGCCGATGGTCCGCGGCAGTGGCGCTTTCTGCTGGCTGTGTTGTGCTCCTGCTCACCGCTCAAGCACGATTCTCCAGCGGAACAAAAAAGGCCAGCCCCCCTCACCCCCGAAAAATCCGAAACTTCTTCTTTGCCATTAAAAAAAAGTGCGAGTGAACTGTTGATGAACTTGCTGTCACACCCCAGCGGTGAAAGTGGGTATAACACTGCAGATATGCAAATATGGGCAGGTGTCGGGACCTTTTGAAAGGCACGTCAGAAGAGATTTGCTTTGATTTGAGTTTGTTGAAAAAGGGATTATTGAACTAGATTTTTTTTAATAACTAGAAAGTATAAACACACGTGCAAACTTTACAGACAAGTGGCGATGTTCAAAACATTTTAATTATTGAATATAGAATATGTTACAATAATAGTTGTGGGAGTGACAGTAATGGTTTTTTAACATTTATGTTCGTAACATTAGTAGTCCATTACATTTGCACTATGTACTTACTTGTGCACAATATTATTACAAAGCTATCATACATTGAATTGTAAATGAGCATTATAATGTAAAACAAATGTTTAAAATGTTAAAAAGTATTTTCTATTCAAATGTCAGATGTCTACCTTGTAGGAATACAAAAATAAATAAAAAATAAATTTATAAAAATATAAAATTAAATTTAGTTATATATTTGTTTAATTTGAAGTGGTCAGCAAACAAAATAATTAATTGACCCTGAAAAATTAAACCTTCACTTTATCTACTCCGAGCCACCGAATTTCGAGTGACAATGACAAAAGCTGCGTTCGTGAACATAAAATGTCTTCGTTAAAATGTTATTACGTAAGAAGGGCCGCCGAAGTCCCTCCGCATGCTCTGAAGATCTGCCGTACCTCGACAGGAAGTCGTCATTGCGCCATGACGTCACTTCACTCCGGTGCGGAAGAGAGCGTCAGCGCTGAGGCTGTGAGTTGGAAGGTCCGTGAGATGTGCTAGCAATCACGGTAATAAATGAGTGGTGTGTTGTGTGCTTTGATTACTCGGATAAGTCAAATAGTTTCTGCTTGAGTTAGAGTTACATTTGTTGCGTGTGGTCCCGTTTGAGCCGTTTTTTGCCTCGTAGTAGCCAAGTTCACGGCGCTTCTCGTGAGCGAGTGTGACTGAGAGCCGAGTAATCAATCAGTGGCAGTATAGATTATTGACATTTTCCCATTGGCACCTGACTATGTAAGATCATTTTTGTTTTATCGTGGTTTACATGATGCCGTGTTTTCTTTGTTGTCGCTGAGCTCGGTGGAGGTTCGCTGTCATAACCAAATTTGTAATATTTGCCTATTTTTAGATCTTTGGAGAAAACAAATCCCGGGGAAAATGTCGTGGATACGAGAAGGAGAATTAAACCTGATCGAAAGGTTTACAGCCAACATACTGAAGGTAAGACCTGTTACGTTTGGCACGGTTAACTGCTGTATTTGCTTGTCTTCTCATTCATCGCATGGCTTGCACAGTAGCCAAATGTGCTAAAAATGGAGATATGTCACGAGGCGGTGAGCAATGCCAGTTGCTATGAAAGAAAGCAGTAGGGATCATTCATCTGTTTCTGCCGCATTTTAGTTTTCAGTGCGGTTTGAAAATGTCCAATGAATAATCAAACCATCTCTCGTCAACAGTGAACATCAGTTGGACCTTCTGGTCTGTGGTTGTCCTTGCCAAAACAATCAAAACGACTGTAGTATTATTTGAAATGAATGCATATCGGTTAATAATATGTGTAATACGTTGAAGAGCAGCTAGATTTGCATCTTAGCTATTATTTGTATTTTTTGTACGACTTGTACCACTTGCATGTGTTTTTTTTTTCATCCCTTACCAGTTTTTATTGACTTGTCTCACAAACTGCTCTACAGCCATTTAAAAACTTTTCACATGGCTATTTATTTATGTACTACTACAAGATGCAAGATAAAGGCTAATTTGACTTATTTAAAAAGGAAGACACAGATTTTTACAGCTCCATACACCTCAAGTACAATGTCAAAACAACTGCAATTAACAAATGTTGGTTTATTAAATTTTTGGATGACAAGGTAGAGGTTTGGAATTAAAGGCTGATACTTTTTGCCACTTTAAACATTGAAAACCCTGCAGTCAGATGTGATTTTATTCACTGAAACAGCCTCAGCTTCACTGTTGAGCAACTGTTGATTAATTAAGACATTCTGACCTCCCCTGCATTGTTCCTCCCAGGCTGGACCCATGCCAAAACATGTGGCGTTCATCATGGACGGTAACCGGCGCTTTGCACGCAGGCAAAACATGGAGTGTCTGAAGGGCCACATGCAGGGTTTCAACAAGCTGGCAGAGGTAAGAGTGCGTTGGTGCTCAAAGCTCTCCTCCTCGTGAACATGTCCGTGTGGGTGTCTTCATTTTACACCGCTCGTTCCTCAGACGTTACGCTGGTGCAAGCACCTGGACATCCAGGAGGTGACGGTGTACGCCTTCAGCATCGAGAACTTCAAGCGCACCAAAGACGAGGTGGATGGGCTGATGGATCTGGCCCGGGAGAAGTTTCTGAAACTGTTGGATGAACGGTACATATCAACTCACTTCTTTGTGTGCCAACAAGATACAAATTCCTCTCTAAGTGCATTCAGAGGGACAAGGCAGGCTTCCAAAACTGACTGAACCTGTCAAGCTGACATTGAGCCTTTTGGTTGATGCCAGTTGCTCCAGTAAAACAAGTATTTGCTCAACCTGCCACAACTTAGAACACTTACTTCACCATGGTGTTTGAGGATGATAGAAATCCGTTGATGTCAAAGGGCTCAAGCCGAAGAAAACCCGTCCCATAAATAGAAGAGAGCAATAATGCATGTTTCCATCGCTGTTTTTAGTTCATACGGATTCATTCTTCCGATGGTAAAGAACAGAAGTGGGCAAGTTTCTTTGTAAAAATCGTGTTGCTGCCCTGTTTTTGCTGTCTGCATTTTCAATCTCTGCCATTCAGCTACTCTATCGCCCTCCCTCCTTATTTAGGGAAAACCTGGAGAAACATGGCGTGTGCATCCGCGTGCTGGGGGACTTAAACATGCTGCCGCTGGACCTCCAGCAACTTATTGCCAAAGCTGTGCTCACAACCAAGTCTCACGATAAGTATGTAATTCATTTGTTTGCTACACACCTTAAGGCCGCGTTCAGACTGCCAGCCAAAATCCGATTTTTGCCCATCCAGACTGAAACCGGACAGCTCTTTGGTTGTCTGAACAGTCACAAATCACATGGAATCCGAAATTTTGCTAAATGGATTGAAACCATCTTCAGGAGGTAGTTTCAAATTGCATTTGGACGGATGCGTCTCAGTCTGAACAGCTCCAAACACACCCATGGATTTTGACCGTCATCGATGCGACGCAAGAGCCAATGCGCCAGACCAGAGGGGGCGCCATTCCAGGTGCACAGCTGTAATGTAATGGAGCAGACAGAAGCAGTAGAAAAAAGCAGTCCCTGGACAGAGGAGGAAACTCATTGGCTCATCAGTGTGTGGGGAGATATGGTAGCTCCATTCAAGCCAAGCTCCAGGCCATGTATGGCAACAAGTGCCGCTGTTGCAATTATAAGACGTCACGTAGTACGCGCTGGACGACACCTTCGCTCCGACGTCGTTGCTACAGATCGGATCGGTCAATAATGTGGCCCAGTCTGAACAGAGCCAGATCCCATCTGGACAATTACTAAAAACAGTGAGTCAGCCCTAAAAAAAACAGATTTGAGAAGGAATCTGATTTGAATCAGATTTGCCTGCAGTCTGAACGCAGCCTAACATGATGGAGGGGGTTTTGTGAGACCGTGGCTTTATAAATACTTGTTTTGCAGATGTTTCCTGAATGTGTGTTTTTCCTACACGTCGAGATACGAAATCACCAATGCAGTCAGAGAGATGGCTTGGGGCGTGGAGCAAGGCCTCATCAAAGCGAGGTAACCCCGCGGTGGCGGTGGCCGCAATGCTTCCAATACTGGGCTACGCTGAAGTGACTTTAAGTCGTCGTCTCATTTGTTGTGTTTGCAGCGACGTCTCGGAGACGCTGCTCAGCGAGTGCTTGTACAGCAGCAACTCTCCCAATCCTGACCTGCTCATCCGCACCTCTGGAGAGGTGCGCCTCAGCGACTTCCTCCTGTGGCAGGTGAGCACCGCCTGTTACTGAGCTTTGACTTGTGTCACACTGCCACCAGCCAAGTACTGGGCACAGCAGAGTTTCACAGAGGCTCAAGCTCTGTGCAGACATAGGACCACATTTGTCTTTAAGCCACTGTATATACAGAGAGACACGTGTTGGAAAGAAATTAATTTGACATAATATGTAATTTTCTGTTCATCATCATCAGAAAATAATAACCCTAATACTTATTTCTGTTCACAAACTTTGGATTACTACTTTAAACAGAGAAAATTTATTCTTCAAACTTTTTTTTCCCAACCATGTATTTACTTTTCCATCCCCAGACTTCCCACTCCTGCATAGTGTTTCAGTCTGTTCTGTGGCCGGAGTATTCATTCTGGAACCTGTGTGATGCCATTCTCAGATATCAATTAAGTTACAAAAGCATCCAGGTATGGAATTTTTTTTTGTTTGTTTGTTTGTTTGTTTGCTATTATAAGTCATGTGACATTTTGTCACTCAAGATTGTTAACGCTGGTTTTAGGCATTTGCCTCTCTTTAATCCCAAGGATGTGTTTTCTTCATGAACACTTAAAAACAGAGTAAAATGAAAATATGCTAAGATTTGTGAATTTGTTGTGTAAAGTTTATAAACATTTTAACTATCTGGTATTGAAAGTCAATGTAAACAAAAAAATAAAGCCAATGTACATCTGCATTTGTTTAGATTATTTTAGGAAGGATTTTTTTGTTCTTTGCCAATATTCCTCAGTGATTTAATAAAAAATAAAAAAATCAAACCATACTCAATGTTTTTAAATTGATGTAGTTTCTAAAAAATGACTGTTCCTGTCCTTCTTCTGCAGAAAGCGAGAGACCTCCATCGAGAGCATCAGGCCCTGCAGCAGCAGGAGGCTGATCGTGAAGTTGTCGCGGAGCTCCTGCAGCATCATGGGAATGGGAAGCCTGTCGACGCCCAGAGGAGACAAGATGCGCTGCAGCACTACGCCACATGCCGCGAAGAAAGAGTTCAGGACTTCCTACGGGCTCTGAAGCACAAACGAGACTCTTACTTTAACGGCTTATGGAGTGAAACTGCCTTGGCCTGAGAGAGCACTGAAGAACAAACCCCATGTTTAAATGGGGGAGATTGTTCACTATCCAAAAAAGCTCCTATGGAAGAGTGAAGAGTTGGACGTTTACTGGGGACAGTCATTGTGTTACTGATCAGAGGAGATGCCCATATTACCCCCATGGGGCTGTAGAATAATTAATATTTATGATTGTAGATATCAAATTAATCAATCTAATACGTGGACATGTCTGGTCAAGATGTAGTTAAACGATTGTGTAACTTGTCTGTCAGATGCATGCCGATGGAGGTGAACGCCTGGGTGTTGTGGTGTTGGAACGGATCCGAAACAATCATCCACAATCTTTTCAGTCAGCCCACCTCTGCATTTTGTCCCCCTGAAAGTGTTGTTTGTTTGAATGTGATTTTAATGACATGACTAGATTTTGACCAGCTCTCTGAAAACTTAATAAAATGAACACATTATTGTTGATTTGGTAAAAAATGTATTTCTGCTCATTATTTTTTGTCACTCATATCACTGGCCTTTCTACTCACGCAGCTACAGTGGGGCAAAAAAGGATTTGGCAGCTGCCAATTCTGTAAGTTGTCCCACTTTAAAAGATGAGAGAGAGTCTGTAATGTTCATCAGATGTACACTTCAACTGTTGGAGACAGAAAAAGAAAATCCAAGAAATCAATTTTCAAAGAATTTATTTGTATAATGGTGCAGAAAATAAGTATTTAGCACCTGTTACTTCTTCATTAAGAAGCTCTTCTATCCTACACCTGTTACCTGTATTAATGGCACCTGTTTGAACTTGTTATCTGTATTAAAAAAAAAAAAAAAGAAGACACCTGTCCACCCCCTTCAACAGTCAGACTGCAACCTCTCCACCGTGGCCGAGACCAAAGAGCTGTCTGAGGACATCAGGGACAAGATTGTACACCTGCACAAGACTGGGAGGAGCCAATCTACCATTGGCAAGCAGCTTGGTGAGATATCAACTGTTGGAGCAATTATTAGAAAATGGAATAAATGCAAGATCACTGACAATCTCCCTCGACATGGGGCTCCATGCAAGATCTCGCCTCAAGGGGTACAACTGATCTTGAGAACGGCGAGAAAACAGCCCAGAACTACACAGGGGGAACTGATCAGTGACCTGAAAATAGCTGGGACCACAGTAACAAAGGTTACTATTATTAGTTTTATTAATTGTTATTAGGAAGACACTACGTCGTCATGAATTAAAACCCTGCAGTGCTGGAAAGGTCCCACTGCTTAAGCCAGCACATGTCCAGGCCCATCTAAAGTTTGCCAGAGACCATCTGGATGATCCAGAGGAGGATTGGGAGGATGTCATGTGGTCAGATGAGACCAAGATGGAACTTTTGTTTTGAGGGGGATGAATGCTGAGTTGCATCCCAAGAACACCATACCCACTGTGAAGCATTGGGGTGGAAACATTATGCTTTGGGGCTGCTTTGCTGCAAAGGGGACAGGATAACTGATCCATATTAAGGAAAAGATGAATGGGGCCATGTATTGTGAGATTTTGGGCGAACGCCTCCTTCTATCAGTGAGAGGATCATTGAGGGTGAAACGTGGCTGCATCTTCCAGCATGACAATGATTCCAAACACACTGTCTGGGTAACGAAGGAGTGACTACGTAAACGTAAATTTAATGTATTTGATTTATTAAAAAAAAGAAATAATACATACATAAATAAAAGCATAATTAAATTTGATTGGAATGACTAATGCACTGCCCTGTGATGAACTGGTGACTTGTCCAGGGTGAACCCAGCCCTCGTTCTTTGACAGTGGGGATAGGATCTTCTTGGCACTTAATGTAACAAAAACAAACAATCGTTGAATCTCCAAATACTTTTGGAACTGGAGTCATTTTAACAGGGACAACACAACCTGATGTGGAAGCTCTACTCTTTCATGTTTCTTTTTCTGATTACTCTTTTCTATGGTCCCTTCATTACTGAGATTGTCCTTTACTTTCTCTTTTATTTGTTAGTTTAACATTCTGCCTCTCCCAGTCAAGGACAAGAACATTCTGAGCTCGCTCCAACATCGTTGGAGGCCAGCTGATGGACCTGGACGTGCCCTGGAAGAAATGTGTGGTGCAGAAAGCAAAATATATTATGAAGCAGACCAACCATGTCATGTACAATGGATTTACTGTAATGCCGTCTTGGCGTCACTAGCATGCACCCCAGAGGAAGAGAAATTCAATTTGAATTCTCTGATTCCTTCACTTATCAGGCTGACTAATAAATACGCCAAATTTATTGAGTCGCTTTGTGCTTATTTATGCTCTGTGCATAAAAAACTACAATAACCACAAGTTGAAAGTTTGTAGTTCAACTGTTAACAATTGAATTTTAAATGCATATGCGCGCAAACAAAAGAAAAGAAAATTTAAAGGAGCTCAGATGACGTAAAACATTGAGAAACGGGGAAAATTTCCTTGGTGCTTTTTTGATGGCCAGAGTAATATGTCTATTCAATTGTTTTTTGTTTATTTGACTGATGACTATGTGGCTTTTAATACAATTAATTATTACCATAATAGAGAACTGAAACAAAACAAAGCAATCCACAGGTAGAGTGTGAAATTATTTCCAAAGCAGTTAGCATAAACTGTGAGCAGTTGAGTCCTCAAATGACACGGACCAAAGCGAAATCGATCGGCTACGGGTTGACGACCCTTCTGGAAAAGAGTAGACGAAGAGCGCGACAGTTAGGCTGCCTGTTAGCGACGACGCCCATCATGTGGCCTAAGGAAATCCGCGCCTGCACGGCGCCCCCAGCGGTAGCCGTTGGTACACCTCCCAGGCCGCTTCCTGCCTCTTTAAGCAGTGGGCGGCGCCAGCCCCCATCAAGT